>NW_028324195.1:968928-1291071 GCF_054372755.1 Phalangium opilio
GAAGTATGACAATGAAACATGCTCAGCTCGTAGGCCTGCAATTTAATTAGTTGCATTTAAATAGACGCTAAATTACTTCTGCAAAACTCGGTTCCGTCAAGGATTTGAACCCGGGACCACTCACACCCAAAGCGAGTATCATACCCCTACACCAACGGACCATGTATGACCCTGAAACATGCTCATCCCCTAGGCCTACCTTGATGTTAGTTGCGTTTAAATAGTCACTAAAATACTTCTGGTAAAACTCGGGTCCGTCCGGGATTTGAACCCGGGACCACTCACACCCTAAGCGAGTACCATACCCTTAGACCAACGGACGAAAAATGACAATAAAACATGCTCAGCTCGTAGGCCTAAAATTTAACTAGTTGCATTTAAATAGTCGCTAAATTACTTCTGGAAAAACTCGGGTCCGTCCGGGATTTGAACCCGGGACCACTCACACCCTAATCGAGTATCATACCCCTAGACCAACGGACGAAGTATGACAATGAAACATGCTCAGCTCGTAGGCCTGCAATTTAATTAGTTGCATTTAAATAGACGCTAAATTACTTCTGCAAAACTCGTTTCCGTCCAGGATTTGAACCCGGGACCACTCACACCTGAAGCGAGTACCATACCCTTAGACCAACGGACGAAATATGACAATAAAACATGCTCAGCTCGTAGGCCTACAATTTAACTAGTTGCATTTAAATAGTCGCTAAATTACTTCTGGAAAAACTCGGGTCCGTCCGGGATTTGATCCCGGGACCACTAACGCCCGAAGCGAGTATCATACTCCTAGACCAACGGACGAAGTATGACACAGAAACATGCTCAGCTCGTAGGCCTACAATTTAATTAGGTGCATTTAAATAGACGCTAAATTACTTCTGCAAAACTAGTTTCCGTCCAGGATTTGAACCCGGGACCACTCACACCCGAAGCGAGTATCATACCCCTACACCAACGGACCATGTATGACCCTGAAACATGCTCATCCCCTAGGCCTACCTTGATGTTAGTTGCGTTTAAATAGTCACTAAATTACTTCTGGTAAAACTCGGGTCCGTCCGGGATTTGAACCCGGGTCCACTCACACCCTAAGCGAGTACCATATCCTTAGACCAACGGACGAAAAATGACAATAAAACATGCTCAGCTCGTAGGCCTACAATTTAACTAGTTGCATTTAAATAGTCGCTAAATTACTTCTGGAAAAACTCGGGTCCGTCCGGGATTTGATCCCGGGACCACTCACGCCCGAAGCGAGTATCATACCCCTAGACCAACGGACGAAGTATGACAATGAAACATGCTCAGCTCGTAGGCCTGCAATTTAATTAGTTGCATTTAAATAGACGCTAAATTACTTCTGCAAAACTCGGTTCCGTCAAGGATTTGAACCCGGGACCACTCACACCCAAAGCGAGTATCATACCCCTACACCAACGGACCATGTATGACCCTGAAACATGCTCATCCCCTAGGCCTACCTTGATGTTAGTTGCGTTTAAATAGTCACTAAATTACTATTGGTAAAACTCGGGTCCGTCCGGGATTTGAACCCGGGACCACTCACACCCTAAGCGAGTACCATACCCTTAGACCAAGGGACGAAAAATGACAATAAAACATGCTCAGCTCGTAGGCCTACAATTTAACTAGTTGCATTTAATTAGTCGCTAAATTACTTCTGGAAAAACTCGGGTCCGTCCGGGATTTGAACCCGGGACCACTCACACCCTAAGCGAGTATCATACCCCTAGACCAACGGACGAAGTATGACAATGAAACATGCTCAGCTCGTAGGCCTGCAATTTAATTAGTTGCATTTAAATAGACGCTAAATTACTTCTGCAAAACTCGTTTCCGTCCAGGATTTGAACCCGGGACCACTCACACCCGAAGCGAGTATCATACCCCTACACCAACGGACCATGTATGACCCTGAAACATGCTCATCCCCTAGGCCTACCTTGATGTTAGTTGCGTTTAAATAGTCGCTAAATTACTTCTGGAAAAACTCGGGTCCGTCCGGGATTTGATCCCGGGACCACTCACGCCCGAAGCGAGTATCATACCCCTAGACCAACGGACGAAGTATGACACAGAAACATGCTCAGCTCGTAGGCCTACAATTTAATTAGGTGCATTTAAATAGACGCTAAATTACTTCTGCAAAACTCGTTTCCGTCCAGGATTTGAACCCGAGACCACTCACACCCGAAGCGAGTATCATACCCCTAGACCAACGGACCATGTATGACCCTGAAACATGCTCAGCTCGTAGGCCTGCAATTTAATTAGTTGCATTTAAATAGACGCTAAATTACTTCTGCAAAACTCGGTTCCGTCAAGGATTTGAACCCGGGACCACTCACACCCGAAGCGAGTATCATACTCCTAGACCAACGGACCATGTATGACCCTGAAACATGCTCATCCCGTAGGCCTACCTTGATGTTAGTTGCGTTTAAATAGTCACTAAATTACTTCTGCAAAACTCGTTTCCGTCCGGGATTTGAACCCGGGACCACTCACACCCTAAGCGAGTATCATACCCTTTGACCAACGGACGAAAAATGACAATAAAACATGCTCAGCTCGTAGGCCTACAATTTAACTAGTTGCATTTAAATAGTCGCTAAATTACTTCTGGAAAAACTCGGATCCGTCCGGGATTTGAACCCGGGACCACTCACACCCTAAGCGAGTATCATACCCTTAGACAAACGGACGAAGTGTGACACAGAAACATGCTCAGCTCGTAGGCCTACAATTTAATTAGGTGCATTTAAATAGACGCTAAATTACTTCTGCAAAACTCGGTTCCGTCAAGGATTTGAACCCGGGACCACTCACACCCGAAGCGAGTATCATACCCCTACACCAAAGGACCATGTATGACCCTGAAACATGCTCATCCCCTAGGCCTACCTTGATGTTAGTTGCGTTTAAATAGTCGCTAAATTACTTCTGGAAAAACTCGGGTCCGTCCGGGATTTGATCCCGGGACCACTCACGCCCGAAGCGAGTATCATACCCCTAGACCAACGGACGAAGTATGACACAGAAACATGCTCAGCTCGTAGGCCTACAATTTAATTAGGTGCATTTAAATAGACGCTAAATTACTTCTGCAAAACTCGTTTCCGTCCAGGATTTGAACCCGAGACCACTCACACCCGAAGCGAGTATCATACCCCTAGACCAACGGACCATGTATGACCCTGAAACATGCTCAGCTCGTAGGCCTGCAATTTAATTAGTTGCATTTAAATAGACGCTAAATTACTTCTGCAAAACTCGGTTCCGTCAAGGATTTGAACCCGGGACCACTCACACCCGAAGCGAGTATCATACTCCTAGACCAACGGACCATGTATGACCCTGAAACATGCTCATCCCGTAGGCCTACCTTGATGTTAGTTGCGTTTAAATAGTCACTAAATTACTTCTGCAAAACTCGTTTCCGTCCGGGATTTGAACCCGGGACCACTCACACCCTAAGCGAGTATCATACCCTTTGACCAACGGACGAAAAATGACAATAAAACATGCTCAGCTCGTAGGCCTACAATTTAACTAGTTGCATTTAAATAGTCGCTAAATTACTTCTGGAAAAACTCGGGTCCGTCCGGGATTTGAACCCGGGACCACTCACACCCGAAGCGAGTATCATACCCCTACACCAACGGACCATGTATGACCCTGAAACATGCTCATCCCCTAGGCCTACCTTGATGTTAGTTGCGTTTAAATAGTCGCTAAATTACTTCTGGAAAAACTCGGGTCCGTCCGGGATTTGATCCCGGGACCACTCACGCCCGAAGCGAGTATCATACCCCTAGACCAACGGACGAAGTATGACACAGAAACATGCTCAGCTCGTAGGCCTACAATTTAATTAGGTGCATTTAAATAGACGCTAAATTACTTCTGCAAAACTCGTTTCCGTCCAGGATTTGAACCCGAGACCACTCACACCCGAAGCGAGTATCATACCCCTAGACCAACGGACCATGTATGACCCTGAAACATGCTCAGCTCGTAGGCCTGCAATTTAATTAGTTGCATTTAAATAGACGCTAAATTACTTCTGCAAAACTCGGTTCCGTCAAGGATTTGAACCCGGGACCACTCACACCCGAAGAGAGTATCATACTCCTAGACCAACGGACCATGTATGACCCTGAAACATGCTCATCCCGTAGGCCTACCTTGATGTTGGTTGCGTTTAAATAGTCACTAAATTACTTCTGCAAAACTCGTTTCCGTCCGGGATTTGAACCCGGGACCACTCACACCCGAAGAGAGTATCATACTCCTAGACCAACGGACCATGTATGACCCTGAAACATGCTCATCCCCTAGGCCTACCTTGATGTTAGTTGCGTTTAAATAGTCACTAAATTACTTCTGGTAGAACTCGGGTCCGTCCGGGATTTGAACCCGGGACCGCTCACACCCTAAGCGAGTATCATACCCCTAGACCAACGGACGAAGTATGACAATGAAACATGCTCAGCTCGTAGGCCTGCAATTTAATTAGTTGCATTTAAATAGACGCTATATTACTTCTGCAAAACTCGTTTCCGTCCAGGATTTGAACCCGGGACCACTCACACCCGAAGCGAGTACCATACCCTTAGACCAACGGACGAAAAATGACAATAAAACATGCTCAGCTCGTAGGCCTACAATTTAACTAGTTGCATTTAAATAGTCGCTAAATTACTTCTGGAAAAACTCGGATCCGTCCGGGATTTGAACCCGGGACCACTCACACCCTAAGCGAGTATCATACCCTTAGACAAACGGACGAAGTGTGACACAGAAACATGCTCAGCTCGTAGGCCTACAATTTAATTAGGTGCATTTAAATAGACGCTAAATTACTTCTGCAAAACTCGGTTCCGTCAAGGATTTGAACCCGGGACCACTCACACCCGAAGCGAGTATCATACCCCTACACCAACGGACCATGTATGACCCTGAAACATGCTCATCCCCTAGGCCTACCTTGATGTTAGTTGCGTTTAAATAGTCACTAAATTACTTCTGGAAAAACTCGGGTCCGTCCGGGATTTGAACCCGGGACCACTCACACCCTAATCGAGTATCATACCCCTAGACCAACGGACGAAGTATGACAATGAAACATGCTCAGCTCGTAGGCCTGCAATTTAATTAGTTGCATTTAAATAGACGCTAAATTACTTCTGCAAAACTCGTTTCCGTCCAGGATTTGAACCCGGGACCACTCACACCCGAAGCGAGTACCATACCCTTAGACCAACGGACGAAATATGACAATAAAACATGCTCAGCTCGTAGGCCTACAATTTAACTAGTTGCATTTAAATAGTCGCTAAATTACTTCTGGAAAAACTCGGGTCCGTCCGGGATTTGATCCCGGGACCACTAACGCCCGAAGCGAGTATCATACTCCTAGACCAACGGACGAAGTATGACACAGAAACATGCTCAGCTCGTAGGCCTACAATTTAATTAGGTGCATTTAAATAGACGCTAAATTACTTCTGCAAAACTAGTTTCCGTCCAGGATTTGAACCCGGGACCACTCACACCCGAAGCGAGTATCATACCCCTACACCAACGGACCATGTATGACCCTGAAACATGCTCATCCCCTAGGCCTACCTTGATGTTAGTTGCGTTTAAATAGTCACTAAATTACTTCTGGTAAAACTCGGGTCCGTCCGGGATTTGAACCCGGGTCCACTCACACCCTAAGCGAGTACCATATCCTTAGACCAACGGACGAAAAATGACAATAAAACATGCTCAGCTCGTAGGCCTACAATTTAACTAGTTGCATTTAAATAGTCGCTAAATTAATTCTGGAAAAACTCGGGTCCGTCCGGGATTTGATCCCGGGACCACTCACGCCCGAAGCGAGTATCATACCCCTAGACCAACGGACGAAGTATGACAATGAAACATGCTCAGCTCGTAGGCCTGCAATTTAATTAGTTGCATTTAAATAGACGCTAAATTACTTCTGCAAAACTCGGTTCCGTCAAGGATTTGAACCCGGGACCACTCACACCCAAAGCGAGTATCATACCCCTACACCAACGGACCATGTATGACCCTGAAACATGCTCATCCCCTAGGCCTACCTTGATGTTAGTTGCGTTTAAATAGTCACTAAATTACTTCTGGTAAAACTCGGGTCCGTCCGGGATTTGAACCCGGGACCACTCACACCCTAAGCGAGTACCATACCCTTAGACCAACGGACGAAAAATGACAATAAAACATGCTCAGCTCGTAGGCCTAAAATTTAACTAGTTGCATTTAAATAGTCGCTAAATTACTTCTGGAAAAACTCGGGTCCGTCCGGGATTTGAACCCGGGACCACTCACACCCTAATCGAGTATCATACCCCTACAACAACGGACCATGTATGACCCTGAAACATGCTCATCCCCTAGGCCTACCTTGATGTTAGTTGCGTTTAAATAGTCACTAAATTACTTCTGGTAGAACTCGGGTACGTCCGGGATTTGAACCCGGGACCGCTCACACCCTAAGCGAGTACCATACCCTTAGACCAACGGACGAAAAATGACAACAAAACATGCTCAGCTCGTAGGCCTACAATTTAACTAGTTGCATTTAAATAGTCGCTAAATTACTTCTGGAAAAACTCGGGTCCGTCCGGGATTTGATCCCGGGACCACTCACGCCCGAAGCGAGTATCATACCCCTAGACCAACGGACGAAGTATGACAATGAAACATGCTCAGCTCGTAGGCCTGCAATTTAATTAGTTGCATTTAAATAGACGCTAAATTACTTCTGCAAAACTCGTTTCCGTCCAGGATTTGAACCCGGGACCACTCACACCCGAAGCGAGTACCATACCCTTAGACCAACGGACGAAAAATGACAATAAAACATGCTCAGCTCGTAGGCCTACAATTTAACTAGTTGCATTTAAATAGTCGCTAAATTACTTCTGGAAAAACTCGGATCCGTCCGGGATTTGAACCCGGGACCACTCACACCCTAAGCGAGTATCATACCCTTAGACAAACGGACGAAGTGTGACACAGAAACATGCTCAGCTCGTAGGCCTACAATTTAATTAGGTGCATTTAAATAGACGCTAAATTACTTCTGCAAAACTCGGTTCCGTCAAGGATTTGAACCCGGGACCACTCACACCCGAAGCGAGTATCATACCCCTACACCAACGGACCATGTATGACCCTGAAACATGCTCATCCCCTAGGCCTACCTTGATGTTAGTTGCGTTTAAATAGTCACTAAATTACTTCTGGAAAAACTCGGGTCCGTCCGGGATTTGAACCCGGGACCACTCACACCCTAATCGAGTATCATACCCCTAGACCAACGGACGAAGTATGACAATGAAACATGCTCAGCTCGTAGGCCTGCAATTTAATTAGTTGCATTTAAATAGACGCTAAATTACTTCTGCAAAACTCGTTTCCGTCCAGGATTTGAACCCGGGACCACTCACACCCGAAGCGAGTACCATACCCTTAGACCAACGGACGAAATATGACAATAAAACATGCTCAGCTCGTAGGCCTACAATTTAACTAGTTGCATTTAAATAGTCGCTAAATTACTTCTGGAAAAACTCGGGTCCGTCCGGGATTTGATCCCGGGACCACTAACGCCCGAAGCGAGTATCATACTCCTAGACCAACGGACGAAGTATGACACAGAAACATGCTCAGCTCGTAGGCCTACAATTTAATTAGGTGCATTTAAATAGACGCTAAATTACTTCTGCAAAACTAGTTTCCGTCCAGGATTTGAACCCGGGACCACTCACACCCGAAGCGAGTATCATACCCCTACACCAACGGACCATGTATGACCCTGAAACATGCTCATCCCCTAGGCCTACCTTGATGTTAGTTGCGTTTAAATAGTCACTAAATTACTTCTGGTAAAACTCGGGTCCGTCCGGGATTTGAACCCGGGTCCACTCACACCCTAAGCGAGTACCATATCCTTAGACCAACGGACGAAAAATGACAATAAAACATGCTCAGCTCGTAGGCCTACAATTTAACTAGTTGCATTTAAATAGTCGCTAAATTACTTCTGGAAAAACTCGGGTCCGTCCGGGATTTGATCCCGGGACCACTCACGCCCGAAGCGAGTATCATACCCCTAGACCAACGGACGAAGTATGACAATGAAACATGCTCAGCTCGTAGGCCTGCAATTTAATTAGTTGCATTTAAATAGACGCTAAATTACTTCTGCAAAACTCGGTTCCGTCAAGGATTTGAACCCGGGACCACTCACACCCAAAGCGAGTATCATACCCCTACACCAACGGACCATGTATGACCCTGAAACATGCTCATCCCCTAGGCCTACCTTGATGTTAGTTGCGTTTAAATAGTCACTAAATTACTTCTGGTAAAACTCGGGTCCGTCCGGGATTTGAACCCGGGACCACTCACACCCTAAGCGAGTACCATACCCTTAGACCAACGGACGAAAAATGACAATAAAACATGCTCAGCTCGTAGGCCTAAAATTTAACTAGTTGCATTTAAATAGTCGCTAAATTACTTCTGGAAAAACTCGGGTCCGTCCGGGATTTGAACCCGGGACCACTCACACCCTAATCGAGTATCATACCCCTACAACAACGGACCATGTATGACCCTGAAACATGCTCATCCCCTAGGCCTACCTTGATGTTAGTTGCGTTTAAATAGTCACTAAATTACTTCTGGTAGAACTCGGGTACGTCCGGGATTTGAACCCGGGACCGCTCACACCCTAAGCGAGTACCATACCCTTAGACCAACGGACGAAAAATGACAACAAAACATGCTCAGCTCGTAGGCCTACAATTTAACTAGTTGCATTTAAATAGTCGCTAAATTACTTCTGGAAAAACTCGGGTCCGTCCGGGATTTGATCCCGGGACCACTCACGCCCGAAGCGAGTATCATACCCCTAGACCAACGGACGAAGTATGACAATGAAACATGCTCAGCTCGTAGGCCTGCAATTTAATTAGTTGCATTTAAATAGACGCTAAATTACTTCTGCAAAACTCGTTTCCGTCCAGGATTTGAACCCGGGACCACTCACACCCGAAGCGAGTACCATACCCTTAGACCAACGGACGAAAAATGACAATAAAACATGCTCAGCTCGTAGGCCTACAATTTAACTAGTTGCATTTAAATAGTCGCTAAATTACTTCTGGAAAAACTCGGATCCGTCCGGGATTTGAACCCGGGACCACTCACACCCTAAGCGAGTATCATACCCTTAGACAAACGGACGAAGTGTGACACAGAAACATGCTCAGCTCGTAGGCCTACAATTTAATTAGGTGCATTTAAATAGACGCTAAATTACTTCTGCAAAACTCGGTTCCGTCAAGGATTTGAACCCGGGACCACTCACACCCGAAGCGAGTATCATACCCCTACACCAACGGACCATGTATGACCCTGAAACATGCTCATCCCCTAGGCCTACCTTGATGTTAGTTGCGTTTAAATAGTCACTAAATTACTTCTGGTAAAACTCGGGTCCGTCCGGGATTTGAACCCGGGACCACTCACACCCTAAGCGAGTACCATACCCTTAGACCAACGGACGAAAAATGACAATAAAACATGCTCAGCTCGTAGGCCTAAAATTTAACTAGTTGCATTTAAATAGTCGCTAAATTACTTCTGGAAAAACTCGGGTCCGTCCGGGATTTGAACCCGGGACCACTCACACCCTAATTGAGTATCATACCCCTAGACCAACGGACGAAGTATGACAATGAAACATGCTCAGCTCGTAGGCCTGCAATTTAATTAGTTGCATTTAAATAGACGCTAAATTACTTCTGCAAAACTCGTTTCCGTCCAGGATTTGAACCCGGGACCACTCACACCCGAAGCGAGTACCATACCCTTAGACCAACGGACGAAATATGACAATAAAACATGCTCAGCTCGTAGGCCTACAATTTAACTAGTTGCATTTAAATAGTCGCTAAATTACTTCTGGAAAAACTCGGGTCCGTCCGGGATTTGATCCCGGGACCACTAACGCCCGAAGCGAGTATCATACTCCTAGACCAACGGACGAAGTATGACACAGAAACATGCTCAGCTCGTAGGCCTACAATTTAATTAGGTGCATTTAAATAGACGCTAAATTACTTCTGCAAAACTAGTTTCCGTCCAGGATTTGAACCCGGGACCACTCACACCCGAAGCGAGTATCATACCCCTACACCAACGGACCATGTATGACCCTGAAACATGCTCATCCCCTAGGCCTACCTTGATGTTAGTTGCGTTTAAATAGTCACTAAATTACTTCTGGTAAAACTCGTGTCCGTCCGGGATTTGAACCCGGGTCCACTCACACCCTAAGCGAGTACCATATCCTTAGACCAACGGACGAAAAATGACAATAAAACATGCTCAGCTCGTAGGCCTACAATTTAACTAGTTGCATTTAAATAGTCGCTAAATTACTTCTGGAAAAACTCGGGTCCGTCCGGGATTTGATCCCGGGACCACTCACGCCCGAAGCGAGTATCATACCCCTAGACCAACGGACGAAGTATGACAATGAAACATGCTCAGCTCGTAGGCCTGCAATTTAATTAGTTGCTTTTAAATAGACGCTAAATTACTTCTGCAAAACTCGGTTCCGTCAAGGATTTGAACCCGGGACCACTCACACCCAAAGCGAGTATCATACCCCTACACCAACGGACCATGTATGACCCTGAAACATGCTCATCCCCTAGGCCTACCTTGATGTTAGTTGCGTTTAAATAGTCACTAAATTACTTCTGGTAAAACTCGGGTCCGTCCGGGATTTGAACCCGGGACCACTCACACCCTAAGCGAGTACCATACCCTTAGACCAACGGACGAAAAATGACAATAAAACATGCTCAGCTCGTAGGCCTAAAATTTAACTAGTTGCATTTAAATAGTCGCTAAATTACTTCTGGAAAAACTCGGGTCCGTCCGGGATTTGAACCCGGGACCACTCACACCCTAATCGAGTATCATACCCCTAGACCAACGGACGAAGTATGACAATGAAACATGCTCAGCTCGTAGGCCTGCAATTTAATTAGTTGCATTTAAATAGACGCTAAATTACTTCTGCAAAACTCGTTTCCGTCCAGGATTTGAACCCGGGACCACTCACACCCGAAGCGAGTACCATACCCTTAGACCAACGGACGAAATATGACAATAAAACATGCTCAGCTCGTAGGCCTACAATTTAACTAGTTGCATTTAAATAGTCGCTAAATTACTTCTGGAAAAACTCGGGTCCGTCCGGGATTTGATCCCGGGACCACTAACGCCCGAAGCGAGTATCATACTCCTAGACCAACGGACGAAGTATGACACAGAAACATGCTCAGCTCGTAGGCCTACAATTTAATTAGGTGCATTTAAATAGACGCTAAATTACTTCTGCAAAACTAGTTTCCGTCCAGGATTTGAACCCGGGACCACTCACACCCGAAGCGAGTATCATACCCCTACACCAACGGACCATGTATGACCCTGAAACATGCTCATCCCCTAGGCCTACCTTGATGTTAGTTGCGTTTAAATAGTCACTAAATTACTTCTGGTAAAACTCGGGTCCGTCCGGGATTTGAACCCGGGTCCACTCACACCCTAAGCGAGTACCATATCCTTAGACCAACGGACGAAAAATGACAATAAAACATGCTCAGCTCGTAGGCCTAAAATTTAACTAGTTGCATTTAAATAGTCGCTAAATTACTTCTGGAAAAACTCGGGTCCGTCCGGGATTTGAACCCGGGACCACTCACACCCTAATCGAGTATCATACCCCTAGACCAACGGACGAAGTATGACAATGAAACATGCTCAGCTCGTAGGCCTGCAATTTAATTAGTTGCATTTAAATAGACGCTAAATTACTTCAGCAAAACTCGTTTCCGTCCAGGATTTGAACCCGGGACCACTCACACCCGAAGCGAGTACCATACCCTTAGACCAACGGACGAAATATGACAATAAAACATGCTCAGCTCGTAGGCCTACAATTTAACTAGTTGCATTTAAATAGTCGCTAAATTACTTCTGGAAAAACTCGGGTCCGTCCGGGATTTGATCCCGGGACCACTAACGCCCGAAGCGAGTATCATACTCCTAGACCAACGGACGAAGTATGACACAGAAACATGCTCAGCTCGTAGGCCTACAATTTAATTAGGTGCATTTAAATAGACGCTAAATTACTTCTGCAAAACTAGTTTCCGTCCAGGATTTGAACCCGGGACCACTCACACCCGAAGCGAGTATCATACCCCTACACCAACGGACCATGTATGACCCTGAAACATGCTCATCCCCTAGGCCTACCTTGATGTTAGTTGCGTTTAAATAGTCACTAAATTACTTCTGGTAAAACTCGGGTCCGTCCGGGATTTGAACCCGGGTCCACTCACACCCTAAGCGAGTACCATATCCTTAGACCAACGGACGAAAAATGACAATAAAACATGCTCAGCTCGTAGGCCTACAATTTAACTAGTTGCATTTAAATAGTCGCTAAATTACTTCTGGAAAAACTCGGGTCCGTCCGGGATTTGATCCCGGGACCACTCACGCCCGAAGCGAGTATCATACCCCTAGACCAACGGACGAAGTATGACAATGAAACATGCTCAGCTCGTAGGCCTGCAATTTAATTAGTTGCATTTAAATAGACGCTAAATTACTTCTGCAAAACTCGGTTCCGTCAAGGATTTGAACCCGGGACCACTCACACCCAAAGCGAGTATCATACCCCTACACCAACGGACCATGTATGACCCTGAAACATGCTCATCCCCTAGGCCTACCTTGATGTTAGTTGCGTTTAAATAGTCACTAAATTACATCTGGTAAAACTCGGGTCCGTCCGGGATTTGAACCCGGGACCACTCACACCCTAAGCGAGTACCATACCCTTAGACCAACGGACGAAAAATGACAATAAAACATGCTCAGCTCGTAGGCCTACAATTTAACTAGTTGCATTTAATTAGTCGCTAAATTACTTCTGGAAAAACTCGGGTCCGTCCGGGATTTGAACCCGGGACCACTCACACCCTAAGCGAGTATCATACCCTTAGACCAACGGACGAAGTATGACACAGAAACATGCTCAGCTCGTAGGCCTACAATTTAATTAGGTGCATTTACATAGACGCTAAATTACTTCTGCAAAACTCGTTTCCGTCCAGGATTTGAACCCGGGACCACTCACACCCGAAGCGAGTATCATACCCCTAGACCAACGGACCATGTATGACCCTGAAACATGCTCATCCCCTAGGCCTACCTTGATGTTAGTTGCGTTTAAATAGTCACTAAATTACTTCTGGTAAAACTCGGGTCCGTCCGGGATTTGAACCCGGGTCCACTCACACCCTAAGCGAGTATCATACCCCTAGACCAACGGACGAAGTATGACCCTGAAACATGCTCATCCCCTAGGCCTACCTTGATGTTCGTTGCGTTTAAATAGTCACTAAATTACTTCTGGTAAAACTCGGGTCCGTCCGGGATTTGAACCCGGGACCACTCACACCCTAAGCGAGTACCATACCCTTAGACCAACGGACGAAAAATGACAATAAAACATGCTCAGCTCGAAGGCCTACAATTTAACTAGTTGCATTTAAATAGTCGCTAAATTACTTCTGGAAAAACTAGGGTCCGTCCGGGATTTGATCCCGGGACCACTCACGCCCGAAGCGAGTATCATACCCCTAGACCAACGGACGAAGTATGACAATGAAACATGCTCAGCTCGTAGGCCTGCAATTTAATTAGTTGCATTTAAATAGACGCTAAATTACTTCTGCAAAACTCGTTTCCGTCCAGGATTTGAACCCGGGACCACTCACACCCGAAGCGAGTACCATACCCTTAGACCAACGGACGAAAAATGACAATAAAACATGCTCAGCTCGTAGGCCTACAATTTAACTAGTTGCATTTAAATAGTCGCTAAATTACTTCTGGAAAAACTCGGATCCGTCCGGGATTTGAACCCGGGACCACTCACACCGTAAGCGAGTATCATACCCTTAGACCAACGGACGAAGTATGACACAGAAACATGCTCAGCTCGTAGGCCTACAATTTAATTAGGTGCATTTAAATAGACGCTAAATTACTTCTGCAAAACTCGGTTCCGTCAAGAATTTGAACCCGGGACCACTCACACCCGAAGCGAGTATCATACCCCTACACCAACGGACCATGTATGACCCTGAAACATGCTCATCCCCTAGGCCTACCTTGATGTTAGTTGCGTTTAAATAGTCACTAAATTACTTCTGGTAAAACTCGGGTCCGTCCGGGATTTGAACCCGGGACCACTCACACCCTAAGCGAGTACCATACCCTTAGACCAACGGACGAAAAATGACAATAAAACATGCTCAGCTCGTAGGCCTACAATTTAACTAGTTGCATTTAAATAGTCGCTAAATTACTTCTGGAAAAACTCGGGTCCGTCCGGGACTTGAACCCGGGACCACTCACACCCTAAGCGAGTATCATACCACTAGACCAACGGACGAAGTATGACAATGAAACATGCTCAGCTCGTAGGCCTGCAATTTAATTAGTTGCATTTAAATAGACGCTAAATTACTTCTGCAAAACTCGGTTCCGTCAAGGATTTGAACCCGGGACCACTCACACCCGAAGCGAGTATCATACCCCTACACCAACGGACCATGTATGACCCTGAAACTAGCTCATCCCCTAGGCCTACCTTGATGTTAGTTGCGTTTAAATAGTCACTAAATTACTTCTGGTAAAACTCGGGTCCGTCCGGGATTTGAACCCGGGACCACTTACACCCTAAGCGAGTACCATACCCTTAGACCAACGGACGAAAAATGACAATAAAACATGCTCAGCTCGTAGGCCTACAATTTAACTAGTTGCATTTAAATAGTCGCTAAATTACTTCTGGAAAAACTCGGGTCCGTCCGGGACTTGAACCCGGGACCACTCACACCCTAAGCGAGTATCATACCCCTAGACCAACGGACGAAGTATGACAATGAAACATGCTCAGCTCGTAGGCCTGCAATTTAATTAGTTGCATTTAAATAGACGCTAAATTACTTCTGCAAAACTCGTTTCCGTCCAGGATTTGAACCCTGGACCACTCACACCCGAAGCGAGTACCATACCCTTAGACCAACGGACGAAAAATGACAATAAAACATGCTCAGCTCGTAGGCCTACAATTTAACTAGTTGCATTTAAATAGTCGCTAAATTACTTCTGGAAAAACTCGGGTCCGTCCGGGATTTGAACCCGGGACCACTCACACCCTAAGCGAGTATCATACCCTTAGACCAACGGACGAAAAATGACAATGAAACATGCTCAGCTCGTAGGCCTACAATTTAATTAGGTGCATTTAAATAGTCGCTAAATTACATCTGCAAAAGTCGGCTTCCTCCGGGATTTGAACCCGGGACCACTCGCACCCTAAGCGAGTATCGTACCCCTAGACCAACGGACCATGTGTGTTACATAACAACCCGCTCAACTTATAGGCCTACCCTGTAGTTAGTTGCATTTAAATAGTCACTAATTCACTTCTGCAAAAACTCGGGTCCGTGCGGGATTTGATCCCGGGACCACTCACGCCCGAAGCGAGTATCATACCCCTAGACCAACGGACGAAGTATGACAATAAAACATGCTCAGCTCGTAGGCCTGCAATTTAATTAGTTGCATTTAAATAGACGCTAAATTACTTCTGCAAAACTCGGTTCCGTCAAGAATTTGAACCCGGGACCACTCACACCCGAAGCGAGTATCATACCCCTACACCAACGGACCATGTATGACCCTGAAACATGCTCATCCCCTAGGCCTACCTTGATGTTAGTTGCGTTTAAATAGTCACTAAATTACTTCTGGTAAAACTCGGGTCCGTCCGGGATTTGAACCCGGGACCACTCACACCCTAAGCGAGTACCATACCCTTAGACCAACGGACGAAAAATGACAATAAAACATGCTCAGCTCGTAGGCCTACAATTTAACTAGTTGCATTTAAATAGTCGCTAAATTACTTCTGGAAAAACTCGGGTCCGTCCGGGACTTGAACCCGGGACCACTCACACCCTAAGCGAGTATCATACCCCTAGACCAACGGACGAAGGATGACAATGAAACATGCTCAGCTCGTAGGCCTGCAATTTAATTAGTTGCATTTAAATAGACGCTAAATTACTTCTGCAAAACTCGGTTCGGTCAAGGATTTGAACCCGGGACCACTCACACCCGAAGCGAGTATCATACCCCTACACCAACGGACCATGTATGACCCTGAAACATGCTCATCCCCTAGGCCTACCTTGATGTTAGTTGCGTTTAAATAGTCACTAAATTACTTCTGGTAAAACTCGGGTCCGTCCGGGATTTGAACCCGGGACCACTCACACCCTAAGCGAGTACCATACCCTTAGACCAACGGACGAAAAATGACAATAAAACATGCTCAGCTCGTAGGCCTATAATTTAACTAGTTGCATTTAAATAGTCGCTAAATTACTTCTGGAAAAACTCGGGTCCGTCCGGGATTTGATCCCGGGACCACTCAAACCCGAAGCGAGTATCATACCCCTAGACCAACGGACGAAGTATGACAATGAAACATGCTCAGCTCGTAGGCCTGCAATTTAATTAGTTGCATTTAAATAGACGCTAAATTACTTCTGCAAAACTCGTTTCCGTCCAGGATTTGAACCCGGGACCACTCACACCCGAAGCGAGTATCATACCCCTACACCAACGGACCATGTATGACCCTGAAACATGCTCATCCCCTAGGCCTACCTTGATGTTAGTTGCGTTTAAATAGTCACTAAATTACTTCTGGTAAAACTCGGGTACGTCCGGGACTTGAACCCTGGACCACTCACACCCTAAGCGAGTATCATACCCCTAGACCAACGGAAGAAAAATGACAATAAAACATGCTCAGCTCGTAGGCCTACAATTTAACTAGTTGCATTTAAATAGTCGCTAAATTACTTCTGGAAAAACTCGGGTACGTCCGGGACTTGAACCCGGGACCACTCACACCCTAAGCGAGTATCATACCCCTAGACCAACGGACGAAAAATGACAATAAAACATGCTTAGCTCGTAGGCCTACAATTTAACTAGTTGCATTTAAATAGTCGCTAAATTACTTCTGGAAAAACTCGGGTACGTCCGGGACTTGAACCCGGGACCACTCACACCCTAAGCGAGTATCATACCCCTAGACCAACGGACGAAGTATGACAATGAAACATGCTCAGCTCGTAGGCCTGCAATTTAATTAGTTGCATTTAAATAGACGCTAAATTACTTCTGCAAAACTCGTTTCCGTCCAGGATTTGAACCCGGGACCACTCACACCCGAAGCGAGTACCATACCCTTAGACCAACGGACGAAAAATGACAATAAAACATGCTCAGCTCGTAGGCCTACAATTTAACTAAATGCATTTAAATAGTCGCTAAATTACTTCTGGAAAAACTCGGGTCCGTCCGGGATTTGAACCCGGGACCACTCACACCCTAAGCGAGTATCATACCCTTAGACCAACGGACGAAAAATGACAACGAAACATGCTCAGCTCGTAGGCCTACAATTTAATTAGGTGCATTTAAATAGTCGCTAAATTACATCTGCAAAAGTCGGCTTCCTCCGGGATTTGAACCCGGGACCACTCGCACCCTAAGCGAGTATCGTACCCCTAGACCAACGGACCATGTGTGTTACATAACAACCCGCTCAACTTATAGGCCTACCCTGTAGTTAGTTGCATTTAAATAGTCACTAATTCACTTCTGCAAAAACTCGGGTCCGTGCGGGATTTGATCCCGGGACCACTCACGCCCGAAGCGAGTATCATACCCCTAGACCAACGGACGAAGTATGACAATAAAACATGCTCAGCTCGTAGGCCTGCAATTTAATTAGTTGCATTTAAATAGACGCTAAATTACTTCTGCAAAACTCGTTTCCGTCCAGGATTTGAACCCGGGACCACTCACACCCGAAGCGAGTATCATACCCCTAGACCAACGGACCACGTGTGTAACTAAAACATGCTCAACTCATAGGCCTACCCTGTAGTTAGTTGCATTTAAATAGTCACTAATTGACTTCTGCAAAAACAAGCGAGTATCATACCCCTAGACCAACGGACCATGTATGACCCTGAAACATGCTCAGCTCGTAGGCCTGCAATGTAATTAGTTGCATTTAAATAGACTCTAAATTACTTCTGCAAAACTCGGTTCCGTCCAGGATTTGAACCCGGGACCACTCACGCCCGAAGCGAGTATCATACCCCTAGACCAACGGACGAAGTATGACAATAAAACATGCTCAGCTCGTAGGCCTGCAATTTAATTAGTTGCATTTAAATAGACGCTCAATTACCTCTGCAAAACTCGTTTCCGTCCAGGATTTGAACCCGGGACCACTCACACCCGAAGCGAGTATCATACCCGAAGCGAGTATCATACCCCTAGACCAACGGACCACGTGTGTAACTAAAACATGCTCAACTCATAGGCCTACCCTGTAGTTAGTTGCATTTAAATAGTCACTAATTGACTTCTGCAAAAACAAGCGAGTATCATACCCCTAGACCAACGGACCATGTATGACCCTGAAACATGCTCAGCTCGTAGGCCTGCAATGTAATTAGTTGCATTTAAATAGACTCTAAATTACTTCTGCAAAACTCGGTTCCGTCCAGGATTTGAACCCGGGACCACTCACACCCGAAGCGAGTATTATACCCCTAGACCAACGGACCATGTATGACCCTGAAACATGCTCATCCCCTAGGCCTACCTTGATGTTAGTTGCGTTTAAATAGTCACTAAATTACTTCTGGTAAAACTCGGGTCCGTCCGGGATTTGAACCCGGGACCACTCACACCCTAAGCGAGTACCATACCCTTAGACCAACGGACGAAAAATGACAATAAAACATGCTCAGCTCGTACGCCTACAATTTAACTAGTTGCATTTAAATAGTCGCTAAATTACTTCTGCAAAACTCGGTTCCGTCCAGGATTTGAACCCTTGAACACTCACACCCGAAGCGAGTATCATACCCCTAGACCAACGGACCACGTATGACCCTGAAACATGCTCAGCTCGTAGGCCTGCAATTGAATTAGTTGCATTTAAATAGACGCTAAATTACTTCTGCAAAACTCGGTTCCGTCAAGAATTTGAACCCGGGACCACTCACACCCGAAGCGAGTATCATACCCCTACACCAACGGACCATGTATGACCCTGAAACATGCTCATCCCCTAGGCCTACCTTGATGTTAGTTGCGTTTAAATAGTCACTAAATTACTTCTGGTAAAACTCGGGTCCGTCCGGGATTTGAACCCGGGACCACTCACACCCTAAGCGAGTACCATACCCTTAGACCAACGGACGAAAAATGACAATAAAACATGCTCAGCTCGTAGGCCTACAATTTAACTAGTTGCATTTAAATAGTCGCTAAATTACTTCTGGAAAAACTCGGGTCCGTCCGGGACTTGAACCCGGGACCACTCACACCCTAAGCGAGTATCATACCCCTAGACCAACGGACGAAGTATGACAATGAAACATGCTCAGCTCGTAGGCCTGCAATTTAATTAGTTGCATTTAAATAGACGCTAAATTACTTCTGCAAAACTCGGTTCCGTCAAGGATTTGAACCCGGGACCACTCACACCCGAAGCGAGTATCATACCCCTACACCAACGGACCATGTATGACCCTGAAACATGCTCATCCCCTAGGCCTACCTTGATGTTAGTTGCGTTTAAATAGTCACTAAATTACTTCTGGTAAAACTCGGGTCCGTCCGGGATTTGAACCCGGGACCACTCACACCCTAAGCGAGTACCATACCGTTAGACCAACGGACGAAAAATGACAATAAAACATGCTCAGCTCGTACGCCTACAATTTAACTAGTTGCATTTAAATAGTCGCTAAATTACTTCTGCAAAACTCGGTTCCGTCCAGGATTTGAACCCTTGAACACTCACACCCGAAGCGAGTATCATACCCCTAGACCAACGGACCACGTATGACCCTGAAACATGCTCAGCTCGTAGGCCTGCAATTTAATTAGTTGCATTTAAATAGACTCTAAATTACATCTGCAAAAGTCGGCTTCCTCCGGGATTTGAACCCGGGACCACTCGCACCCTAAGCGAGTATCGTACCCCTAGACCAACGGACCATGTGTGTTACATAACAACCCGCTCAACTTATAGGCCTACCCTGTAGTTAGTTGCATTTAAATAGTCACTAATTCACTTCTGCAAAAACTCGGGTCCGTGCGGGATTTGATCCCGGGACCACTCACGCCCGAAGCGAGTATCATACCCCTAGACCAACGGACGAAGTATGACAATAAAACATGCTCAGCTCGTAGGCCTGCAATTGAATTAGTTGCATTTAAATAGACGCTAAATTACTTCTGCAAAACTCGGTTCCGTCAAGAATTTGAACCCGGGACCACTCACACCCGAAGCGAGTATCATACCCCTACACCAACGGACCATGTATGACCCTGAAACATGCTCATCCCCTAGGCCTACCTTGATGTTAGTTGCGTTTAAATAGTCACTAAATTACTTCTGGTAAAACTCGGGTCCGTCCGGGATTTGAACCCGGGACCACTCACACCCTAAGCGAGTACCATACCCTTAGACCAACGGACGAAAAATGACAAGAAAACATGCTCAGCTCGTAGGCCTAAAATTTAACTAGTTGCATTTAAATAGTCGCTAAATTACTTCTGGAAAAACTCGGGTCCGTCCGGGACTTGAACCCGGGACCACTCACACCCTAAGCGAGTATCATACCCCTAGACCAACGGACGAAGTATGACAATGAAACATGCTCAGCTCGTAGGCCTGCAATTTAATTAGTTGCATTTAAATAGACGCTAAATTACTTCTGCAAAACTCGGTTCCGTCAAGGATTTGAACCCGGGACCACTCACACCCGAAGCGAGTATCATACCCCTACACCAACGGACCATGTATGACCCTGAAACATGCTCATCCCCTAGGCCTACCTTGATGTTAGTTGCGTTTAAATAGTCACTAAATTACTTCTGGTAAAACTCGGGTCCGTCCGGGATTTGATCCCGGGACCACTCACGCCCGAAGCGAGTATCATACCCCTAGACCAACGGACGAAGTATGACAATGAAACATGCTCAGCTCGTAGGCCTGCAATTTAATTAGTTGCATTTAAATAGACGCTAAATTACTTCTGCAAAACTCGTTTCCGTCCAGGATTTTAACCCGGGACCACTCACACCCGAAGCGAGTACCATACCCTTAGACCAACGGACGAAAAATGACAATAAAACATGCTCAGCTCGTAGGCCTACAATTTAACTAGTTGCATTTAAATAGTCGCTAAATTACTTCTGGAAAAACTCGGACCCGTCCGGGATTTGAACCCGGGACCACTCACACCGTAAGCGAGTATCATACCCTTAGACCAACGGACGAAGTATGACACAGAAACATGCTCAGCTCGTAGGCCTACAATTTAACTAGTTGCGTTTAAATAGTCGCTAAATTACTTCTGCAAAACTCGGTTCCGTCCAGGATTTGAACCCTTGAACACTCACACCCGAAGCGAGTATCATACCCCTAGACCAACGGACCACGTATGACCCTGAAACATGCTCAGCTCGTAGGCCTGCAATTGAATTAGTTGCATTTAAATAGACGCTAAATTACTTCTGCAAAACTCGGTTCCGTCAAGAATTTGAACCCGGGACCACTCACACCCGAAGCGAGTATCATACCCCTACACCAACGGACCATGTATGACCCTGAAACATGCTCATCCCCTAGGCCTACCTTGATGTTAGTTGCGTTTAAATAGTCACTAAATTACTTCTGGTAAAACTCGGGTCCGTCCGGGATTTGAACCCGGGACCACTCACACCCTAAGCGAGTACCATACCCTTAGACCAACGGACGAAAAATGACAATAAAACATGCTCAGCTCGTAGGCCTACAATTTAACTAGTTGCATTTAAATAGTCGCTAAATTACTTCTGGAAAAACTCGGGTCCGTCCGGGACTTGAACCCGGGACCACTCACACCCTAAGCGAGTATCATACCCCTAGACCAACGGACGAAGTATGACAATGAAACATGCTCAGCTCGTAGGCCTGCAATTTAATTAGTTGCATTTAAATAGACGCTAAATTACTTCTGCAAAACTCGGTTCCGTCAAGGATTTGAACCCGGGACCACTCACACCCGAAGCGAGTATCATACCCCTACACCAACGGACCATGTATGACCCTGAAACATGCTCATCCCCTAGGCCTACCTTGATGTTAGTTGCGTTTAAATAGTCACTAAATTACTTCTGGTAAAACTCGGGTCCGTCCGGGATTTGAACCCGGGACCACTCACACCCTAAGCGAGTACCATACCGTTAGACCAACGGACGAAAAATGACAATAAAACATGCTCAGCTCGTACGCCTACAATTTAACTAGTTGCATTTAAATAGTCGCTAAATTACTTCTGCAAAACTCGGTTCCGTCCAGGATTTGAACCCTTCAACACTCACACCCGAAGCGAGTATCATACCCCTAGACCAACGGACCACGTATGACCCTGAAACATGCTCAGCTCGTAGGCCTGCAATTTAATTAGTTGCATTTAAATAGACTCTAAATTACATCTGCAAAAGTCGGCTTCCTCCGGGATTTGAACCCGGGACCACTCGCACCCTAAGCGAGTATCGTACCCCTAGACCAACGGACCATGTGTGTTACATAACAACCCGCTCAACTTATAGGCCTACCCTGTAGTTAGTTGCATTTAAATAGTCACTAATTCACTTCTGCAAAAACTCGGGTCCGTGCGGGATTTGATCCCGGGACCACTCACGCCCGAAGCGAGTATCATACCCCTAGACCAACGGACGAAGTATGACAATAAAACATGCTCAGCTCGTAGGCCTGCAATTGAGTTAGTTGCATTTAAATAGACGCTAAATTACTTCTGCAAAACTCGGTTCCGTCAAGAATTTGAACCCGGGACCACTCACACCCGAAGCGAGTATCATACCCCTACACCAACGGACCATGTATGACCCTGAAACATGCTCATCCCCTAGGCCTACCTTGATGTTAGTTGCGTTTAAATAGTCACTAAATTACTTCTGGTAAAACTCGGGTCCGTCCGGGATTTGAACCCGGGACCACTCACACCCTAAGCGAGTACCATACCCTTAGACCAACGGACGAAAAATGACAAGAAAACATGCTCAGCTCGTAGGCCTAAAATTTAACTAGTTGCATTTAAATAGTCGCTAAATTACTTCTGGAAAAACTCGGGTCCGTCCGGGACTTGAACCCGGGACCACTCACACCCTAAGCGAGTATCATACCCCTAGACCAACGGACGAAGTATGACAATGAAACATGCTCAGCTCGTAGGCCTGCAATTTAATTAGTTGCATTTAAATAGACGCTAAATTACTTCTGCAAAACTCGGTTCCGTCAAGGATTTGAACCCGGGACCACTCACACCCGAAGCGAGTATCATACCCCTACACCAACGGACCATGTATGACCCTGAAACATGCTCATCCCCTAGGCCTACCTTGATGTTAGTTGCGTTTAAATAGTCACTAAATTACTTCTGGTAAAACTCGGGTCCGTCCGGGATTTGATCCCGGGACCACTCACGCCCGAAGCGAGTATCATACCCCTAGACCAACGGACGAAGTATGACAATGAAACATGCTCAGCTCGTAGGCCTGCAATTTAATTAGTTGCATTTAAATAGACGCTAAATTACTTCTGCAAAACTCGTTTCCGTCCAGGATTTGAACCCGGGACCACTCACACCCGAAGCGAGTACCATATTCTTAGACCAACGGACGAAAAATGACAATAAAACATGCTCAGCTCGTAGGCCTACAATTTAACTAGTTGCATTTAAATAGTCGCTAAATTACTTCTGGAAAAACTCGGATCCGTCCGGGATTTGAACCCGGGACCACTCACACCGTAAGCGAGTATCATACCCTTAGACCAACGGACGAAGTATGACACAGAAACATGCTCAGCTCGTAGGCCTACAATTTAATTAGGTGGATTTAAATAGACGCTAAATTACTTCTGCAAAACTCGGTTCCGTCAAGGATTTGAACCCGGGACCACTCACACCCGAAGCGAGTATCATACCCCTACACCAACGGACCATGTATGACCCTGAAACATGCTCATCCCCTAGGCCTACCTTGATGTTAGTTGCGTTTAAATAGTCACTAAATTACTTCTGGTAAAACTCGGGTCCGTCCGGGATTTGAACCCGGGACCACTCACACCCTAAGCGAGTACCATACCCTTAGACCAACGGACGAAAAATGACAATAAAACATGCTCAGCTCGTAGGCCTACAATTTAACTAGTTGCATTTAAATAGTCGCTAAATTACTTCTGGAAAAACTCGGGTCCGTCCGGGACTTGAACCCGGGACCACTCACACCCTAAGCGAGTATCATACCCCTAGACCAACGGACGAAGTATGACAATGAAACATGCTCAGCTCGTAGGCCTGCAATTTAATTAGTTGCATTTAAATAGACGCTAAATTACTTCTGCAAAACTCGTTTCCGTCCAGGATTTGAACCCGGGACCACTCACACCCGAAGTGAGTACCATACCCTTAGACCAACGGACGAAAAATGACAATAAAACATGCTCAGCTCGTAGGCCTACAATTTAACTAGTTGCATTTAAATAGTCGCTAAATTACTTCTGGAAAAACTCGGGTCCGTCCGGGATTTGAACCCGGGACCACTCACACCCTAAGCGAGTATCATACCCCTAGACCAACGGACGAAGTATGACAATGAAACATGCTCAGCTCGTAGGCCTGCAATTTAATTAGTTGCATTTAAATAGACGCTAAATTACTTCTGCAAAACTCGGTTCCGTCAAGGATTTGAACCCGGGACCACTCACACCCGAAGCGAGTATCATACCCCTACACCAACGGACCATGTATGACCCTGAAACATGCTCATCCCCTAGGCCTACCTTGATGTTAGTTGCGTTTAAATAGTCACTAAATTACTTCTGGTAAAACTCGGGTCCGTCCGGGATTTGAACCCGGGACCACTCACACCCTAAGCGAGTACCATACTGTTAGACCAACGGACGAAAAATGACAATAAAACATGCTCAGCTCGTAGGCCTACAATTTAACTAGTTGCATTTAAATAGTCGCTAAATTACTTCTGGAAAAACTCGGGTCCGTCCGGGATTTGATCCCGGGACCACTCACGCCCGAAGCGAGTATCATACCCCTAGACCAACGGACGAAGTATGACAATGAAACATGCTCAGCTCGTAGGCCTGCAATTTAATTAGTTGCATTTAAATAGACGCTAAATTACTTCTGCAAAACTCGTTTCCGTCCAGGATTTGAACCCGGGACCACTCACACCCGAAGCGAGTACCATACCCTTAGACCAACGGACGAAAAATGACAATAAAACATGCTCAGCTCGTAGGCCTACAATTTAACTAGTTGCATTTAAATAGTCGCTAAATTACTTCTGGAAAAACTCGGATCCGTCCGGGATTTGAACCCGGGACCACTCACACCGTAAGCGAGTATCATACCCTTAGACCAACGGACGAAGTATGACACAGAAACATGCTCAGCTCGTAGGCCTACAATTTAATTAGGTGCATTTAAATAGACGCTAAATTACTTCTGCAAAACTCGGTTCCGTCAAGGATTTGAACCCGGGACCACTCACACCCGAAGCGAGTATCATACCCCTACACCAACGGACCATGTATGACCCTGAAACATGCTCATCCCCTAGGCCTACCTTGATGTTAGTTGCGTTTAAATAGTCACTAAATTACTTCTGGTAAAACTCGGGTCCGTCCGGGATTTGAACCCGGGACCACTCACACCCTAAGCGAGTACCATACCCTTAGACCAACGGACGAAAAATGACAATAAAACATGCTCAGCTCGTAGGCCTACAATTTAACTAGTTGCATTTAAATAGTCGCTAAATTACTTCTGGAAAAACTCGGGTCCGTCCGGGACTTGAACCCGGGACCACTCACACCCTAAGCGAGTATCATACCCCTAGACCAACGGACGAAGTATGACAATGAAACATGCTCAGCTCGTAGGCCTGCAATTTAATTAGTTGCATTTAAATAGACGCTAAATTACTTCTGCAAAACTCGTTTCCGTCCAGGATTTGAACCCGGGACCACTCCCACCCGAAGTGAGTACCATACCCTTAGACCAACGGACGAAAAATGACAATAAAACATGCTCAGCTCGTAGGCCTACAATTTAACTAGTTGCATTTAAATAGTCGCTAAATTACTTCTGGAAAAACTCGGGTCCGTCCGGGATTTGAACCCGGGACCACTCACACCCTAAGCGAGTATCATACCCTTAGACCAACGGACGAAAAATGACAATGAAACATGCTCAGCTCGTAGGCCTACAATTTAATTAGGTGCATTTAAATAGTCGCTAAATTACATCTGCAAAAGTCGGCTTCCTCCGGGATTTGAACCCGGGACCACTCGCACCCTAAGCGAGTATCGTACCCCTAGACCAACGGACCATGTGTGTTACATAACAACCCGCTCAACCTATAGGCCTACCCTTTAGTTAGTTGCATTTAAATAGTCACTAATTCACTTCTGCAAAAACTCGGGTCCGTGCGGGATTTGATCCCGGGACCACTCACGCCCGAAGCGAGTATCATACCCCTAGACCAACGGACGAAGTATGACAATAAAACATGCTCAGCTCGTAGGCCTGCAATTTAATTAGTTGCATTTAAATAGACGCTAAATTACTTCTGCAAAACTCGTTTCCGTCCAGGATTTGAACCCGGGACCACTCACACCCGAAGCGAGTATCATACCCCTAGACCAACGGACCACGTGTGTAACTAAAACATGCTCAACTCATAGGCCTACCCTGTAGTTAGTTGCATTTAAATAGTCACTAATTGACTTCTGCAAAAACAAGCGAGTATCATACCCCTAGACCAACGGACCATGTATGACCCTGAAACATGCTCATCCCCTAGGCCTACTTTGATGTTAGTTGCGTTTAAATAGTCACTAATTTACTTCTGCAAAAACTCGGGTCCGTCCAGGATTTGAACCCGGGACCACTCACACCCGAAGCGAGTATCATACCTCTAGACCAACGGACCATGTAGAACCCTGAAACATGCTCATCCCCTAGGCCTACCTTGATGTTAGTTGCGTTTAAATAGTCACTAAATTACTTCTGGTAAAACTCGGGTCCGTCCGGGATTTGAACCCGGGACCACTCACACCCTAAGCGAGTACCATACGCTTAGACCAACGGACGAAAAATGACAATGAAACATGCTCAGCTCGTAGGCCTACAATTTAACTAGTTGCATTTAAATAGTTGCTAAATTACTTCTGGAAAAACTCGTGTCCGTCCGGGATTTGAACCCGGGACCACTCACACCCTAAGCGAGTATCATACCCTTAGACCAATGGACGAAGTATGACAATGAAACATGCTCAGCTCGTAGGCCTACAATTTAACTAGTTGCATTTAAAGAGTCGCTAAATTACTTCTGGAAAAACTCGGGTCCGTCCGGGATTTGAACCCGGGACCACTCACACCCTAAGCGAATATCATACCCCTAGACCAACGGACCATGTGTGTTACATAACAACCCGCTCAACTTATAGGCCTACCCTGTAGTTAGTAGCATTTAAATAGTCACTAACTTACTTCTGCAAAAACTCGGGTCGGTCCGGGATTTGAACCCGGGACCACTCACACCCTCAGCGAGTATCATACCCTTAGACCAATGGACGCAGTATGACAATGAAACATGCTCAGCTCGTAGGCCTACAATTTAATTAGGTGCATTTAAATAGTCGCTAAATTACTTCTGCAAAACTCGGTTCCGTCCAGGATTTGAACCAGGGACCACTGACACCCGAAGCGAGTATCATACCCCTAGACCAACGGACCATGTATGACCCTGAAACATGCTCATCCCCTAGGCCTACTTTGATGTTAGTTGCGTTTAAATAGTCACTAATTTACTTCTGCAAAAACTCGGGTCCGTCCAGGATTTGAACCCGGGACCACTCACACCCGAAGCGAGTATCATACCCCTAGACCAACGGACCATTTAGAACCCTGAAACATGCTCATCCCCTAGGCCTACCTTGATGTTAGTTGCGTTTAAATAGTCACTAAATTACTTCTGGTAAAACTCGGGTCCGTCCGGGATTTGAACCCGGGACCACTCACACCCTAAGCGAGTACCATACCCTTAGACCAACGGACGAAAAATGACAATAAAACATGCTCAGCTCGTAGGCCTACAATTTAACTAGTTGCATTTAAATAGTCGCTAAATTACTTCTGCAAAA
This sequence comes from Phalangium opilio, assembly GCF_054372755.1. Taxonomy (NCBI): domain Eukaryota; kingdom Metazoa; phylum Arthropoda; class Arachnida; order Opiliones; family Phalangiidae; genus Phalangium; species Phalangium opilio. Next base: position 997,502 of record NW_028324195.1, read on the forward strand.
CTCGGTTCCGTCCAGGATTTGAACCCGGGACCACTCACACCCGAAGCGAGTATCATACCCCTAGACCAACGGACCATGTATGACCCTGAAACATGCTCAGCTCGTAGGCCTGCAATTTAATTAGTTGCATTTAAATAGTCGCTAAATTACTTCTGGAAAAACTCGTGTCCGTCCGGGATTTGAACCCGGGACCACTCACACCCTAAGCGAGTATCATACCCTTAGACCAACGGACGAAGTATGACAATGAAATATTCTCAGCTCGTAGGCCTACAATTTAATTAGGTGCATTTCAATAGACGCTAAATTACTTCTGCAAAACTCGTTTCCGTCCAGGATTTGAACCCGGGACCACTCACACCCGAAGCGAGTACCATACCCTTTGACCAACGGACGAAAAATGACAATAAAACATGCTCAGCTCGTAGGCCTACAATTTAACTAGTTGCATTTAAAGAGTCGCTAAATTACTTCTGGAAAAACTCGTGTCCGTCCGGGATTTGAACCCGGGACCACTCACACCCTAAGCGAGTATCATACCCTTAGACCAATGGACGAAGTATGACAATGAAACATGCTCAGCTCGTAGGCCTACAATTTAACTAGTTGCATTTAAAGAGTCGCTAAATTACTTCTGGAAAAACTCGGGTCCGTCCGGGATTTGAACCCGGGACCACTCACACCCTAAGCGAATATCATACCCCTAGACCAACGGACCATGTGTGTTACATAACAACCCGCTCAACTTATAGGCCTACCCTGTAGTTAGTAGCATTTAAATAGTCACTAATTTACTTCTGCAAAAACTCGGGTCCGTCCGGGATTTGAACCCGGGACCACTCACACCCTCAGCGAGTATCATACCCTTAGACCAATGGACGCAGTATGACAATGAAACATGCTCAGCTCGTAGGCCTACAATTTAATTAGGTGCATTTAAATAGTCGCTAAATTACTTCTGCAAAACTCGGTTCCGTCCAGGATTTGAACCAGGGACCACTGACACCCGAAGCGAGTATCATACCCCTAGACCAACGGACCATGTATGACCCTGAAACATGCTCATCCCCTAGGCCTACTTTGATGTTAGTTGCGTTTAAATAGTCACTAATTTACTTCTGCAAAAACTCGGGTCCGTCCAGGATTTGAACCCGGGACCACTCACACCCGAAGCGAGTATCATACCCCTAGACCAACGGACCATTTAGAACCCTGAAACATGCTCATCCCCTAGGCCTACCTTGATGTTAGTTGCGTTTAAATAGTCACTAAATTACTTCTGGTAAAACTCGGGTCCGTCCGGGATTTGAACCCGGGACCACTCACACCCTAAGCGAGTACCATACCCTTAGACCAACGGACGAAAAATGACAATAAAACATGCTCAGCTCGTAGGCCTACAATTTAACTAGTTGCATTTAAATAGTCGCTAAATTACTTCTGCAAAACTCGGTTCCGTCCAGGATTTGAACCCGGGACCACTCACACCCGAAGCGAGTATCATACCCCTAGACCAACGGACCATGTATGACCCTGAAACATGCTCAGCTCGTAGGCCTGCAATTTAATTAGTTGCATTTAAATAGTCGCTAAATTACTTCTGGAAAAACTCGTGTCCGTCCGGGATTTGAACCCGGGACCACTCACACCCTAAGCGAGTATCATACCCTTAGACCAACGGACGAAGTATGACAATGAAATATTCTCAGCTCGTAGGCCTACAATTTAATTAGGTGCATTTCAATAGACGCTAAATTACTTCTGCAAAACTCGTTTCCGTCCAGGATTTGAACCCGGGACCACTCACACCCGAAGCGAGTACCATACCCTTTGACCAACGGACGAAAAATGACAATAAAACATGCTCAGCTCGTAGGCCTACAATTTAACTAGTTGCATTTAAAGAGTCGCTAAATTACTTCTGGAAAAACTCGTGTCCGTCCGGGATTTGAACCCGGGACCACTCACACCCTAAGCGAGTATCATACCCTTAGACCAATGGACGAAGTATGACAATGAAACATGCTCAGCTCGTAGGCCTACAATTTAACTAGTTGCATTTAAAGAGTCGCTAAATTACTTCTGGAAAAACTCGGGTCCGTCCGGGATTTGAACCCGGGACCACTCACACCCTAAGCGAATATCATACCCCTAGACCAACGGACCATGTGTGTTACATAACAACCCGCTCAACTTATAGGCCTACCCTGTAGTTAGTAGCATTTAAATAGTCACTAATTTACTTCTGCAAAAACTCGGGTCCGTCCGGGATTTGAACCCGGGACCACTCACACCCTCAGCGAGTATCATACCCTTAGACCAATGGACGCAGTATGACAATGAAACATGCTCAGCTCGTAGGCCTACAATTTAATTAGGTGCATTTAAATAGTCGCTAAATTACTTCTGCAAAACTCGGTTCCGTCCAGGATTTGAACCAGGGACCACTGACACCCGAAGCGAGTATCATACCCCTAGACCAACGGACCATGTATGACCCTGAAACATGCTCATCCCCTAGGCCTACTTTGATGTTAGTTGCGTTTAAATAGTCACTAATTTACTTCTGCAAAAACTCGGGTCCGTCCAGGATTTGAACCCGGGACCACTCACACCCGAAGCGAGTATCATACCCCTAGACCAACGGACCATTTAGAACCCTGAAACATGCTCATCCCCTAGGCCTACCTTGATGTTAGTTGCGTTTAAATAGTCACTAAATTACTTCTGGTAAAACTCGGGTCCGTCCGGGATTTGAACCCGGGACCACTCACACCCTAAGCGAGTACCATACCCTTAGACCAACGGACGAAAAATGACAATAAAACATGCTCAGCTCGTAGGCCTACAATTTAACTAGTTGCATTTAAATAGTCGCTAAATTACTTCTGCAAAACTCGGTTCCGTCCAGGATTTGAACCCGGGACCACTCACACCCGAAGCGAGTATCATACCCCTAGACCAACGGACCATGTATGACCCTGAAACATGCTCAGCTCGTAGGCCTGCAATTTAATTAGTTGCATTTAAATAGTCGCTAAATTACTTCTGGAAAAACTCGTGTCCGTCCGGGATTTGAACCCGGGACCACTCACACCCTAAGCGAGTATCATACCCTTAGACCAACGGACGAAGTATGACAATGAAATATTCTCAGCTCGTAGGCCTACAATTTAATTAGGTGCATTTCAATAGACGCTAAATTACTTCTGCAAAACTCGTTTCCGTCCAGGATTTGAACCCGGGACCACTCACACCCGAAGCGAGTACCATACCCTTTGACCAACGGACGAAAAATGACAATAAAACATGCTCAGCTCGTAGGCCTACAATTTAACTAGTTGCATTTAAAGAGTCGCTAAATTACTTCTGGAAAAACTCGGGTCCGTCCGGGATTTGAACCCGGGACCACTCACACCCTAAGCGAGTATCATACCCTTAGACCAATGGACGAAGTATGACAATGAAACATGCTCAGCTCGTAGGCCTACAATTTAATTAGGTGCATTTAAATAGTCGCTAAATTACTTCTGCAAAACTCGGTTCCGTCCAGGATTTGAACCCGGGACCACTCACACCCGAAGCGAGTATCATACCCCTAGACCAACGGACCATGTGTGCTAAATAACAACCCGCTCAACTTATAGGCCTACCCTGTAGTTAGTAGCATTTAAATAGTCACTAATTTACTTCTGCAAAAACTCGGGTCCGTCCGGGATTTGAACCCGGGACCACTCACACCCGAAGCGAGTATCATACGCTTAGACCAACGGACGAAAAATGACAATGAAACATGCTCAGCTCGTAGGCCTACAATTTAACTAGTTGCATTTAAATAGTTGCTAAATTACTTCTGGAAAAACTCGTGTCCGTCCGGGATTTGAACCCGGGACCACTCACACCCTAAGCGAGTATCATACCCTTAGACCAATGGACGAAGTATGACAATGAAACATGCTCAGCTCGTAGGCCTACAATTTAACTAGATGCATTTAAAGAGTCGCTAAATTACTTCTGGAAAAACTCGGGTCCGTCCGGGATTTGAACCCGGGACCACTCACACCCTAAGCGAATATCATACACCTAGACCAACGGACCATGTGTGTTACATAACAACCCGCTCAACTTATAGGCCTACCCTGTAGTTAGTAGCATTTAAATAGTCACTAATTTACTTCTGCAAAAACTCGGGTCCGTCCGGGATTTGAACCCGTGACCACTCACACCCTCAGCGAGTATCATACCCTTAGACCAATGGACGAAGTATGACAATGAAACATGCTCAGCTCGTAGGCCTACAATTTAATTAGGTGCATTTAAATAGTCGCTAAATTACTTCTGCAAAACTCGGTTCCGTCCAGGATTTGAACCAGGGACCACTCACACCCGAAGCGAGTATCATACCCCTAGACCAACGGACCATGTAGAACCCTGAAACATGCTCATCCCCTAGGCCTACCTTGATGTTAGTTGCGTTTAAATAGTCACTAATTTACTTCTGCAAAAACTCGGGTCCGTCCAGGATTTTAACCCGGGACCACTCACACCCGAAGTGAGTATCATACCCCTAGACCAACGGACCATGTAGAACCCTGAAACATGCTCATCCCCTAGGCCTACCTTGATGTTAGTTGCGTTTAAATAGTCACTAAATTACTTCTGGTAAAACTCGGGTCCGTCCGGGATTTGAACCCGGGACCACTCACACCCTAAGCGAGTACCATACCCTTAGACCAACGGACGAAAAATGACAATAAAACATGCTCAGCTCGTAGGCCTACAATTTAACTAGTTGCATTTAAATAGTCGCTAAATTACTTCTGGAAAAACTCGTGTCCGTCCGGGATTTGAACCCGGGACCACTCACACCCTAAGCGAGTATCATACCCTTAGACCAACGGACGAAGTATGACAATGAAATATGCTCAGATCGTAGGCCTACAATTTAATTAGGTGCATTTAAATAGACGCTAAATTACTTCTGGAAAAACTCGGGTCCGTCCGGGATTTGAACCCGGGACCACTCACACCCTAAGCGAATATCATACCCCTAGACCAACGGACCATGTGTGTTACATAACAACCCGCTCAACTTATAGGCCTACCCTGTAGTTAGTAGCATTTAAATAGTCACTAATTTACTTCTGCAAAAACTCGGGTCCGTCCGGGATTTGAACCCGGGACCACTCACACCCGAAGCGAGTACCATACCCTTAGACCAACGGACGAAAAATGACAATGAAACATGCTCAGCTCGTAGGCCTACAATTTAACTAGTTGCATTTAAATAGTTGCTAAATTACTTCTGGAAAATCTCGTGTCCGTCCGGGATTTGAACCCGGGACCACTCACACCCTAAGCGAGTATCATACCCTTAGACCAATGGACGAAGTATGACAATGAAACATGCTCAGCTCGTAGGCCTACAATTTAATTAGGTGCATTTAAATAGTCGCTAAATTACTTCTGCAAAACTCGGTTCCGTCCAGGATTTGAACCCGGGACCACTCACACCCGAAGCGAGTATCATACCCCTAGACCAACGGACCATGCGTGCTAAATAACAACCCGCTCAACTTATAGGTCTACCCTGTAGTTAGTTGCATTTAAATAGTCACTAATTTACTTCTGCAAAAACTCGGGTCCGTCCGGGATTTGAACCCGGGACCACTCACACCCGAAGCGAGTATCATACCCCTAGACCAACGGACCACGTGTGTAACTAAAACATGCTCAACTCATAGGCCTACCCTGTAGTTAGTTGATTTAAAAAGTCACTAAATTACTTCTGCAAAACTCGGGTCCGTCCGTGATTTGAACCCGGGTCCACTCGCACCCTAAGCGAGCATCATACCCCTAGACCAACGGTCCATGTGTTTAACAGAAACATGCTCAACTTATAGGCCTACCCTGTAGTTTGTTGCGTTTAAATAGTCACTAATTTACTTCTGCAAAAACTCAGGGCCCGTCCGGGATTTGAACCCGGGACCACTCACACCCTAAGCGAGTATCATACCCCTAGACCAACGGACCATGTATGACCCTGAAACATGCTCATCCCGTAGGCCTACCTTGATGTTAGTTGCGTTCAAATAGTCACTTAATTTCTTCTGGTAAAACTCGGGTCCGTCCGGGATTTGAACCCAGGACCACTCACACCCAAGGCGAGTATCATACCCCTAGACCAACGGACCATGTGTGCTAAATAACAACCCGCTCAACTTATAGGCCTACCCTATAGTTAGTTGCATTTAAATAGTCACTAATTTACTTCTGCAAAAACTCGGGTCCGTCCGGGATTTGAACCCGGGACCACTCACACCCGAAGCGAGTATCATACCTTTAGACCAACGGACGAAGTATGACAATGAAACATGCTCAGCTCGTTGGCCTGCAACTTAATTAGTTGCATTTAAATAGACGCTAAATTACTTCTGCAAAACTCGTTTCCGTCCAGGATTTGAACCCGGGACCACTCACACCCGAAGCGAGTATCATACCTCTAGACCAACGGACGAAAAATGACAATGAAACATGCTCAGCTCGTAGGCCTACAATTTAACTAGTTGCATTTAAATAGTCGCTAAATTACTTCTGGAAAAACTCGTGTCCGTCCGGGATTTGAACCCGGGACCACTCACACCCTAAGCGAGTATCGTACCTTTAGACCAACGGACGAAGTATGACAATGAAACATGCTCAGCTCGTTGGCCTGCAATTTAATTAGTAGCATTTAAATAGTCACTAATTTACTTCTGCAAAAACTCGGGTCCGTCCGGGATTTGAACCCGGGACCACTCACACCCGAAGCGAGTATCATACGCTTAGACCAACGGACGAAAAATGACAATGAAACATGCTCAGCTCGTAGGCCTACAATTTAACTAGTTGCATTTAAATAGTTGCTAAATTACTTCTGGAAAAACTCGTGTCCGTCCGGGATTTGAACCCGGGACCACTCACACCCTAAGCGAGTATCATACCCTTAGACCAATGGACGAAGTATGACAATGAAACATGCTCAGCTCGTAGGCCTACAATTTAACTAGATGCATTTAAAGAGTCGCTAAATTACTTCTGGAAAAACTCGGGTCCGTCCGGGATTTGAACCCGGGACCACTCACACCCTAAGCGAATATCATACACCTAGACCAACGGACCATGTGTGTTACATAACAACCCGCTCAACTTATAGGCCTACCCTGTAGTTAGTAGCATTTAAATAGTCACTAATTTACTTCTGCAAAAACTCGGGTCCGTCCGGGATTTGAACCCGTGACCACTCACACCCTCAGCGAGTATCATACCCTTAGACCAATGGACGAAGTATGACAATGAAACATGCTCAGCTCGTAGGCCTACAATTTAATTAGGTGCATTTAAATAGTCGCTAAATTACTTCTGCAAAACTCGGTTCCGTCCAGGATTTGAACCAGGGACCACTCACACCCGAAGCGAGTATCATACCCCTAGACCAACGGACCATGTAGAACCCTGAAACATGCTCATCCCCTAGGCCTACCTTGATGTTAGTTGCGTTTAAATAGTCACTAATTTACTTCTGCAAAAACTCGGGTCCGTCCAGGATTTTAACCCGGGACCACTCACACCCGAAGTGAGTATCATACCCCTAGACCAACGGACCATGTAGAACCCTGAAACATGCTCATCCCCTAGGCCTACCTTGATGTTAGTTGCGTTTAAATAGTCACTAAATTACTTCTGGTAAAACTCGGGTCCGTCCGGGATTTGAACCCGGGACCACTCACACCCTAAGCGAGTACCATACCCTTAGACCAACGGACGAAAAATGACAATAAAACATGCTCAGCTCGTAGGCCTACAATTTAACTAGTTGCATTTAAATAGTCGCTAAATTACTTCTGGAAAAACTCGTGTCCGTCCGGGATTTGAACCCGGGACCACTCACACCCTAAGCGAGTATCATACCCTTAGACCAACGGACGAAGTATGACAATGAAATATGCTCAGATCGTAGGCCTACAATTTAATTAGGTGCATTTAAATAGACGCTAAATTACTTCTGGAAAAACTCGGGTCCGTCCGGGATTTGAACCCGGGACCACTCACACCCTAAGCGAATATCATACCCCTAGACCAACGGACCATGTGTGTTACATAACAACCCGCTCAACTTATAGGCCTACCCTGTAGTTAGTAGCATTTAAATAGTCACTAATTTACTTCTGCAAAAACTCGGGTCCGTCCGGGATTTGAACCCGGGACCACTCACACCCGAAGCGAGTACCATACCCTTAGACCAACGGACGAAAAATGACAATGAAACATGCTCAGCTCGTAGGCCTACAATTTAACTAGTTGCATTTAAATAGTTGCTAAATTACTTCTGGAAAATCTCGTGTCCGTCCGGGATTTGAACCCGGGACCACTCACACCCTAAGCGAGTATCATACCCTTAGACCAATGGACGAAGTATGACAATGAAACATGCTCAGCTCGTAGGCCTACAATTTAATTAGGTGCATTTAAATAGTCGCTAAATTACTTCTGCAAAACTCGGTTCCGTCCAGGATTTGAACCCGGGACCACTCACACCCGAAGCGAGTATCATACCCCTAGACCAACGGACCATGCGTGCTAAATAACAACCCGCTCAACTTATAGGTCTACCCTGTAGTTAGTTGCATTTAAATAGTCACTAATTTACTTCTGCAAAAACTCGGGTCCGTCCGGGATTTGAACCCGGGACCACTCACACCCGAAGCGAGTATCATACCCCTAGACCAACGGACCACGTGTGTAACTAAAACATGCTCAACTCATAGGCCTACCCTGTAGTTAGTTGATTTAAAAAGTCACTAAATTACTTCTGCAAAACTCGGGTCCGTCCGTGATTTGAACCCGGGTCCACTCGCACCCTAAGCGAGCATCATACCCCTAGACCAACGGTCCATGTGTTTAACAGAAACATGCTCAACTTATAGGCCTACCCTGTAGTTTGTTGCGTTTAAATAGTCACTAATTTACTTCTGCAAAAACTCAGGGCCCGTCCGGGATTTGATGCTGGCGATCCGGTGGCAGGCGAAAAGGGTGCTGGCGATCCGGTGGCAGGCGAAAAGGGTGCTGGCGATCCGGTGGCAGGCGAAAAGGGTGCTGGCGATCCGGTGGCAGGCGAAAAGGGTGCTGGCGATCCGATGGCTGACGTAGTGGGTGTTGGCGATTAGGTGGCAGGATAAGAGGGTGCTGGCGATCCGGTGGCAGGCGAAAAGGGCGCTGGCGATTGGGTGGCAGGCGAAAAGGGCGCTGGCGATCCGGTGGCTGGCGTAGAGGGTGATGCCGATCCTATGGATGGCGTAGAGGGTGATGGCGATCCGATGGATGGCGTAGAGGGTCTTGGCGATCCGGTGGCAGGTTAAGAGGGTGTTGGCGATTCGGTGGCAGGTTAAGAGGGTGTTGGCGATCCGATGGCAGGTTAATAGGGTGTTGGCGATCCAGTGGCAAGCGAAGAGGGTGTTGGCGATCCGGGTGTACCTCATATGAGGAGTTCTCTGTAGAGCAGTTCTCGAAATAGCAACCACGATTCCAAAAAAACAGCGGAGTTTTTAAAAACTGCTGTTTTAGAAATAGCGGCTGCTCTTTTGGGAAATAGCAGTTTTTGTGTTGGGTTTTGAGCATTTTTTAACAATACAGTTGTATTCGTTGGTTTCTAAAACTACCTTTTTCTGTGATTATTATATAGTAATGTGACCTACTAACGGATCGTGTTTATGATTTTTTTTAAAAGTACATTTAAATATTGTACTATTCTTCAGGCTGTATCAGTTTACAATAATTTGGAAAAGGCATAATTAAATTCGAGAAAGGTTGTTTTATTTCGGAATTAGATATTTCTAAACAGTATTATTTTTGAAAAGGCATATTATATTTCGAGAAAGGTTATTTTATTTCGGAAGAAGATAATTGCAAATAGTAATGTTTTGGAAATGGCATATTATAATTCGAGAAGGGTTATTTTATTTCAGAAATAGATAATTGAAAACATTAAGTTTTTGGAAAAAGTGTAACATTGTTGCACCATTTCCAAAATATTACTAACCTAAGTCTAACTAAACGAATCAAAACCTAACCTAACCTGACCTATTAATATTTAGTTGAAATAATGAACTTTAACCTAACCAAAATATCAAACTAGTTCTTTTTGAGTTCATATAACCCAGCTGGGCAAGCTTACACCATAATAAACAATTTCGTGGCGGGCGAAGAAGATGTTGGTGATGCGGTGGCGGGCGAAGAAGATGTTGGCGATGCGGTGGCGGGCGAAGAAGATGTTGGCGATGCGGTGGCGGGCGAAGAAGATGTTGGCGATGCGGTGGCAGGCAAAATGGGTGCTGGCGATGCGGTGGCAGATGAAATCGGTGCTGGCGAAATGGGTCTGGCGATGCGGTGGCAGGCAAAATGGGTGTTGGCGATCCGGTGGTAGGCAAAATGGGCGCTAGCGATCCGGTGGCAGGCAAAATGGAGGCTGGCGATCCGGTGGCAGGAAAAATGGAGGCTGGCGATCCGGTGGCAGGCAAAATGGAGGCTGGCGATCAGGTGGCAGGCAAAATGGAGGCTGGCGATCCGGTGGCAGGCAAAATGGAGGCTGGCGATCCGGTGGCAGGGCAAAATGGAGGCTGGCGATCCGGTGGCAGGCAAAATGGAGGCTGGCGATCCGGTGGCAGGCAAAATGGAGGCTGGCGATCCGGTGGCAGGCAAAATGGAGGCTGGCGATCCGGTGGCAGGCGAAGAAGATGTTGGCGATCCGGTGGCAGGCGAAGAAGATGTTGGCGATCCGGTGGCAGGCGAAGAAGATGTTGGCGATCCGGTGGCAGGCGAAGAAGATGTTGGCGATCCGGTGGCAGGCGAAGAAGATGTTGGCGATCCGGTGGCAGGCGAAGAAGATGTTGGCGATCCGGTGGCAGGCGAAGAAGATGTTGGCGATCCGGTGGCAGGCGAAGAAGATGTTGGCGATCCGGTGGCAGGCGAAGAAGATGTTGGCGATCCGGTGGCAGACGAAGAGGGTGTTGGCGATCCGGTGGCAGGCGAAGAAGATGTTGGCGATCCGGTGGCAGGCGAAGAAGATGTTGGCGATCCGGTGGCAGGCAAATTGGGTGCTGGATATCCGGTGGAAGACAAAATGGGTGCTGGCTATCCGGTGGCAGGCGATGTGGGTTCTCTCTTAAGTCTCCTTTTTGCCTCGCGCCGTTTCTCGCTGCCGTATTTCTTTTTTTTGCTTGTTCACTTGCTGGTGGAGTTCTTCACCAGTTAATTTATTTGTTGGAATCTTCAATAGTAACGTCATTGAAGAGAATTGGTGAGCATGTAATCATTCATCTTATAATTGAATTTGCGTCACTCGTTACTTGAAATTCTACTTTACCGGGCCAAGGAGAATGGGGTACGGAGTCGTTTTGAAGAGTAGAAATCGTACCTAGCTGTGATGTGAACTCCCACAACGGGTGAACGGGGTGCATTGAAAAAGTGTAGATCGCATACTAGTAAAACGTTTACCCAAGTTCTACGTTACCATAGAAACCAAACCTCTTGCCAGAACTCTGTAGCTCGCGCCATCTAGTGCCGCGGTTTGGAGATATAATGATAAAATAGAAAAAAGGCTTAGTTTTGGCGGTTTTGGGTTTGGCAAGGTCTTCATCTGTCTTTGATTGAAAGTTTTTCCAACAAATTTTTAATGTGAAAATGGAAAAATATTGTGTGTACAAAAGTTGTAAAAACTACAACACGTCAGTTGAGTCCCGTACTCAAGGCATAAAATATTATCCAGTTCCAAAACCCAGGAAAAACTGTTTCAAATGTATGCGGTTGCTTATGGCTATAAACCGTGAGGATATAAGAACTCATAATGATGTTAAGTCACATCATTATGCCTGCTCTATGCATTTTATTGGTGGGAATGGGCCCACAGGTGATTATCCTGATCCCTACAATGATAACCTGCAGGTAGGGAATTGTTTTAGTCTAAAATTGTACTACTGTACTACTAAAATTACAATCATAACCATTTATGATAGGCGAGCATTACTTTGGAAAGCAGTTCTTATTCAAATTCTCAGCAAGCCCAATGAATACGTAAGTTTCCTAATAGTTAACCTAGGTTGTGCATATTTTAACAGGGTTCAAATTTTTCAAGTTGTTCGAAATTGAGCTTCAGGTGACCAAATCTATGGCCTAGGCCTGCTATCTGAGAAGAATATTGGAACACCGTTAAATAAAACTGAGCCAATGGTAGAAAATGAAGAATCTTCTGAAAAAAGTACAGTTTGGGCTACAACTGCTACATTACCGCTGAGTGGAACAACTCCAGTTTTAGATCAACCTTCAAATTTCACAAATACAGAAACTGCATCATTTTTGATAAATGAGCGCACTTCGGAATCAGAGTTCCTACACTTGAAATGGAAGTATATTCTCAGAAAAAACTAGCCCGAGAATGTTTAAGTTATCAGATGGAAAACATAGATACATGTGTTTGGTTCTAGGAAATTTTGCACGAATCTGAAGCCAATGTACATGATTTAAAATGCCTAAGATTTAGAAGAAGTGGAAATAGTTTATTTGTAGTTGAATTATCGAAAAATCTTACACCAAACATTTTTTTGCAATTCAAAAATTCCTGCCGATCATTTGGTTTTCTCGTCAAGTTCTGTAAAATTCAGCAACTCCATTACGTGTTTCAAAGATCTGCTGGATGTGTTACTTGAAATTGAAAATTGGCAAACTCGTCAAGGCATTGATGGAGAATTGCTTACGTGTTTAAAAGACAAAAATCTAAAGCCTGCATATGTTTGCATGGTAACCCAATCAATTCGATCCCAAAATTGTGAGAAATTATTTCTTAGCCAATTTTCAAGACTTTGCCGGTCTTGCCAGAAAACGAAGATTGTTTTAGAGAATCGGAAACGAAGGGTTAAATTCTTTGGAAAACGTGCCAATTTTCTTAACATCACGGCGGTGCAGATGAAAGACAGAATTAAAATATTAAATAAAAAATAAGGCGTTAAAAAAAGGAATAATGTATTGGAATTGAAGGTACAGAAGAGCTTTAAAAAGGACGCAAGTTTTATGTCTGAAGAGGCAAGTCTTGATTTTGAAGAAATAATCAGAAAAAATCCATTTGAGAGCAAATCGGTTTTCCAAAAGTTATTGATGCGCGAACAATTGTAATTACTCCAAACCAAAACATCCAGGCCAAGAAAATGGCATCCAGCAATAATACAGTGGTGTATTTCAATAAAGGCTAGGTTCCTTGTGCATACGAAGCCGTGCGTCAAGTAATTTCATTGCCTTCTCAGCGAACACTTTATAATTACTCTGTGGACCTAACTACAAAAAGTGGATTTAACGATGCCAGTCTCTTGGAAATGAGAGGAAAAATTGATATAGAAATATTGGACGAACACCAAAAGTATTTCACGGTAATCCTTGACGAAATTCAAATAAAACAGAACCTGGTATTCAACAGCAGTACAGGAGAATTAATTGAAGCTGAAAATCTTAATGAATTCCGAAATAAAATGATTGAATTAGAAAATAACTTTAAAGGAAAGGTTGAAATTGCAAACACAAACTTGGCAATCACATTCTCCAGTTCATGGACCGAGGACTGACGACCAATTTTAAATATCCATTCGCGTTTTTTCCTTGTGGAAATCTACACGCAGAAGAGTTATATTCCTTAATTTGGGAGGGGATCGAGAATTTACAGGCAGCGGGATTTCGAATATCGCTGTGGTATGTGATAAAGCTTCCACGAATATTAAATAAATTAAAATTTGTACGGAGATTGATAGAGAAGTAAACAATCACAGAGTGGGGTATAAAACCAAAAATCCTTTCAATAACTGTGAACCTTTGTATTTCGTGTCGGATGTTTGTCACAAAAAACATCTAAAAATGGACTAAACAACAAAGGTAAAATGAAGGAACACAAAGATGGTTCAGTTAAACCAATCAGATTTTTTTTTAAATAAAATGGAAAACATTTGCAATGGCAGCATATAGTTGATGCTTATGAAATTGATTCAAAGTCCTTGCTAAGGTCAGCGCCTAAGTTGACATACAATCATGTGTATCCTAATGCACACAGTTGTATGAGAGTAAAGCTTTCAACCCAAATCCTGAGCAGTACTACCGCCAACGCTGTCGAGCAATTGGTTGGAGATAAAGCGGAAGAGACATCTTGAATATTTCTAACACCTACGCATTCTTTACAAAGAAGGAACCCTAATTAGAACCATTCAAGAACTTAACCGACAGGCGTTTTAAGCGAGGGGGTAGCCACTACGTGAAGTAGGTGTACATTTGGTTTTGTAATATTTTAAGTATTAAAAAATATCGAAAAGTATTGTGAAGTATATTCGAAATATTGAAATATTGCAAAGTATGGTGTATTAAGATTAATACATGTAATACGAAGAGTATACTGAGAATATGAAAAGTATGATGTAAATATTCAAAGTATTTCGCGAATCGTTACGAATATTAAGAATCTTAGTGTAATATTTTATAAAATCGAGAAGTCTCGCAGAATTTTATGTTTCCATCCCATATTATAACGGTGGGAAACAGAGTATCTTGGATTTTAGTCCAAATTCCCGAACTTTCTCGCGGTAGATACCGAGCATATAGCTTTACAGAGTAGGAGAGTGGTAAGGCAAGGTTTTCGATTGGCTTAAGCTGTGATCTGACGTTTAGTTGGGGAGTTTCACCCCTTTTCCACCTACACTTTAAAGCCGCATATAATGGTAAAGGGAAGCTTTAAAGAGAGAGGTTAAGCAAGATGCTTGATTCCTAATTTTATGTTCGGGCGCACATGATCATTAATTCCTGTGATATTTAACATCACTATAAGCTTTAGCTCGCTTAACGTAATAAAGATATGAATACGAAATCATATCTCTATTACATAAAGTGAGCTTGAGCTTACAGACGTATTTTCGCCCTATACTTAATCTGTCTATTATCTATACGTGTTAAAGGCTTGTAATTTTAGTCTCGATTTATTTCGGTCTTCTTGACTAAGCAATGACACTAGTTTTTGCGAGATTTTCGGACAAAAAAGTAGCATTGCGCCCATGAGTTCATCGAGAATCCATACTATCGTTTGAATAGATTTTGTGATCAGATCTTAGGCAAGCTCTAACCTAAACCTCATCAGGGTTAATATTAACGGCTAATCTAATCACAACCTCAATCTAAACCTAAATATGGAGCAGGGTAGCTTAAGGGTTGGTTTTTCTAGTTAGAAACAAGGTTTTATTAAAATACGATCCAACTCACATAACTCCTAATTATAACTTGGCTGTAATTATGAGCCCATGAGCGCCTTAGGAAAAAGCCAAAAATTCTATGAAAACACGATCGACGAACCATCAGTTTTTCTACCCAAAAACAAAGTTATATTCTACTAAGAAGGAATCTACTATAAGAAGGTCTAAAAAGGCGTCCGGTGTGCGCGTGATAGTCGACAATCCCCCCTCATGGGTTGGAGGAGGCTGGAAACCAAGGCGGGATTTAATATTTTATCTTACTCTATATTTTCCACCAGCTATCTCTTTTACCTTTTCGTTAAGCCTTGGTTTGGTTTTTGGAACTCACGAAATCATAAGTATAGTACACTTGATTCGATTTAGAAATAATTATAGAACGAACGATTTTCACGTAGAGACACGTATTCAAAATCCACCAAGTTAGGTTCAAAACCTTTATCTAACTTGTTAATGCCAATTAAAAACCATTCCCAAACCGTTTCAGCACCGCTGACAGCCTCCATTTTCTGTTTACTTTGCTCGAGGTTTCTTTTCTCTATTCGGAATACGTCAATCGCGTCTGTATGACCTATCCCCACGGGATCCAATAGGAAAGCGCAGAGCAATGACGAACATGAAAGGGGTGGGGCTTATTTGTCCACTAACACCGGCGTGAGAGTAGAAGCGTAAAATCTAGTGACTTAGGCATTCTTATAGTAAATTAATTCTTGATTCTACAATAGCATAAAAAAGGTTAAACAAGATAGTACGTATTAGATGGAAGTACTATAATATCGAAATATTGCAACTAGTAAGTGTAACGCATGGAGATGCAAGTCGGTAATTTGCCGTCGGTATATTACCAGTAATTTACCAAATACCGAGTAAATTACCGTTTTATATCTTACCGCAATTTTATAATGGCAATTTACTGGTAAATAACGGCGGTTAATTACCAAACATTTTTATAACGCATAAAAGTGATGCAACCGAAGCAAATCACCAGTGGACTGCAACTCAAGATAGAGGAGGGTTGTTATATTTGTCAAAACTAGCATTTGATTTTTTAAAATATACCTGTGATAAGATAGTTCCTTTTGTGCAGTCTGATGCACCTTTAAGAGGCAATGAAACGAGGGGGTAACCATTAGCGTTTTCAACGTACACCATACTAAATATTACTCGGTACTACGAATATATTACGAAATTCTTGGTACTACAAATAATACACGGTACTACGAATATACTTCCAGATATTTCACGATAATTCGTCATACTACGAATTTACTTCTAAATATTACGCGATATTTCCAAATATTACGGGAGAATTCAAAATATTACTGGATATTTCGAAATTACACAATTTATGGAATATTCTCCCAACTTCAAATATTACACTATACTACGAATATACTTACTTTTTCAACCCGTTATTTCCAATATTACACCAGCTCTGAAGACTGAAGGTACTCAAAAACGTAATTCAACGAGTTATAGTTCTCTAGATAATTCTGAACCACGCGTTATTACAATTTACTTTAAAAGTTCAAATAACTCATGTCTTATTCATTGTTAGATATAAGAAATTACCGTATTTTTTAAAAACGGTAATTTTAAATTTAACGATAAATTACCGATTGAAATTTTGGGAAAACAAAAGCTACCTCTCAATTGGTAATTTTTGGTAATTTATATTATCCCGTGTTACAATCCTTTACTTTAAACAACGTTTAATTGTGAGCACTATCTTGACTGCTTTACACGTATTTGCGGCTTTTGCTACCAAAGCGGCAGCAGTGGCTTTCTAATCTGATCTCTAACTAAAGATTTATTCAAGGACTAATTTCCACCGCAACTTTGTAAGTACTGACTAGCGAATAGCGTCTGGTGAGTCATTTTGGAAGTAAACACAGAAATAATTGATCATTTAAGTGTAAAATGAACTTTTAATGCGTTATAAAAATGTTTGGTAATTAACCGCCGTTATTTACCAGTAAATTGCCATTATAAAATTGCGGTAAGATATAAAACGGTAATTTACTCGGTATTTGGTAAATTACTGGTAATATACCGACGGCAAATTACCGACTTGCATCTCCATGCGTTACACTTACTAGTTGCAATATTTCGATATTATAGTACTTCCATCTAATACGTACTATCTTGTTTAACCTTTTTTATGCTATTGTAGAATCAAGAATTAATTTACTATAAGAATGCCTAAGTCACTAGATTTTACGCTTCTACTCTCACGCCGGTGTTAGTGGACAAATAAGCCCCACCCCTTTCATGTTCGTCATTGCTCTGCGCTTTCCTATTGGATCCCGTGGGGATAGGTCATACAGACGCGATTGACGTATTCCGAATAGAGAAAAGAAACCTCGAGCAAAGTAAACAGAAAATGGAGGCTGTCAGCGGTGCTGAAACGGTTTGGGAATGGTTTTTAATTGGCATTAACAAGTTAGATAAAGGTTTTGAACCTAACTTGGTGGATTTTGAATACGTGTCTCTACGTGAAAATCGTTCGTTCTATAATTATTTCTAAATCGAATCAAGTGTACTATACTTATGATTTCGTGAGTTCCAAAAACCAAACCAAGGCTTAACGAAAAGGTAAAAGAGATAGCTGGTGGAAAATATAGAGTAAGATAAAATATTAAATCCCGCCTTGGTTTCCAGCCTCCTCCAACCCATGAGGGGGGATTGTCGACTATCACGCGCACACCGGACGCCTTTTTAGACCTTCTTATAGTAGATTCCTTCTTAGTAGAATATAACTTTGTTTTTGGGTAGAAAAACTGATGGTTCGTCGATCGTGTTTTCATAGAATTTTTGGCTTTTTCCTAAGGCGCTCATGGGCTCATAATTACAGCTAAGTTATAATTAGGAGTTATGTGAGTTGGATCGTATTTTAATAAAACCTTGTTTCTAACTAGAAAAACCAACCCTTAAGCTACCCTGCTCCATATTTAGGTTTAGATTGAGGTTGTGATTAGATTAGCCGTTAATATTAACCCTGATGAGGTTTAGGTTAGAGCTTGCCTAAGATCTGATCACAAAATCTATTCAAACGATAGTATGGATTCTCGATGAACTCATGGGCGCAATGCTACTTTTTTGTCCGAAAATCTCGCAAAAACTAGTGTCATTGCTTAGTCAAGAAGACCGAAATAAATCGAGACTAAAATTACAAGCCTTTAACACGTATAGATAATAGACAGATTAAGTATAGGGCGAAAATACGTCTGTAAGCTCAAGCTCACTTTATGTAATAGAGATATGATTTCGTATTCATATCTTTATTACGTTAAGCGAGCTAAAGCTTATAGTGATGTTAAATATCACAGGAATTAATGATCATGTGCGCCCGAACATAAAATTAGGAATCAAGCATCTTGCTTAACCTCTCTCTTTAAAGCTTCCCTTTACCATTATATGCGGCTTTAAAGTGTAGGTGGAAAAGGGGTGAAACTCCCCAACTAAACGTCAGATCACAGCTTAAGCCAATCGAAAACCTTGCCTTACCACTCTCCTACTCTGTAAAGCTATATGCTCGGTATCTACCGCGAGAAAGTTCGGGAATTTGGACTAAAATCCAAGATACTCTGTTTCCCACCGTTATAATATGGGATGGAAACATAAAATTCTGCGAGACTTCTCGATTTTATAAAATATTACACTAAGATTCTTAATATTCGTAACGATTCGCGAAATACTTTGAATATTTACATCATACTTTTCATATTCTCAGTATACTCTTCGTATTACATGTATTAATCTTAATACACCATACTTTGCAATATTTCAATATTTCGAATATACTTCACAATACTTTTCGATATTTTTTAATACTTAAAATATTACAAAACCAAATGTACACCTACTTTACGTAGTGGCTACCCCCTCGCTTAAAACGCCTGTCGGTTAAGTTCTTGAATGGTTCTAATTAGGGTTCCTTCTTTGTAAAGAATGCGTAGGTGTTAGAAATATTCAAGATGTCTCTTCCGCTTTATCTCCAACCAATTGCTCGACAGCGTTGGCGGTAGTACTGCTCAGGATTTGGGTTGAAAGCTTTACTCTCACACAACTGTGTGCATTAGGATACACATGATTGTATGTCAACTTAGGCGCTGACCTTAGCAAGGACTTTGAATCAATTTCATAAGCATCAACTATATGCTGCCATTGCAAATGTTTTCCATTTTATTTAAAAAAAAATCTGATTGGTTTAACTGAACCATCTTTGTGTTCCTTCATTTTACCTTTGTTGTTTAGTCCATTTTTAGATGTTTTTTGTGACAAACATCCGACACGAAATACAAAGGTTCACAGTTATTGAAAGGATTTTTGGTTTTATACCCCACTCTGTGATTGTTTACTTCTCTATCAATCTCCGTACAAATTTTAATTTATTTAATATTCGTGGAAGCTTTATCACATACCACAGCGATATTCGAAATCCCGCTGCCTGTAAATTCTCGATCCCCTCCCAAATTAAGGAATATAACTCTTCTGCGTGTAGATTTCCACAAGGAAAAAACGCGAATGGATATTTAAAATTGGTCGTCAGTCCTCGGTCCATGAACTGGAGAATGTGATTGCCAAGTTTGTGTTTGCAATTTCAACCTTTCCTTTAAAGTTATTTTCTAATTCAATCATTTTATTTCGGAATTCATTAAGATTTGCAGCTTCAATTAATTCTCCTGTACTGCTGTTGAATACCAGGTTCTGTTTTATTTGAATTTCGTCAAGGATTACCGTGAAATACTTTTGGTGTTCGTCCAATATTTCTATATCAATTTTTCCTCTCATTTCCAAGAGACTGGCATCGTTAAATCCACTTTTTGTAGTTAGGTCCACAGAGTAATTATAAAGTGTTCGCTGAGAAGGCAATGAAATTACTTGACGCACGGCTTCGTATGCACAAGGAACCTAGCCTTTATTGAAATACACCACTGTATTATTGCTGGATGCCATTTTCTTGGCCTGGATGTTTTGGTTTGGAGTAATTACAATTGTTCGCGCATCAATAACTTTTGGAAAACCGATTTGCTCTCAAATGGATTTTTTCTGATTATTTCTTCAAAATCAAGACTTGCCTCTTCAGACATAAAACTTGCGTCCTTTTTAAAGCTCTTCTGTACCTTCAATTCCCATACATTATTCCTTTTTTTAACGCCTTATTTTTTATTTAATATTTTAATTCTGTCTTTCATCTGCACCGCCGTGATGTTAAGAAAATTGGCACGTTTTCCAAAGAATTTAACCCTTCGTTTCCGATTCTCTAAAACAATCTTCGTTTTCTGGCAAGACCGGCAAAGTCTTGAAAATTGGCTAAGAAATAATTTCTCACAATTTTGGGATCGAATTGATTGGGTTACCATGCAAACATATGCAGGCTTTAGATTTTTGTCTTTTAAACACGTAAGCAATTCTCCATCAATGCCTTGACGAGTTTGCCAATTTTCAATTTCAAGTAACACATCCAGCAGATCTTTGAAACACGTAATGGAGTTGCTGAATTTTACAGAACTTGACGAGAAAACCAAATGATCGGCAGGAATTTTTGAATTGCAAAAAAATGTTTGGTGTAAGATTTTTCGATAATTCAACTACAAATAAACTATTTCCACTTCTTCTAAATCTTAGGCATTTTAAATCATGTACATTGGCTTCAGATTCGTGCAAAATTTCCTAGAACCAATCACATGTATCTATGTTTTCCATCTGATAACTTAAACATTCTCGGGCTAGTTTTTTCTGAGAATATACTTCCATTTCAAGTGTAGGAACTCTGATTCCGAAGTGCGCTCATTTATCAAAAATGATGCAGTTTCTGTATTTGTGAAATTTGAAGGTTGATCTAAAACTGGAGTTGTTCCACTCAGCGGTAATGTAGCAGTTGTAGCCCAAACTGTACTTTTTTCAGAAGATTCTTCATTTTCTACCATTGGCTCAGTTTTATTTAACGGTGTTCCAATATTCTTCTCAGATAGCAGGCCTAGGCCATAGATTTGGTCACCTGAAGCTCAATTTCGAACAACTTGAAAAATTTGAACCCTGTTAAAATATGCACAACCTAGGTTAACTATTAGGAAACTTACGTATTCATTGGGCTTGCTGAGAATTTGAATAAGAACTGCTTTCCAAAGTAATGTTCGCCTATCATAAATGGTTATGATTGTAATTTTAGTAGTACAGTAGTACAATTTTAGACTAAAACAATTCCCTACCTGCAGGTTATCATTGTAGGGATCAGGATAATCACCTGTGGGCCCATTCCCACCAATAAAATGCATAGAGCAGGCATAATGATGTGACTTAACATCATTATGAGTTCTTATATCCTCACGGTTTATAGCCATAAGCAACCGCATACATTTGAAACAGTTTTTCCTGGGTTTTGGAACTGGATAATATTTTATGCCTTGAGTACGGGACTCAACTGACGTGTTGTAGTTTTTACAACTTTTGTACACACAATATTTTTCCATTTTCACATTAAAAATTTGTTGGAAAAACTTTCAATCAAAGACAGATGAAGACCTTGCCAAACCCAAAACCGCCAAAACTAAGCCTTTTTTCTATTTTATCATTATATCTCCAAACCGCGGCACTAGATGGCGCGAGCTACAGAGTTCTGGCAAGAGGTTTGGTTTCTATGGTAACGTAGAACTTGGGTAAACGTTTTACTAGTATGCGATCTACACTTTTTCAACGCACCCCGTTCACCCGTTGTGGGAGTTCACATCACAGCTAGATACGATTTCTACTCTTCAAAACGACTCCGTACCCCATTCTCCTTGGCCCGGTAAAGGAGAATTTCAAGTAACGAGTGACGCAAATTCAATTATAAGATGAATGATTACATGCTCACCAATTCTCTTCAATGACGTTACTATTGAAGATTCCAACAAATAAATTAACTGGTGAAGAACTCCACCAGCAAGTGAACAAGCAAAAAAAAGAAATACGGCAGCGAGAAACGGCGCGAGGCAAAAAGGAGACTTAAGAGAGAACCCACATCGCCTGCCACCGGATAGCCAGCACCCATTTTGTCTTCCACCGGATATCCAGCACCCAATTTGCCTGCCACCGGATCGCCAACATCTTCTTCGCCTGCCACCGGATCGCCAACATCTTCTTCGCCTGCCACCGGATCGCCAACACCCTCGTCTGCCACCGGATCGCCAACATCTTCTTCGCCTGCCACCGGATCGCCAACATCTTCTTCGCCTGCCACCGGATCGCCAACATCTTCTTCGCCTGCCACCGGATCGCCAACATCTTCTTCGCCTGCCACCGGATCGCCAACATCTTCTTCGCCTGCCACCGGATCGTCAACATCTTCTTCGCCTGCCACCGGATCGCCAACATCTTCTTCGCCTGCCACCGGATCGCCAACATCTTCTTCGCCTGCCACCGGATCGCCAGCCTCCATTTTGCCTGCCACCGGATCGCCAGCCTCCATTTTGCCTGCCACCGGATCGCCAGCCTCCATTTTGCCTGCCACCGGATCGCCAGCCTCCATTTTGCCCTGCCACCGGATCGCCAGCCTCCATTTTGCCTGCCACCGGATCGCCAGCCTCCATTTTGCCTGCCACCTGATCGCCAGCCTCCATTTTGCCTGCCACCGGATCGCCAGCCTCCATTTTTCCTGCCACCGGATCGCCAGCCTCCATTTTGCCTGCCACCGGATCGCTAGCGCCCATTTTGCCTACCACCGGATCGCCAACACCCATTTTGCCTGCCACCGCATCGCCAGACCCATTTCGCCAGCACCGATTTCATCTGCCACCGCATCGCCAGCACCCATTTTGCCTGCCACCGCATCGCCAACATCTTCTTCGCCCGCCACCGCATCGCCAACATCTTCTTCGCCCGCCACCGCATCGCCAACATCTTCTTCGCCCGCCACCGCATCACCAACATCTTCTTCGCCCGCCACGAAATTGTTTATTATGGTGTAAGCTTGCCCAGCTGGGTTATATGAACTCAAAAAGAACTAGGTTGATATTTTGGTTAGGTTAAAGTTCATTATTTCAACTAAATATTAATAGGTCAGGTTAGGTTAGGTTTTGATTCGTTTAGTTAGACTTAGGTTAGTAATATTTTGGAAATGGTGCAACAATGTTACACTTTTTCCAAAAACTTAATGTTTTCAATTATCTATTTCTGAAATAAAATAACCCTTCTCGAATTATAATATGCCATTTCCAAAACATTACTATTTGCAATTATCTTCTTCCGAAATAAAATAACCTTTCTCGAATTATAATATGCCTTTTCAAAAATAATACTGTTTAGAAATATCTAATTCCGAAATAAAACAACCTTTCTCGAATTTAATTATGCCTTTTCCAAATTATTGTAAACTGATACAGCCTGAAGAATAGTACAATATTTAAATGTACTTTTAAAAAAAATCATAAACACGATCCGTTAGTAGGTCACATTACTATGTAATAATCACAGAAAAAGGTTGTTTTAGAAACCAACGAATACAACTGTATTGTTAAAAAATGCTCAAAACCCAACACAAAAACTGCTATTTCCCAAAACAGCAGCCGCTATTTCTAAAACAGCAGTTTTTAAAAACTCCGCTGTTTTTTTTGGAATCGTGGTTGCTATTTCGAGAACTGCTCTACAGAGAACTCCTCATATGAGGTACACCCGGATCGCCAACACCCTCTTCGCTTGCCACTGGATCGCCAACACCCTATTAACCTGCCATCGGATCGCCAACACCCTCTTAACCTGCCACCGAATCGCCAACACCCTCTTAACCTGCCACCGGATCGCCAAGACCCTCTACGCCATGCATCGGATCGCCATCACCCTCTACGCCATCCATAGGATCGGCATCACCCTCTACGCCAGCCACCGGATCGCCAGCGCCCTTTTCGCCTGCCACCCAATCGCCAGCGCCCTTTTCGCCTGCCACCGGATCGCCAGCACCCTCTTATCCTGCCACCTAATCGCCAACACCCACTACGTCAGCCATCGGATCGCCAGCACCCTTTTCGCCTGCCACCGGATCGCCAGCACCCTTTTCGCCTGCCACCGGATCGCCAGCACCCTTTTCGCCTGCCACCGGATCGCCAGCATCCTCTCCTCCTGCCATCGGATCGCCAGCATCCTCTCCTCCTGCCATCGGATCGCCAGCACCCTCTTATCCTGCCACCTAATCGCCAACACCCACTACGTCAGCCATCGGATCGCCAGCACCCTTTTCGCCTGCCACCGGATCGCCAGCACCCTTTTCGCCTGCCACCGGATCGCCAGCACCCTTTTCGCCTGCCACCGGATCGCCAGCATCCTCTCCTCCTGCCATCGGATCGCCAGCATCCTCTCCTCCTGCCATCGGATCGCCAGCACCCTCTTCTCCTGCCATCACAAGAGCGGATTTCATAATAGCGGTCCTCATAGCAACAGTTCTCTAAATAGCGGTTCCCGAAATGGCAGTTTTCCCCATACAGCAATTACCGTTACAGCAGTTGTCTAAAGAGTGGGAAAATAGATATGCGAAAAACCATAGTTGTTTATCATGGTGTAAGCTTGCCCAGCTGGGTTATATGAACTCAAAAAGAACTAGGTTGATATTTTGGTTAGGTTTAAGTTGATTATTTCAACTAAATATTATTAGGTCAGGTTAGGTTAGGTTTTGATTCGTTTAGTTAGACTTAGGTTAGTAATATTTTGGAAATGGTGCAACAATGTTACACTTTTTCCAAAAACTTAATCTAGACCTAGAACATTTGAACATAAAGATGAAAATTGGTACATGTGCTGTTTTTGACCCAACAAAAAATATACTAAAAGTCCCTTGCTGTAGGGCGCGAGCTTTCGCCGCCATCTTGGAAAATGGCCGTCGGGAATGCCAGCATCAATTATAAGCCTTTTCTTTATGCTCTTTAAGATTTTATGGGGGAAAGGTGGGGTGTTCTACGTCTTACTAGAGGGGTTAGGAAGATGCAAGACAAACACCTACCTCTTTTCACTTATGATTCAACCTCGCTAACGCTAGACAAAATGTTAGAATGCAGTCAGTTGTGGAGAGTTAGGCCTTTTAACGGGAACGAGGGGCTTATAAAATTTCTGAATCAAAAGTGACCGCGTTTTGATGGTATGTGTCAATTGAGAGTCAAAATAGATTCTAATCCAAATTTTAATATTCAACATAATATTCAATCTGGTTCATAAATTTTCACACACTTTTTAAGGGGTCAAAATAAAAAAATTAAACAAAAATCAAAAGTTAAGATTTTAAAAAATGAATCAATCCGTCAACCATAATCTCAATTCTTTAACCATAGTTTCAAGTCAGTTTATCAAAATAGTTTCAAGTTTTATTTAATTTCTTACGACAAGTAGCTCCTCTTGCATATTCTTCTCAACGGTTCGGGATCTTTTTTCTTTCTTTCTCGATTTAAGGGTTTTAATTCAGGATCTTTTTTCTTTTCTCGCGATATAAGGGTTAATTATTTTCTTTTTTCTTTTAATATCTCGCGCTCCTCTTCTTCAACTTAGGGGTTTAAAAAAATGTTTCCGAGTTTCTCCAAAAAATCAAGGATTCAAATTGACGAAAAATAAAGGTATCAAATTGAATAAAAAATCTCTCCGATTCTCTTCTGAAAACTTGGGGATTCAAATTGATGAAAAATAAAGGTATCAAAATTAATAAAAAATATATCCGATATAAAATAATACTCCGGATTTCTAAGGGTTTCTTAAGGATGAGCCGACAGGGTTTCATTAAGCAGTTCAGGAATCGACTGAGGGTGGGACAGGAGGGACTTCGTATATATAACTTCTAGTTTCTCGCAATGATTTCTGGGACAATGACGTTAGTTGATTGACTTTGGTTTGGCGAATAGTGGACCATATTTATGACGTAGCCGGGCGGATTCATGATAACAGCGAATAGGCAAAACTTTTTGTATTGGGACCCAATACGGATTGGTCAGTTTAAGGGTTAAAAAAATGTTCTAGAAGTTTCTCGGGCCAGGTACCAGGATAGTGACTCAAGGTCTTGTTGCTTGGGGTCTAAATCAGCGTGACATTTCTCTGGGTTCTTGGAAAAAGTTTTCGTTGCTATGTATTTCATTTTGCACTATGGATATAGGGGTATAGGATAGTTCTAGAACGTTCTGTGTCAACATTGAGGGGCTAGTTCCTTTTCTTTTGTACGAAAGAATTTCTTTTCAGTTTTTTAAAGGGATAGGTTTAATTTTAAAGGGCTAGTAATATATTTATAATGTTAATTTAAGGTATTTCATTGTTAATTTAAAGATTAATCGAAAATTTAATTTGATTTCTGAGTTAAGATGGTTACACAATGTATTCCACATTCTTCTTCAAAAATTACGAAAATTGGTGCATATTATGAATTTAACCACATGATCATCATAGTAAATTTTCACAGCTCTGTGTTTGATAATTTGTTCGCCATACTGGAAAATGGCCGCCATGATTGCTAGGTACAGTTTATTTCACCATGATGTTGAAAAATTATGAAAAGTTATAGATATTATAATGAAAGCTGTGTGAACCTCATAATAAAATATTGAAGCCATTCATGATATAGTTTGGCCGCCATGTTGGAAAATGGCTAAGAGGTTTTGGCTAGCAGACATCTCTGACCACGTCGTAACGAGTAAACTGCGTTTTCTGGAAACCGCTTTTTTGAGGGCTTCTCCGTGAAATCAGACTTTATCTTGTAGCTCACGCGTCAATAATAATAATAATAATAATCCGCTTTTAAAACTGGTCGAGGCGCTGTAGTTACTTTATTGGCGAGTTGAGAAATGATTTGTTAAGTCATATTTTAGGAAGATTATGACGTTGAGAGGAAAGTTCTTGACATCGGAAAGTATCACCCAGGAGATAGGCTTAGTGTGGAATTCCTATGTTATCCGAAAGGACGGTAAATTTTGAAAAGGTTGCCAGCTTATTTTAGGTTAAGATAAACGTTGAATATTTATTGACGTATATTCCCAGCGATAATATTTTTAAGACGGTAAATTTGGTTTTTGGGTTAAAACGGTTGAATCTGCGCGAGGAAAAATTTCAAACAAATAAAATTCGATTTAGGATGGAGATGTTTATCCTAGCGGGGCAATGGTTCAATCTAACGATCTGGAGATATTAGGGAAGTATAATCGAACTGTTACCTACCCGAAGTGGCTCTACGAGTCGAACATGCTGTCTCATTTCCAAGAAGCCGATTACCAAATATCACTTAGTGGAATCTTTGAGGTGTTTCGCCCGAAGGTTGGTAAATATATTCTTCTTTGGGAGACTTTGTCTACCAAAAGCATTGTCTTTCAAAGGTGTGGACGGTTATTGTTCTTTTTCTCTTCGTGTTCAATTTCATGGCGATTACGACCAGTTTGGGATCTCTGACAATTTCCCGAAAAAATTCGAAACTGCCAAGAAGGTTATTTTGGCCACCTATTTTGTCGGCTGTTTCATTTTGTTGGAAGTCTTCAAAGCCCACTTGTCGACCAAATTGACGGTGGACATTGATCGCAACATAAATAACTTGGACGATATATTGAAATATTCTGGCATACGGATTGTTATTCATCATAGCACGCTACAGGAGCTGCAGGTATGAATCACCAA
The DNA here is from genome assembly GCF_054372755.1 of Phalangium opilio. Classification (NCBI taxonomy): domain Eukaryota; kingdom Metazoa; phylum Arthropoda; class Arachnida; order Opiliones; family Phalangiidae; genus Phalangium; species Phalangium opilio. The sequence goes on from NW_028324195.1 coordinate 1,025,416, forward strand.
GGTCCATTAAGTATCAGAATCAATAAGATATAACCTAGAAATCCTCGATTATGGCTTCTTTTTTAAACTATTACCTTTCTATATTTTGGTCCAGTAACTTAATCGTCTTTAAGAAAATGCATATGTTGAAGTTAGCTATTCCTTTATATTTAACATAAACTCTGCCTACATTATTCATATCCATACTAGTATTATAAATTTGATTAGTAACAGTCTGTGTTCTGAAACGTTTACTCAGCTAGAATTCTGAACCGATATTGTTGAATTTTGGTATGGTGGTTTTTTAAAGCGCCAATTTGGATTAAAAAATCAGTGTTTTTCTCACTTGACACCCTTTCGGGTATGCTGACGCGTATCTGACCCGCAAAATGTTTATGTGCTTGCGACAGACGGTAAAACCAAAAATGTTGAATACAAAAGTGTGCACTATTGCCCTGGGATGTTCTTTAATTCCTATAAAATCGAAAGGTTTTCCTAGTTACTTCAGTATCCCTTTCACATATATTTTGGTAAAAAGGGAAGGTCTTTATTCTCGAGTGTGTATTTAGGAACTTATTTTTCTTTATAATTAGAAGATCCGTCAGGACCTTGTGTTAGAATACGAAAGAAGATTCCGAAAGTTCAACAGAAGAAAGGGTGACGACGACGGTATGTTATCGATTGGGCGTGTTATCAAAAGAGCATTGTCCAAAACGGCTTTTTCATAAACGCGTTTGCCATTATAGCCATTTCTCGTTTCAGCGCATTTTGATTACAGCGTTTATATCTTGAGCGTTGTTTCGTATTGTTGAAGGTATAAGTATTAGAGCTCGGCATTATCTATCCATTATCCACGTTATTTTATCCATAATCCAGAATTATCAACAGAAGTTGTATGTTAAATCGAATTATGTCCACAACATTTATCTATAAATAATCGATTATTCACTAATTTAAGGATAACGGATGGATAATGCCGAGCTCTAATTAGTATTGATTTCAGCTTTAGGTTTGAATTTTAATGGTTGTCAAACAAACAGTTTCGTGGTCTAGTGTGTTAATGCGTTTTAATGTTTGGTTGGGATGGGTTATTTGAACTCCTATAAATTACCTTCCACCTTATCCAAAATATCCTCCTATTAATTAGCTGCCACCTTTTCCAAAATATTCTGATATTGATTAGCTGCCACCTTTTCCAAAATATTCTGATATTGACTAGCTGCCACCTTTTCCAAAATATTCTCCTGTTAGCTGCCACCTTTTCCAAAATATTCTCCAATTAATTAGCTGCCACCTTTTCCAAAATATTCTCCCATTAATTAGCTGCAAACCTTTTCCAAAATATTCTCCCATTAATTAGCTGCCACCTTTTCCAAAATATTCTCCAATTAATTAGCTGCCACTTTTTCCAAAATATCCTCCTATTAATTAGCTGCCACCTTTCCAAAATATACTCTTATTACTTTGTGCCACCTTTTCCAAAATATACTCTTATTAATTTGCTGCCACCTTTTCCAAAATATATTCCGCGAACCAGTCCATAACCCGAGGATCACAAATGGTTATGAAACGCTGTAGTGCTAAACAGCTGGTTTGGAAAATAGTGCTATATTGAGAAACGCGGAAACAGCAACCGCTGTTTTGGGAAATAGCGCTGTATTGAGAAACGCGGAAACAGCAACCGCGGTTTTGCTTCCACGCGGTTTTCCAAACCGCTGTTTTGGGCGCCGCTTTATTCCATAACGCTCTTTTGAAAACCCCCAAACTACCCGTGAACCGACGACGACGACGTTTTCAATCGTGGGAAAGCCGTCTTCATCGCCACTCATACACATTTGGAATATTTTTGCCTTCACGCCTACGAAGCGGAAAAAGCTTTACATTACGGCACAAATCATTTTCACTCGGTCGCCTCCGCTTACCACTTGTCCAAGGCGGCTTCGACTATAGTGAAAGACGTCGTCAATATAAGGTAATTAATAGTCTTTCTTTATTTTCCAAAATAGTTAGGCAACACTCTCTCTCTCTCTCGATAGACTGATGAACTTTTGGGAGACTGGACATCAAATGAGAGCCAACTATCTCTTGAATCAGCATGCCTGTTCAAAATACCTCAAGACAAAGCGAAACTTGGAGTTTTCGAAGACATCTCTGGGTGATGTTGGCGCCATATTTCTCGTGTACGTCTCTTCAATGACCATGTCTATTTTGGTAATGTTTGTTCAGTTACGACACGCTTTCAGCAACAGAGATGTGGAACGAAGACTTCAAGCTCTTGAACTGCGGACCTGCAGCATGCGTTGAAATTTATAAAAACCACTCTTGTCATACTTCAAATGAACAAAACTTTAAAATAATGTGTTCGAATTTAAAAATAAGTTCTATCAAATAAGTGTTTAAGTGACATTAAACAGGTTCCTTTTAACGTCAAACACGGCAAAAGCGTTTCAAATTGAAGATATAGAACATATTCACTCATTTCTATTTATATGTAAAACTTGTCTCTATTTATAAAGAGTATTAATGAAATAGTTGTTTGTGTATCATATATAAAACATGTTTCCATTTATGTTGAGTATTTGAAACGTGTATTCTTTTTTGTAGATTATTTGAAACATGTTTATATTTCGGTAGAATATTTAAAACATATTTGTATTTGTGTAAAATATTTAACACATATTTATCTCTATGCTGACTATATAAAACATATTTGTGTAGAATATTTAAACCATGTTTCTCTTTATGTAAAATAATTGAAACATGTTTCTAGTTATAAACGTTAATCATTTTAAACGATACCCTAATCTTATAACAAGTTTGCATAACGAAAAAAGAGAATTAGGACTAAATATTGGCTAGTGTCGTCGGCGATAATTGTTTTCGGCCAATTGGGTCAATTCTTTGTTATTAGATGCAAGTGAAATATCACGTAAAATTTTTTGTTTTACTCCTCCATGGTTACTAAAACGCAGCTTTACAGGCTGATGAATATCTTTTAGGTAGAATTGAGAGCTCTAATTCACTAGTTCATTTTTAATGTCTCTGTTTAACTTACATTAGTACATCGCGTCAATTTGGTTGTTTCTGGGTTATAACAAAATACAATTTCTAAAATCGTCGCGTCCTCAAGCAAGAATTAGGAAAACAAAGGGGTTCTTTAAAAATTAACGATATAAAGTTAATAGTTGGATATAATTATCGGGACAAATAATAAAACCATTGTTTCGCAATATTAAAGATAATGCATAGTATATTCTAGAGCCCATTTCTTTCGATCCCTATTGTTTTTCTACTAGAACCATTAGAGTTGCACAAAACTGACGAAAAATTATAAACTTCATATAAAACTTGGCTGTACAGTATAGTCCCGGACAAAAGTTCCTGGACATTTTCATTTGGCTGCCATTTGGTCCTATTTGAGCTAGAGTAACAAAATAGGTCTTTCTAATTAGGTTGACATCTCAAACGTATTTTAAAATTAAAAATAACACTGTGGGGCTAATAGGGCGTTAGCCATAGCGGAAATAATGCTTAAAATGGATCAACAATGCTAACGTCGCACGCGACTCGTCACGTAGAATCCAAAACTGTTTTCAAATTGCCAATCGGTTCAGAAAATCATAAGTTGGAAAACCAAAATATTACCTCTCCGAATCAAGAGGATAACTACCTTTACACAACGGTATTTTGTAGTACCTTTATAGGTACGTCTGGGGATGCATCGAAAAATACCTTTAAAGGTACTAGACAGTAGGGTTATTTTTACAGTGTACTACTAGAAACTTATTAACCTAGATATAGAACTATTTCTCTTTCTTTGAAGTAAAAATTTACGAAAAATTAAAGCAGTATTCCAAGCATAGCGAATATACTGTAAAGCAGACGACATTTTACATCCAATAAAGATATGTCTTGGACACATGGAAATCAGTCAATGGCAAAAAGAACAGGAAATTAAGTGTATAATTTTAGGAGATATATAACATTTATGTGTTTGAAAAGGTCCAATTGTCTTCGCCTCAACTGTTTGCCCTGTATTTTCATAATTACATTCACAACTGGTTTGTAGTATAAACACTATTGTCTCGTTTCACCTCAACGATATTCTTAGTACGCCTACATGAGTATTAACGTTATATATCACCAAAGCTGACTTGTGGTTACACGCAATGAAAGTCAATGCGCACCATAACAAGAATGAAAACTCCGAAGCTACAACCCGATTACGAATAGCCCTTTCACTGATCTAATTACCACAATGATGCTTTCTCCTATTATAAAATCTAAACCTTATTTAAACGTGAATTTAACTTTTGGCACAATCTGAACCGTTAACATCTCTTCATAACAGACACGAAAATCAAAACCCATTGTTTACTTCACCACAGGCCTCAATGATTTACTCTTTGGTCCATTAAGTTAAACCTACTAAGGATAATACTTGTCTTACCCGACAGAGTCTAGGCCTTAGCTTTCTTCTTGTAATCACCAAAGCAAGGATTATTCTATATACAGATGTAGTATAGCTTAAATAGTATATAAAAAGCCGTTTCAAATAATAAAATTAAAAAATATCCTTGGAATATCTAAATAAAACAGAGCTTTCAAGCTACAAAACTACTAAAGGTATCGTAATTACGAAAACTATTTCCACATATTCACTTAATATTATGGAAAAAGGGAATATTAAGGTTCTGTAGAATTTCTTTACACATCAAAACAAAGCGAACTGCTAACGCGGCGGACTTTTGTAACAACGGACGGACACACACAGACAATCACATAGACTGCTTTTTAACCCTCTTCTTATTAATTATGATTTGAAAATAAGATGATCTTAAATACTAAAATAAATATAATTAATATTAAACATTTTCTTCGTTAGTTATTCGCCTTATTGAGCGTTACATCGTTTTAAAAAAGAACAATTAATCATTCTTGAGAGACTTGACTAATATTGGCGTTTGAAATGAAGCATACGCCGGTTGCTTCGCGTTACTCATATAGGTGGTATATAAAGGTTTCTAATCGCAGCTATAGGTAAGAACAGCGCAGTTGCGTGAACCTTTGGTGGAAGCCCCGCCATTGGGAAGCTAGACGTTTCTCGTAACCTTAGCCGATCGCCGCGAATGTCTTAACCCTAACGATGATGGTGGAGATAGAGACTGGTGCTGTAGAGACTGGTGTCCATGTGGGATGGACGAAAGACCAGAAGATGGTGGTGTTGAAGCCAGTACGGACAGACAGGTGTCCATGTGGGATGGACAAAAGACCAGATGATGGTGGTGTTTAGTAGCCGGTAAGTGCAGACTGGTGTCCATGTGGGATGGACAAAAGACCAGATGATGGTGTTATCAGAACGACAATGGAGTAATAGCCAAATTTCCGTGAACTGTAAATGCGGTCCGGATATCGAGAACACATTAGCTCCAATTTGCAAACTGGGAACGCGGTCCACTGAGGTATAACAACAGACAGACAGACACGTCGAAATTAGAACCTCTTCGTGAAATACGTCACTTGGAGAGATAAAAAGTGTGAAAATGATGTTCGCTAAAACTTGAACGTTCATAATAGCTATGTTTAAATTATTTAAGGGATAACGTTTCTTAAAACGACTTAACTACAATAAATTAATTAGGCTATACTACATCTGTATATAGAATAATCCTTGCTTTAGTGATTACAAGAAAAAGGCTAAAGCCTAGATTCCGTCGAGTAAATCGGTATTATCCGTTATAGGCTTAGTGAAACAAAGAGTAAATAATTTACACCTGAGATGAAGTAAACGTTAGGGTTTGATTTTCGTATCTGTAATGAAAAGATATTAACGGTTCAGAGTGAGCCGAAAGTTAAGTACAGACTGATAAAAAAGTCTCTGCGCGTTGCAGTTTTCGCACATATTTTACTATATTTCAAAAACTATTCAAGCTCTGGCATAAAGTGCGTTATAATAGTTTTGCATTCCTCTTTCATATTTTACCCGTTTCACAGTTGTCCTTTGCATACTTATACCGGAAACCGGAAATGTCAAAATTATGAATTTTGAAAACATTGGATTCTTGAGGATATAAATGCGATTTTCGGATTCCTTTGGGTCGATTCATATTTGAAAAGTTTTCACCAAATTCAATTCGGATAAATAGTTCACGAGTAATCAGCCTTATTCAAAATATGGCAACTTTGGTTAGAGTGGCGATAATTCATAATCGAGTATCGAATCTTTGTCGTAATTAATCAAAAATGTCCTGATTAGAATCAAAAATGTCCTGATTAGAATCAAAAATGTCCTGATTAGAATCAAGACCTAAAAAGTATCGATAAGACTGAGGTTATCACTTGACAGAAGGATCAGATATTAATTTTACTTTTAATTGAAACTTAATGGCATGCTCAAGAAAAACCAACGTTCCATTACCGTTTTCCGTTGAAATAACTTATTTTACAGGTAATCAATTTCAAAAAATTACTTATCTTGGGTTTTCGACCACAATTCCGTTCCCCAAAAACATTTTATCATTACATTAATTACTTTTGGGAGCTATGAAACAATAAAAAACTGTAATAGCGGTCTGCTTTCCCGTGAAAACAACCTTTTAAAAGTTACAAGCACCATATAACCCATTCGAGACTAACAGGACCTGAACAAACTACTACTAGTACGACCAGGGAGATTTGGTGTAAACTGGAGTTGAAATATCATCATGTGCGACCTGTGGCACTGAAACTCCCAGTGTACCTTGAGATGCATCATCTAAACGCTGAGGATGCTGGGAGGACTTCGGTGCCAGGCGTAGCCCACTCGATCACGCACGCTTAACGACACAAGCTGCTATAGCGCGAGCAGGTTTCGTCCATGAGTATGGATCGAGTATCGGCACCGATACTCGGGGTTTCCCGATAGTATCGGATCGGTTGCTTTAGTATGATACAAAAGCAATACTCGTTTAAAATGCGTTAGATGGCACTACATGATCTTTCACTAATGTATTGATGGTGATAATATCTCACTTCTATGAATGTCAATAGTGGTGATTCCTCATTTATATGAAAAGTACCTGAATTTAGATTATCTAATAACTAATAAGCAAATATAGATATGAGACTCAAATTGATGAAAATAAAAAAAATTTATATCACCATGTTATGAGATGACAAAACTTTGAAGTAAGTTGTGCATATATTTTTTATGTTTTAGAATAATTTAATTTTTTCTTTTCAATACTTCAATGATAAATCACTAACAGCTACTAGAATTTAAGGATAAAAGGGCCTCACAGCATATACTAGTTACAAAAGACAAGCCGTGATATTATTTTGGAAATACCACTTCTAAACGACTGTCCAAGTCTTACTATACATATACAAGCACTAAACTTATGACGTAGGAAGTACGAGTAAATGTCTTCAGTGATTTTCTCATCGAGAAGAACGGGCCGATAACTCTTTATCTAAGAATGCCCAAACAAAATTTCACCTTTCATCGCAGTTGATGGTAATGATGTCTTAACCAGTGAGCATTTTGTTGGGTCCAGTAATGTACATTATGCCGGTTTACCGTGCCATCCCTGTAAATTTTTGCCTCGTGAGAAAACAGTACCTTTCTCATAAATAGTGAATTAAAGTCAATTAGGTCACACATGATAAGACGAAGGTCTTGCTAGCTTAGGTAATCCTCGCCCGTTAGGGCTTGATGTACGGGATATGATTATGTATTCTATGAGAGCGGTAGCTCTCTTAGATAAGACTTCATACTGCTCTTAATGTATAAGAAGGGTTTTTTGTTTGGATGTAGTTTTTTTTTGGTATTGTATTAACTGTTTTGAAAAAATTCCACAGAACTACAATTCGGGCCCTCAATATATGTTTAAAATTTCAAAGAGATCCATTTATTAGTTTATTTTATAAAAAATAAAGTTGCTAAGGGTGGTGTTTATTTCCATAAAATTAATCACAGATTTTGACAAAAAACTGGAAATTTCCCATAGAAATAACATGGGAAATTTTCCAAAGTTACAAATTTTGTCCATACCCTTACAAAAATAACTATACGTTAGATAGATTTGAAAACTGTCTTAAATGAAAGTAGTATAGACCCACACTTCGTACCTCCGTAGGTGTAGAATGTAGGTGTAGAGTGTAGATGTGGAATGTCAAGGTCACTGTGTCAATGAACTATGACGTCATTATGCCACGCCCACTTGGGAAACCCCGCGCGCCACCTGGCGGGGAACCCGCGCTCCCCCTGGCGGCAGCGCGCCCCCTCGCGGGAAAGCACTGCGCGGGAATCTGGCAGTCCTGTCTCTTCTACAACTGTATCTGTGACGTCATTGGCGGGAAAACACCTGTCAGTCTCTTCTACAACTGTATCTGTGACGTCATTGATAAGAGACGAGAATGGATAGCTTTAAACGTACATTGCCAAGGGTTAATGATAGGTCTCTGCTGGAAGTTGCGCAATCTATTGTAATTTTTAGTTTGACTCAGAATTTCAACCTTTTTTCAAGGAGTTTATTTTGATTATGGTATTGTTTTAATGGTAATTAAAAGGTACACGTAAAAGCGTAATTAATATATAGGAAATTCATCTTAGACGTAATAGTAGAAAGCATAATTAGCCTCTGAAAATCAAAGTGTTACTGGTGTGTTAACGTCTATTTGTAAACCTTGGCTAAATTCTGCTTATAAAAAAGAGTTATAAAAGATAGTCAACAATCATCAGGACAAGATGCCATATTATATGCAAGACTTGCACCCGGACTGTTCAGCGGCCATAGAACTAATTCAACACTTGACGGAGGATGAGTTGAAAGACTTGCTTAACAATGATGAAAGATTGGACGGAATGGTCAAAGACTTGAGACAAGTGAATAATGAGCTCTTTGCTAGTAACAAGAGTTTGGCGGAAATCAATTTATCCCATCAACTCAGAATTGTCGAGTCACGTCAGCAACTATTAAACCTTTATGAACAAGCTGTTGAATTGAAAAAAAAGTATAAGAAAAGAAATCCAAGATTGATGAACTAATGAGACAAGTTTCTCTGGATACTACCTTGGTTTTATTTCAAACTGCCGCTGCCCAAGTTGAAGGAGAGACTTAAAGCATTGCCCAAAATTTTTTGGAGACCCAACTTTGTATGGAGCTTTTTCTGGAGATGTTTTTGTTGCATTTGAGGAGAGTCAAAACTGAGAAAATGTCTGATATTTTAGATCAAAGTTCGAGACAAAACTCCGCAAGCTCTTCTTATTTTGGAATTACAGCTAGGGCTAGCCCATGGTCTGCAAGACCCGCTACTTCATCATCATTACCAAATGAGGGTTTCCCCTTACAATACTCCACTCCCACAACCTCCTCTTGGTTATAGAGTACCCAATTATTATTCTAATCGATAAATTTTAATTGTATAATTGTTTTTCACTTTTAAAATAAGACATTAGTTTGTTAAATTGTAAATAGTGTTCTTTTGTAGATGTTTGATTAAACCATCAAAATTTTAATTGTATAATTGTTTTTCACTTTTAAAAGAAGACATTAGTTTGTTAAATTGTGAATAGTGCTCTTTTGTAGATGTTTGATTAAACCATCAAAATGTTTTACCCTGAATCTATGACCTACCTAGGCCACTTCGTGAGAAGCTCCAGTCTGTACCCAGTGCCCAAACTTATGGAATGAACGTATGACGGAGAGAACTTATGAAATTTCCGAGAACTTATGATCTAGAGGTGAAAGCGCGCGTTTGAAAAGATCAGTCACGAACTGTAGAGCGCGACAATTAAAAAGGGGTTTAGTAAATTAGTGATCATCTGTCACTCAAGAATATACAATAATAGCTAATGGTGGTTAGCCTATTTGGCTGTCCATAATTTAACAAAATTTATTTTCCATCGTTGTTTAATTAAATTGAAAATTTAAGCATCCCCTAACACTTTTACGTGTAGCCAACTTAAACATCGTATAAACTGACCATTCTACATATGCTAATATAATAAACAACAATTTAATAATGATAAATTTAATTATAGATTTTAGTTATTCTCAAGCTTATAGTATGTATCAGCTTGTATTGTCCCAGTTCACTGAACTCTATCCAAGTATAAACTCACGTGGGAAGTTTATGACTGTACGCGCTACGTCGAGGGGCTAATCAATCACTCTTTGAATCATTGTACACTGATTACGGATTACGCGTTATAATTTTAGTACTGTCAAAGCCAGGGTTTACGCGTTATCACTTTAGTCCTGTTAAAAAAGGAACAGAATGTACACCGATTGCGCTAAGTGACTGGCCCCTCGTGCTGCGCCATAAATTCCGATAGTTCCCCGCTTTTCGGCAGTCTTTTTATAAATTTTACATCCTAGCAGAGCTTAGAAGCTTACTGAAGTTGGAGAGGTCAAGTAGTGCTCTTTAGTCTTTGTTAACTTACTATCATTATGAGTGATTCGGAAGGTGGTCCAGGTGGCACAGGTACTAATGTTAACGCCCCTGTTTCTCAAAAAAGTAAAGGAAGTGTTGTATGGAATTTCTTTTCCTCAACAAAAACTGGAGCTACATGTAAATCTTGCAAAAAGGAATGCAAAGTATCAGGTGGTAGTACTAGTTCATTGTGGAGTCATCTAAAGTCACGGCATCCAAGAAGCTACACGGATGCGAAAGAACTAACGTCGAAATCATTTTTTAACGTTCCTTCACCTTCTACTGCGTCTGCTAGTAGCAGTAGAAGTACATCTTTAATAGATCAAGAACTTGAAGTAGAAAAGAATGTATCTGAATGTGAGGATTCTGAGGAGTCAATGTCAAGGCCCAGTTCTTCCTCCGGCTCAGCAATAGTGCAAACATCTCGACAACAATCAGCCCAACGTACTCAACAAACGCTTGAAAAATATCGTCAGCCAAGTAACAAAGACACACAACGTTTCACGACCGCGGTTGCCAATTTTATTGCACCCGAGTGTATGTCACACAGTATTGTAGAAAGAAAAGGTTTTGTCGAAATGGTTAAAGAGTTTCAACCTGGTTACATTTTACCGTGTAGAAAAACGTTTTCTGATAGCATTATTCCAAAAATGTATTCTTCATTAAAGGAAAAGATTGCGAATGAATTGCATTCAATTAAGTATTTTTCGTATACAACAGACTGTTGGAGTTATCTTGTCATGCAATCGTATATTGCGGTAACCATTCACTTTATTTCCGAGGAATGGGAACTAAAAAGTTACACGCTTCAGTGCCTTCACACACCCGAGTCACATACCGCTGAAAATCTTAAGGATGCTTTACTTTTTATTTTCCAAAACTGGCAATTAGACATTTCAAATGTTTCTGCAGCTACAACAGATAATGGCGCCAACATCGTTAAGACTGTGAAATTGTTAAATAAAACATGTATACCTTGTTTTGGACATTTAATTAACATTGCTGCATCTCGTGTAATGCGAATTGAAAGTTTTAAAAATATTGTGTTAATTCTTCTTAGAATTCAAAGTTTAATTGCGCACTCTGGAAAAGCTCGACAAGAACTTTCCGAGAGACAAAGGCAGATGAATTTACCCGTCGTAACGCTGCCAGCGGACGTCTCCACACGGTGGTGGTCAACTTTGCATTTAATCACAGTTTATACAGATCACCAACTTTCTATCTCAAGCGTTTTACAAACTCATCAGGGTGGAAAGTATAGACATTTATCTTTAGATCCAGAGTCAATCAATTTATTGATAGTGTACCGAGATATTTTCACGCCATTCGAAAAAATTACCACGCATATGGTTGGCGAAAAATATGTTACAGCATCAACTGCTATACATGTTTTTCATCAAATGCTATCGGACATTTCTGCTGCTCGACAGGACCGCGCTGAAGATCGCTATACTGATGTTCAATGGGACATTAAAAATCAAATTTGTGATATCGTTGAAACTGATTTAACAGAACGCCTCAAAGAAAAAAGGTGCTACCAGCATTTGTGCATCACTAGTATTCTTGACCCGAGGTTCCGATTGAATTACTTTAATGAGCAGTTTATGAACAAAGACGAACAAGATTCAATGAAAAATATTATCATTAACAAGCTCGTTGATTTAAACACGAACTTAACCACGACCAACACAGAAGTCAATAAAAAACCACGTTTAGAAGAAGGAAAAGGTCTCGCGTTCATCCTAAAACCACCCACCACATCTCATGTTACACAAGCTACGCCTCAAGAAATTTCCGAGCAACAATTCGGTGACTACATTCGAATGGCTCCCATTGAACTTTCTTCAGACCCTTTAACATGGTGGTCGCGACACGAAAGTACATTTCCCATGTCATCAAAACTGGCAAAGAAGTATTTGTGTACTCAAGGCACCAGTGTACCAAGCGAACGCGTATTCAGTTGTGCGGGACGAGTTATTAATGACATAAGAGGAAGAATAACTCCTGACCATGCACAGGAGCAAATATTTTTGTGTATGAATAAAAATAAAACCAAAAAGTAATTCATCTTTGTAAAACTTATGTTATATTATTTGGCTTTCAAACTTGCTTAGTTGATAACTTGATATACTGTATGTTTAAGAATAGTTAGAACTTTTAATGGAATAGTTCTCTTGAATTAATTAGTTATATAGTTAATGTAAGTTATAGTTATATAGTTAATGTTAATAGCTGCGGTTTTGATATCGGTTTAATTCCGGATTGGGTGTCGGTGTAATTTTGGTTTTGATTCCGAAATTGAAGCCGGTTTGAGTCCAGAATTGAAACCGTATTGATTCCGGAATTGAAACCGTATTGATTCCGGAATTGAAACCGTTTTGATTCCGGAATTGAAACCGTTTTGATTCCGGAATTGAAACCGTTTTGATTCCGGAAATGAAACCGTTCTGATTCCGGAATTGAAACCGTTTTGATTCCGGAATTGAAACCGTTTTGATTCCGGAATTGAAACCGTTCTGATTCCGGAATTAAAACCGTATTGATTGCGGTATTGAAACCGTATTGATTCCGGAATTGAAACCGAATTGATTCCGGGATTTTTCGGAGCGTAAAAAGAATCCGGAATTCCGGAAAATTCCGGATTTGACATCGTCAAAACCGGTTTCGGAATTTTCCGAAAACCGCCATCCCTAATCACGATGGTTAAAACATGTATCTACCTGGGCTCAAACCTGGGACTTTCCGCGTGTGAAGCGGACGTGATAACCACTACACCATAGATACGTGGTAATACTGAGTTTTCCAAGAGATCTAGCTAATTATTTAGCCCAATCACAATGGTCAAAACATGTATCTGCCAGGTCTTGAACCTGGGACCTTCCACATGTGAAGCGGACGTGATAACTACCACACTACAGATACGTAGTAACACTGAGTTTTCCAAGAGATCTACCTAATTATTATGTCCAATCACGATGGTAAAAGCCGTACTTCTGTAATTAACTAAAATTAACATACTTAGACTTAATTGTTTTGATCAAACTGGCTGATAGCACACCCTGAATACATAATTGTTTATTTAAGATAATTCCGAAAAGTAACTTCGCTGTAGTTTTTAAGTTAGCGGTGGGGAAAAATCACGAAAAACCGCATGTTAATCTCCATAGGAAATTTAGCAAAAGAATGTGAATTCTACTTTAACGTTACAAAACGGTATCAAGTCATATCTACAACGGCCTACCGGCCCTGTAGAATAAGCATTATGCGATTTGACGCCCATTAATCGTTCTTGTTAATAGGATATTGGGTATTTGTCTACATAAACAATATGATTATCCAACTAAACTCTTGTATGAAGAATTCAATGTTTTCTCGGTATCTAAATAATATGTGTATAATATCCTACTGGATGGATAATCAAGCGATTTAAAACTGCTGCGATTAGTCATGGAAGGAAAACTAAGTTAGTTTTAAAAGGTAGCCTGGCTGTACCCAGGGTGTTTACCTCTCTGGGACAAAAACATGCTTCGTATACAGCAATAAGTTGTTTTAATAAGTTTAAAAAGGCTGTTAAATTTTACATAAGAAATAATGATATACAGGGTGTTTCGGAGAAGTCTGGCACAAATTAACAGACGTGTTATTCGGGTCAAAGGAAGTCAAAAATGTTCTATGAACTTTTGGGTGAAAGCCTTCCGTTTCAGAGTTATGTACTCTCCAAAGTAGGCCTTAAAACAATGGAATTTTGCCGATATGTGGAACTGGTATTATGCCTTTGGACAATTGTTTTCTAATTTACCATAAGCAGAAGCCTATAATTAAACCTCCTTCGGAGGGAAGCCTCTATCAAGCCATAGACGCCACGTTAAAAATCTGAAACGTCTTGGTTTCGCGCTTCACTAAAGAGAACACTAAAGTGGTTGAGGACTGACAACTAATGAATAGTCTTTGTAGAAAGAAAATAGTTCTACCTTGCCCAAAAAAAGATAAAATAAAATGGCGGTGCACATACGATCAAAATACGAGGAGAGACAATGATAGTCTTTGGAAATCGCCGAATACCAATCTAATATAAGCATAGTATTCTTTTCAACATTGTTTTTCTGTTTTTTTGGCACTTTTTCTTGGAATTATTTTTGGAAATATTCTCTTTCAAATTTAAAAATATTGAACATAACCTTCTTATTAGACCATAAAGTCCTAAGTTTACTTGGGAGTGTTTGTCTATAGTAAGCGAAATTTTTACAAATAAATTATGTAAAATTTCTTGCCTTTCATTCCCAATATGCTTTACGAAACTTTCACTTGTAATATCTTTTAAAATTAAATCATAAACAGCTTCAATATCCATTATTGAAATTACCCTGGGCCTACCATCACTTTATCACAGACTCAACTAGCCGCTGGCGTAGGACTTTTATATCTTATGTAAAGGCGCTATTTTTTCGCCGTCAATAAAATTGTATCGCTGCGTCGATGTCTCTAAGCGCGAAAACAAGACGTTTCTCGTTTTTTGCCTAGATAGAGGCTTCTCCTCTTATCCGCTTCTGCCATAAGCTTATGTACGAAGAAATTAACAGCTAGTGAAGTGGTTTAAAGGACCGCTAACATTATTCGTTCTCGTATTAATAACGTTATTACAAAAATAATAATCCCAAACAAATTTATTGCACCTTAAACGCCAGTTACTTGTTTAATTAGACTTTTTGTTCTACGTTCCTTCGGTTACAAAACATCAGCATTTAAAAAATTGTTCAAAATGACCTCCTTCAACGTTTAAGCAAACTTGCGCGCTTCTTTTGAACGACTCGCGAACACGTTCGAAGATTCCTAGCGTGTTGAGGATGTTATCACACCCATCAATTATTCTTTGTCTTAAGTAAAGTAAGTAGTGAAGTTCGAGATGTCCAGGACTTAAGACAAAGAATAATTGATGGGTGTGATAACATCCACAACACGCTAGGAATCTATTGATGCATTGCAATACTTTAATTTTCCGTTCCGTTATATGCTAATAATCATCTTTAAATGTTAATACTGAGCTTACCAGGACTCGAACCTGGTATCTTCTGCTCTGTAGGCAGACGCGTGATCCATTGCGCAACAAGCCCGTTAGAGGTTGATCAAAATGCTATCGAAGCATTGCAATATTATAAATTTCCCTTCCGTTATACTCTAATAATCATCTTTAAATGTTAATAGCGAGCTTGCCAGGACTCGAACCTGGAATCTTCTGCTTCGAAGGCAGACGCGTTATCCATTACGCCACAAGCCCGTTAGAGGTTGATCAAAATGCTACTGAAGCATTGCAATATTATAAATTTCCCTTCCGTTATACTCTAATAATCATCTTTAAATGTTAATAGCGAGCTTGCCAGGACTCGAACCTGGAATCTTCTGCTTCGAAGGCAGACGCGTTATCCATTACGCCACAAGCCCTTGCATCGTATTATAAAAAACGTTTCCAAACATTGTATTTATGCCTTTTTTATGTCGCATAAAATATTTTTTATTAAACTAAACAATGAGCTTGCCAGGACTCGTATCTGGAATCTTGTGCTCCGTAGGCAGACGCGTTATCCATTGCGCCACACGCCCGTCGGCGGTTGATCTAAATGCTATTGAAGCATTGCAACATTATAAATTTCTATTCCGTTGTACTCTAATAATCATCTTTAAATGCTAATAGCGAGCTTGCCAGGACTCGAACCTGGAATCCTCTGCTTCGAAGGCAGACGCGTTATCCATTACGCCACAAGCCCGTTAGAGGTTGATCAAAATGCTATTGAAGCATTGCAATATTATAAATTTCCCTTCCGTTATACTCTAATAATCATCTTTAAATGTTAATAGCGAGCTTGCCAGGACTCGAACCTGGAATCCTCTGCTTCGAAGGCAGACGCGTTATCCATTACGCCACAAGCCCGTTAGAGGTTGATCAAAATGCTACTGAAGCATTGCAATATTATAAATTTCCCTTCCGTTATACTCTAATAATCATCTTTAAATGTTAATAGCGAGCTTGCCAGGACTCGAACCTGGAATCTTCTGCTTCGAAGGCAGACGCGTTATCCATTACGCCACAAGCCCTTGCATCGTATTATAAAAAACGTTTCCAAACATTGTATTTATGCACTTTTTTATGTCGCATAAAATATTTTTTATTAAACTAAACAATGAGCTTGCCAGGACTCGTATCTGGAATCTTCTGCTCCGTAGGCAGACGCGTTATCCATTGCGCCACTAGCCCGTCAGAGGTTGATCAAAATGCTATTGAAGCATTGCAATATTATAAATTTCTATTCCGTTGTACTCTAATAATCATCTTTAAATGCTAATAGCGAGCTTGCCAGGACTCGAACCTGTAATCTTCTGCTTCGAAGGCAGACGCGTTATCCATTACGCCACAAGCCCGTTAGAGGTTGCTCAAAATGCTATTGAATCATTGCAATATTATAAATTTCCCTTCCGTTATACTCTAATAATCATCTTTAAATGTTAATAGCGAGCTTGCCAGGACTCGAACCTGGAATCTTCTGCTTCGAAGGCAGACGCGTTATCCATTACGCCACAAGCCCGTTAGAGGTTGATCAAAATGCTACTGAAGCATTGCAATATTATAAATTTCCCTTCCGTTATACTCTAATAATCATCTTTAAATGTTAATAGCGAGCTTGCCAGGACTCGAACCTGGAATCTTCTGCTTCGAAGGCAGACGCGTTATCCATTACGCCACAAGCCCTTGCATCGTATTATAAAAAAACGTTTCCAAACATTGTATTTATGCCTTTTTTATGTCGCATAAAATATTTTTTATTAAACTAAACAATGAGCTTGCCAGGACTCGTCTCTGGAATCTTCTGCTCCGTAGGCAGACGCGTTATCCATTGCGCCACTAGCCCGTCAGAGGTTGATCAAAATGCTATTGAAGCATTGCAATATTATAAATTTCTATTCCGTTGTACTCTAATAATCATCTTTAAATGCTAATAGCAAGCTTGCCAGGACTCGAACCTGGAATCTTCTGCTTCGAAGGCAGACGCGTTATCCATTACGCCACAAGCCCTTGCATCGTATTATAAAAAAAACGTTTCCAAACATTGTATTTATGCCTTTTTTATGTCGCATAAAATATTTTTTATTAAACTAAACAATGAGCTTGCCAGGACTCGTATCTGGAATCTTCTGCTCCGTAGGCAGACGCGTTATCCATTGCGCCACTAGCCCGTCAGAGGTTGATCAAAATGCTATTGAAGCATTGCAATATTATAAATTTCTATTCCGTTGTACTCTAATAATCATCTTTAAATGCTAATAGCGAGCTTGCCAGGACTCGAACCTGTAATCTTCTGCTTCGAAGGCAGACAAGTTATCCATTACGCCACAAGCCCTTGTATCGTAATATAAAAAAACGTTTCCAAACATTGTATTTATGCACTTTTTATGTCGCATAAAATATTTTTTACTAAACTAAACACCGAGCTTGCCAGGACTCGTATCTGGAATCTTCTGCTCCGTAGGCAGACGCGTTATCCATTGCGCAACAAGCCCGTCAGAGGTTGATCAAAATGCTATTGAACCATTGCCATATTATAAATTTCCCTTCCGTTATACTCTAATAATCATCTTTAAATGTTAATAGCGAGCTTGCCAGGACTCGAACCTGGAATCTTCTGCTTCGAAGGCAGACGCGTTATCCATTACGCCACAAGCCCTTGCATCGTATTATAAAAAAACGTTTCCAAACATTGTATTTATGCCTTTTTTATGTCGCATAAAATATTTTTTATTAAACTAAACAATGAGCTTGCCAGGACTCGTCTCTGGAATCTTCTGCTCCGTAGGCAGACGCGTTATCCATTGCGCCACTAGCCCGTCAGAGGTTGATCAAAATGCTATTGAAGCATTGCAATATTATAAATTTCTATTCCGTTGTACTCTAATAATCATCTTTAAATGCTAATAGCAAGCTTGCCAGGACTCGAACCTGGAATCTTCTGCTTCGAAGGCAGACGCGTTATCCATTACGCCACAAGCCCTTGCATCGTATTATAAATAAACGCTTCCAAACATTGTATTAATGCAATTTTTATGTGGCATAAAATATTTTTATTAAACTAAACACCGAGCTTGCCAGGACTCGAACCTGTAATCTTCTGCTCCGAAGACAGAAGCGTTATCCTTTGCGCCACACGCCCGTCGGCGGTTGTTCTAAATGCTATTGAAGCATTGCAACATTTTAAATTTCTATTCCGTTGTACTCTAATAATCATCTTTAAATGCTAATAGCGAGCTTGCCAGGACTCGAACCTGTAATCTTCTGCTTCGAAGGCAGACGAGTTATCCATTACGCCACAAGATTTCCAAAGGCCATTCTTTGGAACCCTATGGAGCCCTTGGGATCATTTTCTAAAGGAACAATTCCCAAAGACTTTCTTTGGAAGTTCCTTAAGAAGTCTTGAGACAAATGTCCAAAGAATGTCTTGAGATTTTTAGTAGATAGAAAGTATTGGTTTGGGTTGTCGGTTAAAAAAGCCAATGGAAAAAAAGCCAAGGTAATAAAAGTCAAATTTACGAATACAAAAAAAGCCAAGGTAAAAAAATCCACAAACGCGGTAAAAAAAGCCAATGGAAAAAAAGTCAAGATTAAAAAACCACAAACGTTAGAATTATATTAATATATTTTATTATATTATATAATTTCAAGATTGAAAGAATATGGGAGTATATGGGTTTAAGATTGAAAGATTGGGAATGTTTCGATTTATTTATTTTTTTTTGGACTTTTAAAATTTATAGAAGTTGTGAGATTGGAAATATTTATCAAGGATTAGAAAGATTTTCTGGGATTTGAAAGATTTGTGAAGTTTTAAAGATTTATCAAGAATTTATAAGATTTTCTGGGATTTCAGAGATTTTCTGGGATTTGAAAGAATAGGGACTTGGCAATTCGAGCTTAACTCCGCCCCCAGCACCATTATGGTATGTTTTTTAACAGAATGAAAGCTATATAAGCTCCTCCTCCTGGTATGTTTTTTAGCACTAGTGGAAGGTAGCCTGACGTTGCATGACGTAGTACTGCCAAGTCCCTATTTCTGGGATTTGAAAGATTTATTAGATTTTCTGGGATTTGAAAGATTTATTAGATTTCCGGGGATTTGAAAGATTTATCAAGAATTTGTTAGATTACCAGGCATTTGAAAGATTTATCAAGAATTTATTAGATTTCCAGAGATTTGAAAGATTTATCAAGAATTTATTAGATTTCCAGGGATTTGAAAGATTTATCATGAATTTATTAGATTTCCAGGGATTGGAAAGATTTATCAAGAATTTATTAGATTTTCTGAAATTTGAAAGATTTCAAGATTTTTAAGATTTTCAGATTCAAAATCTTCTACTGTACGAGATTTGTAGGAGCGTCGGACCCCTCGGGTTAGCCACAATATAAAATTTGGACAACCTTACATATAAAATGAAATGGCTTTTATTTCCGTATTTTTCTCTTTTTTTACCTTGCTTTTTTAACCTTAGCTTTTTTTACTGTGGCTTTTTTCACCTGGATTCATTGGTTTGTGGCCACTGGCGTCAGACAGTGCCAGATGGCACCAGTAAATATGGCGTCAATGAATCAAACATGGCGTCCACCTCATTTTTCTTCTTATGGCGCCAGAAAATCAAACATTTTCCCCCAATCTTGTTGTGACGTCAGTGAAACGTACATGACGTGTCTTCCTATGGCGTCAGAGAATCAATCATGGCGTCAATGTTAGGCTTAAGCATCATATTCGGCAACGTGGTAAATAACTCTTGTCATACACGCTGTTTAAACGCCATGTCGACTATAAGAACGTGATTGGTCTAAAAAGAGCGCCATGTTTACATGGTCAGAAAGTCACGTGACATTAAAGTATAAAAGACGAGGACGGTTTAAAGATAAGACATTCTACATCCTTCCTTGAAGTACCGAACCAGATCCGAAAATGTAAGTATAATTTCTCATAAAATTTTAGTGTTATAATCTTGGCCCGCATCCAATTTAATGTGATTACCATATTTAATTTGAATATTTAGGGATAACTCCAACGTGTTTGAGATTTCCTCAACTAAATCAGTTAGTGTAACGCCGGATTGTAGGATTAGACTAGGAATGACCGATGGCTCAACTGGGATCGTATTAAGCGAGGGGGAATATATGCAACTTTACGGAATGAAGGCCTCCATAAACGGATTTTTCGAGAAGGACGACGCTCAACCCACCACGTGCTTTTTCGAGGGATCGATGGACAAGCGAATTCAACTTGTAACTTATCAGGATAGGAAGGTGTTAAATATCCGCCAAGTGATCCAGGGACAAGGAGCGAACTACGGAATCCAATACCCGACTAGGAATGGATTTGCCATAGGACCATTCCTATGGGAGAAGTTATTGGAAAAAACACATTCAGGTGACGACATTCATTACCGAAGCAAAACGTGTGGAGAGTGCGATTAAGGGAATAGTAATACAGCAACTGAGGGAATAAAGAATTCCTGCAACGGTTGCATTATCGACCATCCTTCACAATTACAGCATGATTGTATAATGATGGAATGGAGTGAACGTGTAGATGAACATTATTCTAATGCCGTGTCTAATTTAAATATCGAGATGATAGCTAATATTTTTAATAATTCCACATTCTTAAGTTTTCAGTTCTGTAAGCAGATGGTTTCTCTAAGTGTATGCAACTCTAAAAAATTCTTGTAATACATTGAAATGAATTTAAATAATAAATATTCAAATTTAATACTGTTTCATTAACCTTAATATAAGCATATTTCAAATTTTAGGAGTTATTTATATTCAAATTTAATACTTTTTTACTAAATATATAGGCATATTCCAAATTTTAGGAGTTATTTATATTCAAATTTAATACTATTTAACTAAATATATAGGCATATTCCAAATTTTAGGAGTTATTTCAATTTAATACTCTTAAATATAAGCTTTAGAAATTATTTTAAACTTAAACTCTTTATTGATAGGCCTATTTCACATTTTCAAGGATAGGAAATGTAAATAAAGAGGTCGGTGAACGGGAATAGAGAAACTCAGATGGTAAATAAACGGCCTATGTCAATAATTAGAAGTCATGATAAGCGCTTGTAGAAAGCGGTTAGTGTCGACATGGGATGATAGTTCGGATTGCAATGTTTGTTTATGCTAAGAAACTTGTAAATGAACAAACTAGATTGAAACTTGGCGTGAATTTCGAAACATGGCGTGAATTTCGAAACATGGCGTGAATTTCGAAACATGGCGTGAATTTCGAAACATGGCGTGAATTTCGAAACATGGCACGGTGTTAGACCTGGCGACAACGGAAAAACCCATATGATAGTTCGGGCAAAGATTAAATGGACGACGCCAAGAGTATAAAAGCCCGGCACGTGTCTAAACTCAGTCACTTTTGTTCCTGACTTCAGACGAGTTCCAGCCTGCTCCTTAGTTGCTTTATAGTATTTTTCAATACTTGGTAACTTTTGCTGTTGCAAGTTATTTTGCAGAGGGTAAGAAAACATTTACGGGCTAGTACCGAAATTACTTGGGATTTATTTTACAAGTACTTGCGAATTTTTACGAGTACTTATGATTTTTCTGAGATTGTCTTTATCTCATTCATTCTTTGAGAATGTTTAAGTGTAATATTTGTGAGTGTTCATACCAAGGGAACAGGGAACTTTTGAGACATAAAAGGGAGAAACATGAGGATGTTCACTACCCATGCTCGCAATGTCCGACCGTTTATACCAGACTTGCGAATTTAGCGTTACACGCGGCTGCCCGACGCTCTACCTTTAAGGTTCCACTCCCCCTCATGACCAATGCAGGTCCATCAACTTCTACCTTTGTCCCATTCTCGGGACCATCAACCTCTACCTTTGTTCCTCCTGTTATCCCATTCTCGGGCCCATCAACTTCAACCTTTGTACCATTCTCGGGTCCATCCACTTCTATCTTTGGTCCTCCTGTTATCCCATTCTTGGGCCCCTCAACCTCTACCTTTATCCCTCCTGAGACGAAGAGGCCGAAACGGTCCACCTCCGACCCATCGACTCCTGAGACGAAGAGGCCGAAACGGTCCACCTCCGACCCATCGACTCCTGAGACGAAGCGGCCGAAACGGTCCACGTCCAACCCTATTCCTTCCTCTGTTTTCGGCCCCCTTTCCGGCGTCACTCGTAGGGTGTCGTCGGACCTTTCTCCCGAAAATCTAGATGAACTGTCCGACGATGGGAATCGTGCCTTGAGCGAGTTCATGGACCGAGAAGAGGGTGTCATCAATGGATCTCTACTGGGAACTCCTCTTCCCGCCGTTTGCGAAAATCTGGATGAGCTGTCCGACGATGGAAATCGTGCCCTGAACGAGTTCATGGACCATGAGGATGACTTCCCAGCCCTTTCCAGCCAGGAGAACCGCGACATCCATCACTTTATGGATCAGCAGGAGGGTGGTGGCGGTCAAGAGCAGGAGGAACCCATCGTTGCGTCACCGGAAGTTCCCCTTCACGTCGAGCTAGAGGAACTGGAAGTACTCGGTAGGGCTATTTTTTGTGCACGTTTCACACCCGTAGCGACCGAGACAGACGTAGAGCTGTACGTGGGTAGACATAGGGTAGCGATTGAAAATTACTTGCGTAATAAACTGGCTAGAGATAGAGGGATTAAGTGGTATTTAACTGTCAGGGCTCGCTACACCCGTCAGTTAGCCGACACTGACGAGGAAGTAGAAAATTTAATTTATCATAGAACCCAAAACCTTGCTATTTTGAACCCCGACGTTATCCCCGGACAGATAGACTTTAGTATTAGGACTCTGAAACGTTAAATAGAGGAGTTCGAGGCGAGTGGTAGCGGGTGGGTTCTAGATAAAATTCTCTTCCTGCAGATTATTATCATAGCGTACCTCCCGCTTCACGGGGGTACGTACATTGAAACCCCTAAAAATCTTTTAGTTAAAAATGCCCTTTTAAATGTGCGAAATACAGACAATAAGTGTTTCTTATGGTCAATTTTGGCACATTTACACCCTGTAAACTATGTGAACCACCCGCAACGTGTAACAAAGTACCTAGAGTATAGTAATGAATTGGACATGGCCTGTATTACGTTCCCCGTGGAAGTAAATACCTGTAAGTTTGAGAATTCCAAACGGGTGGATAACCTTTCGATTAATGTATTCGGATACGAGAAAGAGGTCTTCCCCCTTTACGTGAGTTCCAACAGAGTTGAGGAACCACGCCAAGTAGATTTATTGCTATTAACCGAGGGTGAGAAGAAGCATTTCTGCTTAATCCGAAGCACGAGTCGACTTTTAGCAAAGTCATTCACCGCATACGGACACAAGGACTATTATTGCCGTTATTGCTTGCACCGATTCTCCGGCGTAAACTCGGAGGAAAACTACAAGGACCACATCAAGGAGTGTAGTATACACGGACCCCAGAAGATCGAGATGCCGGTAAAGGAACCTATTCTGGAATTCAAAAAGGTCGCATGGCAACAGAAGGTAAAATAAAACTTTTGTTATTTATCTGGGTATTTTGAATAGCGCGCCAAAAATAGTTTACTGAGACTAACGTCAGACGGCGCCCAAAGCAAGATAAATAAAGCAGACGATAAGATGCATGGGAGAGGGAGAGAGAACGTTTTGTTTACATTTAATCTAATATAGTTTTATTTCTTTTTCTTCCAGGTTAAATACGTCATCTATGCCGATTTCGAGTCTATTCTCCGTGAAGTTCACCGATGCGATCCCGATGCCGACCTCTCTTCAACTACGAAAACTTCGCAGCATACCTCCTGTGGGTTTAGTTATGTCGACGGTACAGTCTCCAAACCAGTTACTTATCGAGGGATAGATGCCACGGAAAAGTTTTTAGAAAACCTTTTGCGTGAAGACGCAATTATTCAGCGTAAGATTAAAGATAACGCCCCCATGAATCTATCAAACTTAGAAAAGGCGCAATTCGCCTCGGCCCAATTCTGTTACTTATGTAACAGGCCTTTCACTGTAAATGACTGTAAAGTTCGTGACCACGACCACACTAACGGAGCCTACAGGGCAGCTGCTCATAATTCGTGTAACCTGAAACTTATCTCGTTACGATGCTCATCTTATTATGGACAAAATTGGATTGGTCAAAGATCACAAGATTACGTGTATCCCCACGAATTCCGAAACGTACATTTCGTTTTCTCTGGGTAATTTACGATTCTTAGACTCAATTAGGTTCATGCCGGCATCGCTAGAGACACTCGTATCGAATTTGGCTCGAGGAGGAGCCGATAAGTTCAAGTGTTTAAACTCTGTCTTCAGCGCTGACGAAGTACCGCATCTGCTGAGGAAGCAGGTTTACCCCTATGACTACTTCGACTGCGTGACTAAATTCGACGAGACCGAGTTGCCACCCAAGGATGCCTTTTTCAATTCCTTAACTGACGAAGAGGTTAGTGAGGAAGATTATTCTCAAGCTCAAAAGGTTTGGGAAAAATTCCAACTCACTAACCTCGGTTAGTACCATGATTTATACGTTAAGACCGACGTTTTGCTCCTAGCGGATGTATTTGAAAATTTCAGGGCTATGTGTCTAGAATATTACAAGTTGGATTGCGCTCATGCATATACAGGTCCTGGTTTCGCTTGGCAAAGCGCACTTCACATGACCCAAGTGAAATTTTAACTACTCCAGGATCCTGATATGCATCTCTTTATTGAGAAGGGTATAAGAGGAGGCGTTTCTTTAATTACGCATAGACTAGCCATAGCCAATAATAAGGATCTCCCCGAAACGTTCAACCCAGCAGAACGTAGCTCTTACATTACCTACCTAGACTGTAATAACCTTTACGGCACCGTAATGTGTCATCACCTGCCGATGAGAGGTTTTCGATGGATTCAACCATGTCAAGATTTAACTCGTGAAATTATCTTGAATCACCCAGACGATGATCCCCAGGGATTTATCCTGGAGGTGGATCTTGAGTACTCGGAAAGTTTGCACGAAGAACATAACTGTCTACCCTTAGCACCTGAACGTAGAGTTATTAACGCGGATGAGCTTTCGCCGTATTCGATTGAACAGTTGAACAAACTGAAAATTAACGTACAGGATAGCCTCCCAAAGTTAGTTCCCTCGCTCTACAATAGGGAGAAATATGTTCTCCACTACCGGAACCTCAAGTTTTACATCGCTAAGGGGATGAAATTGGGGAAAATCCATCGAATACTCACATTCGAGCAAGGTGCATGATTAAAACCATTTATCGAGTTCAACACGGAGAAAAGGAAGCAGGCAGAGAACGACTTTGAGAAAGATTTTTTCAAGTTGGCCAACAATAGGCACGCATCTACGCTACGCTAAGTTATTATTTGGCACGTAAATTAATCAAAATTTTATCTATTAACAGTGTTTTCGGGAAGACGATGGAAAACCTCCGCAACAGGATCAACTTTGACCTTGTCCAGACCCGGGAGATGGCAATCAAGAAGGCCAGTTCGCCGACATTACAGAGGTTCACCATCTTTAGGAACGAGCTGGTTGGGATCCATCGTCTGAAGAAATCCCTCAAGTTGGACCGACCAATTTACACCGGTTTCGCCATCTTGGACCTCTCAAAGTTGGTCATGTACGACTTCCATTACAACACTATGAAGGCAAAATATGGCGACGACCTCAAATTTCTTTTTACCGACACAGGTATGAATTTTTTAAAAACGTTTACTAGATTTAAATCCTTTTTCTACTTTCGATTTTAAAAACTAATTAAATGTTTTTACGTATAATTGCAGACAGCCTGACCTATCAGATTTTCACCGACGATTTGCCCCGGGACTTTGCCCAGATGAAGGAGATGTTCGACTTTTCCGCCTACCACAAGGAACATCCTCTCTTAGGCGAGGAAAACAAAAAGGCCCTCGGAAAGTTCAAGGATGAACTGAACAGCGTCCAGATTCAAGAGTTCTGTGGCTTGCGGCCGAAAATGTACAGCATCTTGTCGGCAAAAGGTGAAAAGAAGACGGCGAAGGGAATCTGTCGTCGCGTCGTCAAAAAGAAGATACGTCACGCTCAATACAAGGAATGCCTGCTTCAACGTAAACTCACCACTGAGGAGATGAAGAGGATAGTCAGTGTTAAACACGAACTATTTTCCATCACTCAGAAGAAACTCGCTCTTAACCCTTGCGATGATAAGAGATTCATCATCGATGGTGTGTCTACATACGCGCATGGTCATTTTAAAATTAAGGAATAATTTCAAATGTATAAATAATTACTTTCTGTAACCCTATCCCCTCCCATACCCTCCTGGGGCGAAGTGGCCGAACCGGTCCACTCCCTCCTCCCATACCCTTTTAGTGCGAAGTGGCCGAAACGGTCCACGCCCAATTTCCCCTCCCATACCCTCCTGGGGCGAAGTGGCCGAAGAACGGTCCACGCCCAACCCCTTTCCTTTAAAATTTCATAGTTTAATGTATAGTTTATAAGTTTCAATAATTTAATGTATATATTAGGATTCAAAAGTATAATTGTATAGTTTTAAGTTGTTTTTTTTCTCGAATGAGTTTTACTCATTCACACTACGGTTTCTCATTCAAAATAAAAAATTTTAAATACAAATTTCCTCCCTTTATTTCATACAACTTAGGCAAACATTTTTCCAGGTTAAGGGGAGGGGGTCGACCGCGTGCGCGTGTAGGAATAAGTTCGCGCGCGATTTAAAGAAAAACACAATTTAATCAAAAAAACTTTATTAAAAATCTCTTATACATAAATTCCGATATCATTTTATCGTTCAAACTCTTATCTTTTACAAATTTTAAGCAAATATCATACATTTTAATACCTCTGCATCTATACAGAGAAAAATATATGCAAAATCCGGCACATGTCCGACTGGAATTCCCTTGAAGTTGTTTAGAATTAAAAGTTACGGTAACACTGTTTCTTTCTACAAAATCGTTGAATTGAATCATATCCGGTGGATTTCCGAAACTATCGAAGAAATCTGTATTTTTGTTACTAGAAAAGTAAATAACAGTCCAATGTTCTCTGTTAGTATCCGACATTCCCGTATTCACGATATACAGGGAAGGGAAAGATTTCGCAGTTTTAGGTAACATATCCGCGGCGAAAACACCACGAAAGAGATCCTTGGTGAATTTATCCCTTTCCATAATTCTAGTTATTTGCATAGTGTCCATAATTCTAGTTATTTGCATAGTGTCCATAATCTTTTAGTTGTAATCGTATATGACAGATCTATTCTTATCAATCTCAACCAAATTCTGAAACTCAGAGTAATATAAAACTGTGATAGTCTTGGGCAAGTCTTTGGCGAAATTTAATTCCAATCGCAAGTTACCGTTCCTTATCAATTAAAATTGAGAAGTTGAACTACTGAGGTCGGCACTTAAATCAAAAGCAAATATGCAATTCCCATTGGGGAATTCCTCCCGTGAAATGTAGTTTCCCTCATCCAATAACCATTGAGAGGTTTGAGGAAAAAGATTAGTATAAGATCTCATATATTGACCACCAGAAAAGTTTGGGGTAAGGGGTTTATGAGGAACGCTAGCTCCGTCAAGGTACAAGGCGATATGATTTAAATCAAAATGTTGAAAATTGAAGGGTGACTTTTCGTAATCACCCAAATACGCATTTTGATCTACAAGAGCGAAAAGAACTTTTTTGGGTAGTTGACCCATGAATAAATTATCTCTAACACATATTTTTGTGCCACTGTTAATTGAGAATGAGTTACATTCCGTGGGAATAATCGGGTATTTCATGGTTGCCAGTTCCAGACATTTAGCGTGGGCGATTAACACTTCCGAGGGTGATTTTACTTTACGAACGTACAGGGATGCCAACTCGTAAACTACTTTCCATTTAACTGCACCGGCCGCCTGCACGCAAAATTCGTTTGGACTTTTAACAAACTTGAATTTGAGATCCGTTAAATTTGGGAAGTATCGGGGTTGTTGACAAAGATCCAAGTGTACAGTTCCTACCATATCTATTGTTCCTTTTCTAGCAAAGGCCGCTCGTGTTTTAAACCCTTCGTTATCGTCCAAAACGTCAAATTTTCCGGCCGTGTCTTTGTAAAACATGGAACTAGTAAGAAAACTAGTTTTGGCAGGTTCTCCGAATGTCACCGCCGTTTGAAACATGGCCTTGTAAGGGTAGTTTTGCGGCGATGGTGTGACCGATCTCTCTTGAGCCGAAAGGTGTACTTCGCTGAAAAGGCTATGCAGGAAATTATTTACCGGTCCAACTTTATCAGCAGCTGCTGGGATTGTTTTTTCCATCTGTCGGGTTGACAATCCTGACTTGGAGATGTAGTAAGGTCTTGGACAAGTCCAAATACGCGTCGGAACTACCAGCTACGGTAAACGTGATTGTCGAATTTTCGTTAATGTTAGAGATGGGGCTGTATTCGACCCATTCTCCACTCAGAATAATGGTATTGGTAAGGGGTATGTCGAAAAGTTCAACTTCGGAGCCAACCGACCCATGCGAACCGGGATGGATTCGCGTCATTATTATATATTTTATGAAAAAATATCACGTCGTTTAAAGGACGTTGCTTTCCTCTTTCTTGCCGAGACTGAACTGACGAGTGATCTAGACGTGCGTTTCCTTTTAATCCCATTTCCGGTCATTTTTCGGATTTCTTCCGCCGCACTAAGGGCTACGACTTTAGCTGCGGCTTTTCCTTGAGACTTGACCGATGTTTTCACGTTTACCCCGTTTGCCACGTCGGCCACGACCTTTGCACCCGTATTCAAAAACCTTTTACCGAGGTAACTGGCACCCTTTTGAGTAGAAATATTGCCCGGCGGAAGGCCGATGAAATGAAGTTTCCCAATCCGTACCCGTGTTGCACCGGAAGTCCCCTGTATACCGCTAAGGAATTACCATTTTGGGAATGTAAGTGCTTATTGTAATCAACTCCTCTACCATGTCCGATCTGGTTTAAAAAGTGATAATCGTAGTCCGATTGGTTAAAGGACATATTTGATTTGGCGACGTTCTTCATCTAACACTTCAAGTGTAAATTATAAGCGAATCTGTCCTACCTTCTAATTTATAATGGTGACCACATTCTACGGGGTCTAAAGTGTAGAGTAACGAAACTCTTCCTCTCACGAAATCTATGGGAGTACCAAGCTCACTCATTATGTTAACTTCAATTGACTGGAAAATATTGCATGCGAGGGGGAGGTAGTGTGGTCTAGGAAAATCCTTGTCCACCGTTTCTCCGTCATTACCCTGCACGCTAACGATTCTTAGTAGAGGTATGTGTACATCTCCCACGGGTCTAGACTTGACCACGTCGCTATAAACAAAGAGTGAATGAACTCCGACGTCGAGGTCAAAGAGGTACGTAGCTATTGTAGACTGGGAAAAAGTCGTGGATTCTGTGGAATCTTTCGTAAATCCGAGAATAACGGCTAACTCCCCCGGTATAGTTAACAAATAATCCTCTTTGAGAGAAATTTGTACTCTTCGTATAAGTTTTATGTAACTAAAGGAATACTTGAGCTGGGCGGAAATTGAAGGTTCACGCGTAGTAACGCCTGACACGTCATCCTCGACGTAGTTTAAGTTGCTCGATAAGATCCTGGATATTACCATAATATCCAGCGGGTAACTCTATGATTGTAGAATATACTACTCTACCATTACTCACGAGTATAAGCGAGCATGTCTTACTCAAATTATCCCAAGTGTGAGGGTAGCTAATTTCCGCTAAGCCTACTTCGTAAAATCCCTCCAATTTTACGGGTTCAGAGAGGTATGTCCTGAATTTACTTCTCGTATTGCCGGGAAAATACCTCATCGACGAGTCTGAAGGTAAAGTGATGTAATAGCTCATACTATATCTATTTCCCGAACCCAACTGTCAAAGGACGGAGAGTATCCTTTCCAACGTACTAGCTTATCCAGCGTCACGTCGGGTCTGCGACGTTCCCTCAAGATCTTTTCTATTTTAAACACGTTAGAATTTAGGTCTTTACCCACTTTCTGTAATTGTCCCTTGTAAAAAATACCAGTAATCGGTTCCGAATTCAAATCTTGGATCCTATACACCGGTGGACTACGAGGTAATCTCTCCACCACTTTGAAAAGTTCTTCCGACCACGTGGGCAAGTAACCCTTCTCGAAAATATTCTTATGTTTGCTTATCCGGACTACGTCACCAATATCGAAAGGATACTTTAATGGTGGGGAGAAGTCTATATCGCCGTAAAGGTTTTCCCTTACCCGTCTCGATGTTTCGGGTGTGACTTCAACAGGGTTACACTTTATGGATCGGTGATAATTGCTATTATAAGCTTGAACCATATCTTTAAGAGCGTCAATGTACTTATAGGTATTTTTTTCCGTGAAATACCGATACATGCGACTTTTTAGAGTTCTGTTGAGCCTTTCAACTATCGTAGCTTTCTGTTGGGAATCCGGGGTAAAGAACTCAATCCCCCTTCTTTTCAACTCTCTCTGAACATCCCTGCAAATGAACTCATTACCGTGGTCACTTTGTACTCGCTTAGGCGAGCGACCAGACTGGAGAATAGCCTTAAAAGCCCTAAGGATGATTCTTGTCCTTGGTGGCCACCGCAAAGGCGCATTTACTGAAAACGTCAATGCAGCACAGGAGGTATCTGAACCCTTTATTGTGACGAGTTAGGTTCTTCAAATCAGCTAAATCAATCTGCTACTTCTCATCGATCCCATAAACTATGGTTCTACTTCTCTTAAAGTTTTTTCTAGCATTCCTGTGTAATGTATACGTATCTTGAGATTTTAAAAATGTCTCCACGTCTTTTACCGTAACCTTTAACCCAACCTCTTTAGCCGCTCGGTATAACCCGAGAACGCTTCCATATGAACCCGGGTCGGAAACATTAGAATGAATCTCTTTCAGTCTATCCATTAAGGGTACAGTTGGTTACACTATGATAATGCCTGAAGAGAAAATCGCTAACCTCTATAATTAGGAATATGGAAATTACTAAAACCACAGGTAACATTTTAGGAGATTTTAAAAATGTGTCTACTAGGTTGGCTAACACCACAAAAGTACCCACCTGATTATCACAAACTTCCATATCGGAATACTTAAAATGAATGAAACGTGGAATGTAAATGAATCGTATTTTATTAAAAAAAAAGTGCTAAAAGTTTATCCAATTCATGAAACCTTCACCAGTCTGAGCGGGGGAATAATAATCCTCCTTCACTTCTTCTTCTTTCTCCACTTTTTCTTTCTTCGCTTCACTTTTTTCAGGCGGGGTGGGTCTGTTTTTCTAATTTTAATTAATGTTCTTGGTACATTAACCGCATACAAAAGTTGGTAAAACTGTGAGGCGCCAAGGACGGACGACCGTTTTTTAGAACTCGTCGCAGTATAAGCTAATAAATCAATTATATTTGAACCGATGATTTTACGGTTCTCATATATTAACTCTCCGGCGTGTGTCCATCTTATTTTTGATATCTGGTCAGTCCATTTGTACAAGTTCAAACTATCAACTGCGCTGTAGGAAGGAACCGAAGAGACGATTTCAGGACTCCAATTCCGGTTTTTCGCTGGTTTTACTTTCGCTCTTTTCACCGTTTTACTAATTTCCCTCGAAAGTTCGTGGTTATATCTTAATAATTTATCGGTATCGTTTAATTTGGCATCGTTTATGATGGATTTCAACTTATCCTCCTTATCCAACTCCATTGAAGTGTCGACTTTTAAACCATTATTTGAATTTAACCTATTATACGTTTCGTCCGAAATCAATAACACTTTTCGCGCCATTTTTACCTCTCCGAGTGACGTATGTCACGGAGAGGTATTACACTCAACGTGTGTGTCTGTGTGTGTGTGTTTGTGTGTCTGTTGTTACACCACCATCTTCTGGTCTTCGTCAATAGCACTTGGACACCAGTCTGTACATAGTGGCTTCTAATCACCACCATCTTCTGGCCTTCCGTCTATTCCACATAGACTCCAATCTGTCTCATTGGCTTCTTACTCCATCGTCATCGTTAGGTTTAAGACTTTCGCGGCGATCGGCTAGGGTTACGAGAAACGTCTAGCCTCCCTATGGTGGGTTGTCAACCATAGGTTTTCACAATTGCGGTTGTTCTTGCTTTTAACTGTAGTTCGACACCCTTATATACTACCTATTTGAATAAGGCGAAGCAACCGGCGTATGCTTCATTTCAAACGCCAATATTAGTCAAGTCTCTCAAGAATGTTTAATTGTTCTTTATCAAAACGATGTAACGCTCAATAAGGCGAAAATCTAACGAAGAAAATATTTAAAATTAATTATATTTATTTCAATATTTAAGATTATCTTGTTTCTCAACTCAAAATTTAACGGAAAGAGTTAAAAAGCAGTCCATGTTTTTGTCTGTGTGTGTTCGTCCTTTGTTACACTAGTGCGTCGCGTTAGCAGTTAGCCTTGTGTTGATGTGTTAAGAAATCATACAGAGCCTTAATATTCTTTTTTTTCCAAAATATAAAGTGATTATGTGGAAGTATTTTTCGTAATAACGATGACTTTAGTAGTTTTGTAGCTTGAATGCTCTGTTTAATTTTGATATTCCAAGGAAATTTTTTAATATTATTATTTAAAATGGCTGTTTATATATTACTTAAGCTATACTACATCTGTATATAGAATAATCCTTGGTTTAGTTATATAAAGAAGAACGCTACGGCTTACACTCTGTCGGTTAAATCAAGTATTATCCGTAATTGGCCAAGTGAACTAAAGAGTAAATAATTGAGGCCCAAGGTGCAGTAGAATATGGGTTTTAATTTTCGTGTCTGTAACGAAAGTTAAACACACGTTTATATAATCAGGTTTACATATTATAATAGAACAAAAGTCATTGTGGTAATTAGACCAGTGAAAGGGCTAATGGTAAACGGGTAGTAGGTACGGAGTTTTCATTCTTGTTATGGTGCGCAAGACTTTCAGTGCGTCTAGCCACAAATCAGCTTTGGTGTTATTTAACCTTAACACGCATGTTGGCAACCTAAGAATATTGTTGAGGTGAGACAAGGCGATAGTGTTTACACTGCAAACCAGTTGTGAATGTTGCTCTGAGTATATAGGGTAAACAGCTCAAGTGTAGAAAATTGGGCATTTAAAAAAACATTATATCTCTCCAAAATTTATACACTTCATTTCCTGTTCTTTTCCCCATTGACTGATTTCCACGTGTAAAAGATTTATCCTTATTGGATGTAAAATGTCGTCTGCTTTACTGTATATTCGCAATGCTTGGAATACTGCTTCAATAATTCATAAGTTTTTACTTCAAAAAAAGAGATATAATTCCATATCTAGGTATATAAGTTTGTAGTAGTACACCGCTTGACTCAGAGAGGTAATATTTTGGTTTTTCCAACTTGTACTATATTTAATTAAACTCTGTATTCTGCGTAAACAACAAAAATTGAAAGAGCTCCCAACTACAAATCCAGATGAGGCCCTAGAATTTCTCCAAAGTGAAATAACCTGTAGCTTAAACAAGCATGCCCCTCTTAGAAAGAAACATGTTAAAGTTAAAAGTGCACCCTGGATGACCCCGTACATTAAAGCGCAAATGCACCTCCGCGACAAGTATAGAACTAAAAGTCGACAATCCGGGATAAAAGAATATTATCAAAACCTTTTTCGGAGGCAAAGAAACTACGTCAATAGCCTAATAAACAAGCAGAAAACGGATTACTTTAAAGAAAGAATAAGTAAGGGAAATAGCATAAGTATTTGGAAATCAATTAAACCGTATATAAAAATGAATACAAACAAACCCATCACCAGACTTATCTGTGATAATCAGACTATAGAAGACCCAAAGCAAATAGTAAACGCCATGAACAAACACTACATAACTATAGCTGATAAGTTACTAGAGGAACAACTCTGCCAGCCAATGCGGCCACAAAAGGAAAATGAACAAGGGAATTACGGGGCTACCCTCGATAACTTCGTTCCTGTAAATGAGGCCACAGTATTTGAACTACTCAAGAAAATACAGCCTAACAAGGCCTGTGGACTAGACGGTCTTGCACCTGGCCTGATAAAAGCATTATCCGCAATTCTTGCAAAACCATTAACAGAAATTATTAACTTATCCTTTGAGCATGGTATCTTCCCTAGGAAGTGGAAGATTGCAAAAATATCACCCATCTTTAAAAGTGGAAGTCTATTTGAACCAAGTAACTACAGACCGATATCATTATTGCCAACCTTCTCTCTTATATGTGAGAAACTAGCCTATAGAAATCTAATGACTTTTTTAGAAGAGCACGAGACATTATACCATCTTCAGTCTGGATTCCGTAATAAACACTCAACAACTACATGCATATTTAACCTATATGAGACTTTACTAGAAAATCTAGACATGCAAATGTATGTAATCATAGTCTTCGTAGATTTGTCAAAGGCATTTGATACAGTTCAGCACGACATTTTGATAAATGATCTGGTAAAAATGGGATTACGTGGAAATGTCGCTGCATGGTTTAAAAGCTATCTTCATGAAAGAAAACAAATTGTTCATCACAATGGACATCATTCTCAAGTATTAACCGTTAAAAATGGAGTACCCCAAGGAAGTGTCATGGGGCCACTGCTATTTAATATATATACCTCAACGGTCCACCAATCACTTACAAACTCGGAAGCCCATGAATACGCAGACGACACCGCTATAATTGGGGCCAATGCACAATTGAAACAGCTAATAAGTGACATCGAAAATGATATAGATAAATTAAATAATACATTAAGATCAAGGGGACTTCTAATAAATACGGAAAAAACTAAATTCATGCTTTTTACACCAAAACCCAAAATGACCAAGCATGCAGAAGCTGTGGATAGTATATATTACGGAAAAATAGCGCGAGTCAAATCTTACAAATATTTGGGCATATGGATTGAAGAATCATTAAGATGGACGGAACAAAATCATTATGTCTCAAGGAAGGTCAGATCAAGGATATGGCTACTCAAGCCACTGCAAAACCACCTAGACACAGAAACACTAAGGATGTTATATATTGCTTGCATTAAACCGGTGATGGATTACGGTAATCTCTTTTACGGGAATGCTAACAAAACAACCTTCTCACAATTACACGCCTTATATATTTCTTGCGCGAAATTCA
The DNA here is from genome assembly GCF_054372755.1 of Phalangium opilio. NCBI lineage: Eukaryota > Metazoa > Arthropoda > Arachnida > Opiliones > Phalangiidae > Phalangium > Phalangium opilio. The sequence continues at coordinate 1,061,054 of NW_028324195.1, forward strand.
TTACGAAAGCCACAAAATATTCGTCGGCCACAAAAGCGGTTGCAAACTCTAATACAGATACGCCGTACCAAAGTTATTTAAGAAATATGTTAGTATTTATGTACAAAATTAAAAACCATCTTGTACCGCAATATGTACTCAGCCGGTTTCCTACAAGTAAACAAAAACACAATATGCGGAATGATACAAATTTTTACGTCGAAACATTCACCTCAAAATATCGGAATAAAAGCGTTAAGCACAAGGGCGTTAGTCTCTGGAATGATCTCAACAATGCCACAAAAGCCCTAAACTCTATAAATACTTTTAAAAACGACATAAACAGTTACATTAAGACAATCTTAAATTAAGAACTTTATATTTTATTAATTTAATTGAAACTAAATAAATTTATTAGCACGGACATCTTTGTAAACAAGAATTATCTTAAAGATTGTTTCCGAATAAAAAGCCTTTTATTATTATTATTATTATTATTATTATTATTTGTTATGGTTTTAGTAAACGTCATATCCTACAAACAATTTTGGTAACATAAGTCTATTGTGATTAGAGATTCTATAGACCTAGTAGCGTCAATAGGCTAAATATGACATTCACGCCCCTATTGTTCGGAAAATGGGCTGAGAAACGTTTTATGTTTCCGCTCATTGGCCATAACTAGAATTTTTATTCTTTGACTTGGTTCCGAACTTCATTCTATGAACCACATTGGCGAGAATATTCATTTCGATATCCTGATTAAATCCGTATGGTTTGTGCTGTTCATAGAACATGGTTAGAGACACTACAAACGCCACATATCGACTATAAGCTGAAGCACAGCGTGTTCTTTCTTATTTTTTCCCCCAAAAATATGACATCATATTTGGCTTACTGACGTTTTTAGTAAAGAGATTAAAATTTTTTCCAGGCTCGCTGTAGATCTAAGGCCTAGGAAATCTTTTTTCAATATAAAATGCCAATGACGATATATGACTCAGCTTTGGTCTAAGTTATTTGGGCAAGGGGCATTGGTGCGTAGCCTATTCCCATACTTACTTTCATTAAAAGTAAAAAATATGCTCCGTTTTTTATTTCACTGAACTCTATATAACTGGCTAGTTTTGAAAAATACGGGACAATATGTGGTAGTTTTCACTTCAACAAGTCTGCAACTCTTAGTATTTGAATCTAAGCTAGTTTTGGAAAGGGCTAATTTTTAGTGTCATCGAAGAATACCAATTAAGAGAAGTGAAAGTAAAAAGAATATGTATTAGATTTAAAATATTCAAAAAAAATTAGGTTTTAAATTTAAAATTACCAGGAAACTATCATTTATTGGGACTACTTTAAATAGTAGTTATCGGGATAATAAAAGGGAATTTAAAATATAAATTATTGGGAGAATGAAAGGAAATTTCAAATAGTAATTATGAGGAAAATGAATGGCAATTTAAAGTAGTAATTATCGGGATTATAAATAGTATTATCGGAAATATTGAAGTAGACTTAAAATTAAGCAATATGGGAAATTTAAATTAAATTATCGGCAGGCTACGTATTAAATAAAACGTACCTTCAGAATAAGAATTGGGTAATTGTAGGGTAATACGAATTTATTTATTTAATTTATCCTTACTTTAAACGTTTTTCTACATAGTTTTTAAAATGGCTGAGAAAACGTTTGCGGCAAAATATCACCCGTGGAATATTATTCAAAGGGTTGCTGGATGTTAAGCACAGAAGTGGCCACGATATGTTTCTAGTTCATTTTTTAAACAAAGCATCATTTATCCAAACCAGATGTCAGTGATGGGCGCGTTTGGTTATTTAAACGGGATTCCACCTCAAATAATTTGCGATGCCCTGGAGTTCAATAAAGCTGCTCATATTTTTGACAACCCCAATAAAACATAAGTTTTATTGTATCAGCTGTGGGACAACAGCTCTGATATTAAAATGTCTATCGGCAGCTACTCCTTGAAAAAATAATAATTTCTGTTTTTTAAATGGCATTTTAAATGGCAAGAGGTAAGTTTTTTCTAACTAATGTGTTAAGACCACGCAATTTAACAATTTACTTTTTTTAATAGAATTCCTTCTTATTATTTGGTGAAAAACGCTCGTTTACTAGGCATTTATGAGACAGATCATCTGAAATGTAGTGTTTTCAATTTCACTTTTTTGCCTATAGATCCGTTGCCTACTTAAGTTACTATTGATTAGCTTTGACACTTCAATTCTTATATGGGATTCCCTTGACCAAATAAAATCATTGGGCCGGCTTATTGCTGTTCACTTAAAGGGACGAAGGATGTATTCGCTACCACTAAATGGCTTCATTGCTCTATAGTTAATTTTTAATTTTACATGTACCTTATTGAACAGAAATCAAAGCTCGCCGGCACCTGTAATAGTTTTGGATTCCGATGAAATTGACGAGGCAGATGAACTCAAATTAAGCTCTTTCATCAAAAAGTAAAATATTTTTGGTGGCGATAGATGTTTGTTTGAATATTATATATTGTCAAAGCGTTCATAAAGTACAATGTGTGGAGTAGTTATTTTTTAGATACACCTTTAATAGCAATAAAGATTAAAAATTAATATTATATTCCTTTCTTAATTTTCCAGTAACGAAGAAATGTTTTGCAGCGGTTTCGCCCAGAAACCGTTGCAGACGACGGAAGATCAGACATATTGCGCGGAATATGTCCGGTCCTCCGCCGTTTATGTCACCTCCTCTCTTCCTTTTTCTCTCTTCCTCCCCCCTTTTTTCTCTATAATTTTGAAACGCTTGAAAAAGCGAACACAAAATAGAAAGACAGTAGTCCCGTCTCGTACTCTGAAGGAAGAACTCTGATCCCGTGCCACGCGAAGTTGTAACCGCGCCGCCTTCTCCCTCGGGTAAACGTTTCTTTTGTATAAGTTTTCTTTATCTTTTGTAATAGTCAAATTAGTCTTCATCAAAACGAAATATATAATCGCCACGAATGAACAGAAGGTATGAATGACTTATTTTATTAATTCTCCAAAAGGGATAACGTTAACGGATTAGGCTTACTAAATATTTGAATCCCCGTTGTTTTAAGATTTAACGTTGTCACAAGGTCCCCAGAACTTAGATTAGTAAGGCTGACTAGCGTCCTGTTACGGAATCCCCACCCGACCATCCAGTTTTTAGTTTCATAGCGGGGCGACCGTTACAGTTTGATGTCGTCACCTGAAAAAAATGAGGAAACTTCAGTTCGCCAACCAAACACTCCTTGTAAAGGAGCGGAAAAGGCTGGTGTAATCAGCACACCAAATAAAACTTTTGTAAACGAAACAAAAGAAGATGATGAAGATGCTTTTCTACTTAATTTAAACCGAGATAACAGGTCATATGCTTCGTAAATCACGGTTTAAATTAAGTAACTAAGCAACCGTTATTCGTAAAAACGTCGGAGTAGGTTCAATGAACACAGAACACTGTAATACGGCAGAATATATTACACCAAAATTAAATTAATTTATGTTTTCACATTTATTTGAAGTTGGAAAGACACAAAATTAGTAATATTCCGACGGAGGGGTCCCGCATAACTAACTAACGGTTAAGGTGAGAGAATCGGCTGTTTCATATTCGGAATGTTGAGGTCCAAATCATCCCATTTATCTTTAATATGCTAATTAGAGCCTGCAAAAATAAGAATATACAAAATCTAACTTTGAAAACGTTACGATTTTGCTCAAATTCCAAAACATCTCCTTCTTGTTGCTATCGTACACTTTCAAAGCGTTTTAAAGCATGATATTTTTCAGTTTTGATTTAATTACGAATTTAAATTAACGTAATTTGACAAGAAATTTATTTTACCTAATTAATTTTATGGTGGTGAATCCAAAAGAAATTTTTTTAAAAGCGCACGATGATATTTTGCCACCTTTTTATTATTATTGTTATTTTACATATGAGCAATCGATTTCTTTCCTCAAATTTCGCTTAAGTCAGTATGAATCATATTTAAATCTGCCTAATTATAGGAATTAAACGAGAAAAACGATTTAATCAGTTCTAGTATGTTTCGAACAACAATTTTCACACTAGCCTAAGCCCAAAGCACTAACTAACAATATTCCGCCATAAAATATCCGATAAAAATAATAGAAATGATGATTTTCGCTAATTATTTGATTTCTATAGGTTTATTCTTTTTTATTTCAAGGTTTGTTCATTGATATCATGACAGCAAAAGCGAAGGCGGCAATTGAAAAAAACTGCCGTTTTTTTACTGTCGACTAACACTGTCGCCAGCTATAAACCTCCCCGAGCGAAAACCGAAGAAATTTTTGTTAAAGTCTCGGAAACTAAGTCGAAATTATTCTTCTGAAAAGTGATAAAAGTTTAGTATAACCCTTAATTTTAAAAACAAGCAAGAGCCAACGAAGCACTTAAGTACTAATTTGAATAAAATGCGATTTTTTGAAATTAAGATGCTCTAAATAATTTTTAAATTGAATATCAGTTTGGTTACATTTTTAAGTGGCCGACACTTCGTGGAGTTGAAAATACTACACTGGGGAGGGGGATGAAACAGAATTACATGGTGCTTATTCATCTAAACCCACCCCCTCCGTCAGCGCAGTCAAAATGAACGGGGAGGTACGAAACAATATTAAATGCATCTCACTCGCGGCTGGTTTGCCAACACAATACCAGCAGATGACCAACTTGATTTATCCTAATTCCTAATATTCATCTACATTTCAACAAAATTATGTATGTCGTTCTTAATTTAAAAGCGTTATTGTTTTAAAAGCGTTGTGAAGTAACAGCACGAAATTAAGCACAGAAGCGAAGTAAAAATTGATCTGTAAGTCGGCTTATTGCTGGGGTATGTAAGGGGTTGCCTACATCATTCCCGTCTGTATACCAGCTAAAAACCAAATCTCACGATACCCTTAAATTTATACAATTTAAAAATTATGGAAGCCCACAAATTAGTCGATTTATCAATTATAAGACATTTTCAGGCTTTATAAAGTGTTCCTGGTAATGTAAAAAAAATATAGATGCAGGGAATATGTCGGGTTTGTACTGGCAAAATTCATATATGGTCTGTAAGTCGGCTTATTGCTGGGGTGTGTAGGGGGTTGCCTACATCATTCCTGTCATTATACCAGCTATAAACCAAATTTCAAGATATCTTCGTATTTATACTCAATTAAAAGTTATGTAATCCTTTCAATTAGTTTTTTTAGCAAGTATAAGACATTTTCAGGCTATTATAAGTGCCCTGGGTTATAAAAAAAAGGTTAAAAATATAGTTGCCGGGAATGTGCCGGGTTTGTACTGGCAAATTTGCGTTTATGATGGGTCGCGATAATTTGCCAGCACAATGCCAGCACCAGCAGTATCCCAACACGCTCGGTTAATTGCCCACACCTAACCGACAGGAGTGTGCTACTAGAGGTAGAGCGACATTTCAGCTAAACCATTGCTGAAATATCCAGATACACAAAGGTAATGTTCATATATTCCATAGATATGGACCATATATCCCTCCTCGGCCACAGTATTGACAATGAAAGGAACTTTGGTGTTAAAAAATCTGTGAAGTGAGATCAAGCCCGTTGTGACATTTAATTGCTGGTTTTTTAGAATTTCCTGCGCAGCGTCCACAATATCACCAGACATGTCTTCATGGCTCAAAAGATTTTTCTCGTGAGTTTTGCTTAATTGAAATGGGTTTTTGATCCATATTTGGTCTTTAGGATACTGAATTTTTGCGAGGTAAGACACTGGTTCTCGGGCTACTATGATTTCCGTTCTAGGCATACGATTTTGGAGTCGTGTTCTTGGACTTTTCAGTGTTTCCTTCCTTCCCTTTACTTTGTTAAGTCCAATAACTGTTTGGTGTATTCCTTTGGGTCGTCCTCTTGGTTTCAGTTTCAAGTGTTCTTTAATAAGATCAATAATGTCTTGCAGACTTAATTTAGTTTCTTCGGGTGCTGGCTTTATGTCCCGAATTAAGCAATCCTCATCTTTTATCGATCTTGGTTCCTTAATTTGTTTGGAATTGGGATGATCTTCATCCATGGCACTTTCATTCATTTCACCTTCATTCGAATCGAGTTCATCCAGGTCACCTTCATTCGAATCGAGTTCATCCAGGTCACCTTCATTCGAATCGAGTTCATCCAGGTCACCTTCATTCGAATCGAGTTCATCCAGGTCACCTTCATTCGAATCGAGTTCATCCAGGTCACCTTCATTCGAATCGACTTTATCCAGGTCACCTTCACTCAGATCCATTTTATCGACTTTATCCAGGTCACCTTCACTCGGATCCATTTTATCGTCTTGCGAATCACCTTCATCCAAGTCACCTTCATCCAAGTCACCTTCATTCGAATCGACTTTATCCAGGTCACCTTCACTCAGATCCATTTTATCGACTTTATCCAGGTCACCTTCACTCGGATCCATTTTATCGTCTTGCGAATCACCTTCATCCAAGTAATCTTCGTTCATTCCACTTTCAGTCCTTATATTCTGGTTCATACGAGCTTCGTCTATGGAGTTTGTATCATCTACTTCATCTTTATCGAAATTTTTTCAGCGTTTCTTCTCTTGCTGTAGGTTTTCACCGTCGCCAATGTTTTCATCTCCCTCCTGACTATCTTTTTCTCTACTAACATCTTCAGTTTCGGTTACCAACTCTCCAACGTAAATTTTTCCACGGATTACTATTCCAATATCTTCTTGCTCTGCCCAAGCTGCAGTTAGGATGTCAATAATGTTTGACGTTTTTTGAAAGGTTTTCTCGCCACACGCGGAAGCAACGTCTATGAGCCGTTTTGCAGAGTTGGAATTGAACCAGCAGGTGTAAGAAATAGTCCAGTCCTAGCTAAGGTTTCTTTAACTATACGTAATCGAGTTAGACGTATCTAGCGTATTTGAAATAGCCCAGTCCTAGCTAAGGTTTCTTCAACTATACGTAATCGAGTTAGACGTATCTAGCGTATTTGAAATAGCCATAAGACGCGTATTCTTAAATTAGAAATTACGAAGAGGATTCACTCTTTAGAGACCTTCAGCGCTGTCGCGCCAAGTATAGGGGAGAAATCTTTACCACATATCTTACCAAAGGTCTAATACAGTATCATTGTTAAAACTTCAACGTATATTCAGGTGTATTCAGCATGCGCGGATAATGCAACAAATATTGAGAAAGCTTTGAGTCTTGTGATATTTTTCAAAACAAGTGGCTTTTGTGGACCCCGGAAGATGAGAAGATAAATGAAGAAATAACCGCTTATGACGAAGACGTTAGTGAGTCTGAGGCTGAAGTAAATGAGATCGAACCGTGTGATATAGATGTTAATTTACGAGAAGTTCATCTATGAAGGCCTACCTCATAATTACTAAGCCGTGCATTTAATTAAACATTTATTTCGTGTGTGATATATATGTAAAATGAACAGCCTGGGGTCCGTGGGACTTAATCTTCCAAAAGCCTCATGTCCCAGTAGCTCCCGATATGTCCGATGCCCATGAAAGTGTCATTCCAACACCGTCTTCCGAGAGCAAGCACGCAGAAGTAGCTGAGAGTGAGCCATCAAAATGTGGACCAGAAGGTGAAGTTTCTCGAAATGGCAAATCAGAAGTAATTATTGAACAAAAAAGAATGAAATTAACTTCAAGTCAAAAAGATCGCTGCAACAATTTACCAAAGCCAGGACAAAACGTGACTCCAACGTTAAACATACAGTCCACTTATGAGCAGTCAAATCCTGAAAAATCGATCATAGATTCATTACAACCAGAGCAGTGAAAGAACCATATATCAAATACGTCATCAACTCCCAGCTCTGATTGGCCGTTTTTGGTTGAAGATTCTGATAATACTTCTTTACGAGATCGTACTCCATGGAACTGGATATGAGGGCGTTGTATAGCACACTCGATACAGTTATGTACTAACGCGGTGATGAAAGTCGGTGGCAACAGTAGTGAAATGATTAAGTTCATATCGCTCGCAAACAAGATTATAAAGTTCTTCTGGAAATCGCCCAAGTGGACTGCTAAGCTTAGAACACTGACAATGGGTCGTGATGTACTTTTGCCTGGTACAACTCGGTGGAATAGTTTATATTATGCAATTGAACGATTGAACGAGGTTGGTTAAGTGAGTGCAGGAGAGACTTGTCGCATATTTCTAACACTACATGTTTCTCCTAGGAGGGGATCCTTGTCGCAATAAGAAAAGTTCTTATCCAAGCGAAATTAAGTAATAAGGCTGGAATTGACGCCACCCATTTGTGTCTTCCATACAGCCTAGAATCACATTCTTTAGAGTTTTTAGCCCTGTTTAAACCAATGAAAGACGCTACACAAAAAATTCAAGGAGATGGTCCAACTGCATGTGATGCTATGAAAGACGCTACACAAAAAATTCAAGGAGATGGTCCAACTGCATGTGATGCTATTTCAGTGTTAATGGAAGCTTTTATGGAAGTAAGGGACTGCGAAAACGGAGATATTTGTAGAAGAGAAGGAGAAACTGCTCCTCGAAATGGCTGCAAGAGACCTTAAAACGGCAGAATTACTTCACTCTAAGAAATGGAAGTGTTAAAAATGTGTTTAAAGGGTGTTATTTACGGCAGGCGGCGTGCGAAAAAGTAAGTGGGGCATCGCTATCACAGGATTTTAAACTTCTGCGCTTATTTTTCACGGGTTACATAGTTAAATTGATTATTTAGATGTTAATTAACGTAATTAAATTAGCAACGATATTATATAAAACTTTTAACGATGCACTCCTAACAACGCACGTTCACGCGAAAAAAGCGGCGTCGGTAACGTTGGGTGTCGTTCGACTTGAATTTAAAGGTTGCCACAAGGCATAAATAAAATAAAAGACTCTTGTGCCTCAATTTCACTACTGAGACGAAATTTGTTAGTAAAAGGGTCAATACCCTCAATTTAAATCCCATTAATAAGTGAAAAATCTGGTGCGTGTTTATCACAAGAGAATCCACTTAAAAATATATCGCTCGAAGAATCCAGTAAATATTCAAGTGTAAACCCCGCAAAGAAACGTCGAACTACAGTACGGATATTGTTTATTCATGTCTTATTTGAAAATATATTATTATATTGTTCGTAGCCAGTTCATACAAACGCTACCACATAAAAAATAATGGGTTTCGTTAAAGATTCTCAAACACAAACTTTTCTTGAAAAATTGGTTTTCTAAATTGCTTCTAATGTAAAAAAAAATAATTCCCTAAACTTAAAGAAGAATTACCAGCTTTAAGGGATGTAGCTTGCCAGACAAACATAATATCAACTGAAACTGAGGATTTTGAAGTGAGTGCTAGCCAAGAGGCAAAACGTTTCTTGGATAGAGAATTAGACGAAGGAGAGACTCCTGACATCAGTTATACACCCTCAGAAATACCCAAAGATGACATAAAAAAGTACGTTCAGTGTATAACTGATGTCAAGAGTCTCTCCTTCGTCTAATTCACTAAACGTTTTGCCTCTTGGCTAGCACTCACTTCAAAATCCCCAGTGTCAGTTGATATTATGTTTGTCTGGCAATCTACATCCCTTAAAGCTGGTAATACTTCTTTAAGTTAAGGGAATTATTTTTTTTACATTAGAAGCAAATTACCTTTATCAGTAAACGTCGTGCTAACGATGAACATGACCTCGTGATTCGCCAAGGCCAACTTGTTCAAAATCACTCCCGTCCCAAAACGACCGATGATCATATGTCCCTTACATTCCTAAAGTAATTGCAACCTCCTACGCCAATCCTGGCTCTCAAATGTCTCCATCTCTATCTTCCTCTGACAGCGTACCATTCACTCACCAACAACATTCTCTCCCGCCTTTCCAAGCTCTTATAAACTAAATACAAACCCCACGCCCACCCTCCAATCTCGTTGTGATACTCTTTAACGCCCATCATCTCTACGGTAAACGCCACGACCTCATAGTCCTTTCTCCTTCCTGGACTATTGACTGCATTTGTGTTACTGAAACCTGGGCTACCCCCACCAATAATGATGCAGTTCATAATCTGCCAGGATATACTGTCGTGCGTCGAGATCGTCAGGATCGCACTGGTGTTGGGGTATTGATTTTTATACGTCAAGATATTGTATTTCATAAACTTAACGTCCCGGTGACCCATCCCGAATCATTATGGCTCAAACTTAAACCTCATTCATCATCATCTTGGATTAACCTTGCATGCATCTGTCGTCCTCCGAACTCGTCTAAAGAAGATTCTTATAAACTCTTCAACGATATAAAAAATCTTTCTACCCGTAATAGTGAAACTATTATCACTGGTGATTTTAATATGCCGACGATTTGTTGGGATACCGTGACAACTACACCTGGCTCATCTGTTATACAAGCCGACTTTATTAATTTACTTGACTCTTCAGCCCTCTGTCAACATATAACTTTTCCAACTCGTTTCAGTCAGAGCGCATCAACGAAAGCAAGTACTCTCGACCTTTTCATAACAAAGGCTCACATTCAACCGACAGTTACTTCCCTTAGGCCAGTTGGGAGCAGTGACCACGCTACGATACGTGCGATCTATCGCCTTCCTTCAGTAACTACACCTACCCTAAAAACGATGTCTTCGATTATGACTACAGCCAGGGTGACTACACGCGGCTTAACTTATTACTAGCTGGTCATGACTGGTCCCCCTTACATCAATTACCAACTGAGGAAGCTTGGCAATACTTCAAAACCACTCTCTTTGCCTACGTCTCTCAAAGTATACCTTTATTTAACCATTCGGCAAAACGCAATACCAAGCCATGGCTTTCTCTGTCCACCAAGGGTGCGATCCGGAAAAAAGAACGTCTTTGGAAGAAGTTCCGTCATACCACTAATACCGGGGACCAGCGTCGGCACTCCGCTTTGCAACTTCAGTACAAAACATAATTCAACTAGTTAAAAATTATCTCATTTCCGCTGCAGCCAAATCTTTTCAGCGTAAACTCAAATCTATTAAAACTAACCCTCGTGCTTTTTACCGGTTTGCGCGCAATAAAATTTGATCGCTACCGTCGCGTCTCAATATCCACTTACGCAATGGCCAGAAAACACTAGGATTATGAAGTGACAAACTTTCTCAATCAGACCCTCGTCAGCAACTTTAATTCGAACTATCAAGATCTTACTGACCTACCCCCACCACTCTCATTTATCATGCCTTCCCACTGGCCATTATATTTACCATACACTCCACGCACTCGATGCAAAAAGTGCCTCTGGCCCGGATGACATACCTAATCGCCTTCTAAAAAACTGTGCTTCGTCCCTATCTCACCCCCTTCACGCTCTTTTTAGCCTCTCCCTTTCCGCTCATGTAACCCCTATTTATAAGGGCAAGGGCAGTCGAAGTGACGCGACAACTTATCGACCGATTAGCCTTACTTCAACTATTTCCAAAGTTTTTGAGAAGTGTCTCCGCCTACCCCTGTTAGATTTTGTTACCTCTCACCTAAGTTCGTTTCAACACGGTTTCCTAAACAATCGGTCAGTTGAGTCCAATCTACTATGTGCCCTTCACACATGGTTTCAGGCTTTTGACGATGGTCACAGTGTGGACATTATTTATCTGGATATTGCTAAGGCTTTTGATACGGTACCTCATCAGCGTCTTTTGGCCAAGCTTCAGGCCTTAGGCATCCGTAACAATGTTTACCGTTAGATTCAGTCGTATCTTCTCCATTGAACACAATCGGTACGTGTTGGTGCCTGTCTTAGTGATCCCCTTCCAGTCACTAGCGGTGTCTCCCAAGGAAGCGTACTTGGACCCCTATTGTTCCTAATATATATTAATGATCTCCTTACTAACCTCGCTTCCCAACTATGCCTCTTTGCGGAAGATTTAAAAATTTATCGAGTGATCCGTTGATACAATGATGTTCACCTATTGGAGTCTGACCTTATTCGCCTTGAAGCTTGGTCAACGTTACATTCGTCTTTGCTTCGTCCTTCTCATCGCGAAGTCAACCTTCAGGTGGTGCATGGGGCTATCTTTACGTCTGAGCTTCTTTTCACCATCGGTCTTTCATCTCAACCCACGTGCGTGTTTTGCTCCAACACTGTCGAAACTTTAGAGCACATTTTCTTGCGCTGCCCCTTTTCGATTCGGCTCTGGCAGTCCCTCTTTGTCACTAAATTAGGCTTGGCCCATGACAGTGTGCTTGGCAGTTGTACGTCCTTAAGGGACTCTTTTATCGTCTTTCAACATTGTTCGGCTGGCATTCGCCCTAAATCCCGGGTTAAATTCGTACATTTCTTGACGTCACTCTTTAAATGGCTGGTTTTAAATGCACGCTCCTTTTTATGTAGTACTGCCAATGTCTCGTTAGCCATTTTAGAAAAACGTTGTTACGCCATTTTAAAACGCGAACTCCATCTCACGTACGGCTCCAATTTTTACCTCTCCGTGTGACGTAGTCCAGGAGAGGTTCTGTAACGGCCGTGTCTGTCTGTCTGTCTGTCTGTGTGTGTGTGTGTCTGTCTGTCCGTTGTTACACCCACGTGACCGCGTTCGCAGTTTGCGTATCGGAGCAAACGTGTTCGCCATTTCCGATCTGCTTTCACAGTCACGGAAATGGCTCCTCTACTTGAGTTCTCACACCACCATCTTCTGATCTTTGTCCATCCCACATGAACACCAGTCTGGTACTTTTCTGGCTTCCAACACCATCATCTTCTGTTCTTTGTCAATCCCACATTGACACCAGTCTGCACTTACACTGGCTTCTAACACCACCATCCACTGGTCTGCCGTCTATTCCACATAGACACCAATCTGTATCATTGGCTTCTACTCCATTATCATCGTTTGGTTTCAGGATATACGCGGCGATCAGCTAGGGTTACGAGAAACGTCTAGCCTCCCTAAGGTGGGATCGCCACCAAAGGTTTTCGCAATTGCGCTTTTTCCTTACTATTATAATGGAATCGAATCGTATATATACCCAAAATTTGAAGAAAGCGGGCAAGAGGGGTACCCTTCACTTTAAACGTCAACATTAGCAAAGTTTGAGATGATAATAGGTATAACTTTATTTTAAACGATTTAACTATTATTAATGTTAATTATTGAAATTAAAAAAATTAAAAATAATTATATTTATTTAAATATAAAAGATAAACCTCTCGTACAAAGAGAGATTATCACTGCCTCCTGTATCAACCAAGGCCCGTGCATGCGATATATTTCCTTCATTGCCTCCTATATCTACCAAGGCCCGTGCATGCGATATATTTCCTTCATTGCCTCCTATATCTACCAAGGCCCGTGCATGCGATATATTTCCTTCATTGCCTCCTATATCTATCAAGGCCCGTGAATTGTGATATATTTCATTCATTGCCTCCTATATATATAAAGGATGAGGGCAAAAGTGTTTTCATTGGATAATTTTGTTTATATAATCTTCTCGACACGGAGAGGTAATATTTTGCTTTTCCCAACTTGTTTGTTATTAAATCGTGATGACCATTTGTTAACGCATATAAAACAATTTTTAGACTGGTTATAATTGTTCGATAATTCCTGATTTGTAAAACGTCGCATTGATTATCTTTGACGGTTGTATTCATTTTGTTTTATAATAAAAAAAAATAAAAAAAAGTGAACGAAGGAAGCTAAGCCCCTTGAGTCTGGCGCCTTAGACCAATCGGCCATCCTGACGTGGTTTTGTGTAATTTGGACGTTTTAAAATTACATCTCATACAGTTATTTTCATAAAACTTATCGTGTCAGAAGTGGGATTCGAACCCACGCCCTCAAACGAGGACCAGAATACACAAATTCACATCGTGAACGAAGGAAGCTAAGCCCCTTGAGTCTGGCACCTTAGACCGCTAGGTCATCCTGGCGTGGTTTTAAGTAATTTTGACGTTTAAAATTATATCTCTTCCAGTTATTTTCATAAAAAATATCGTGTTCGAACCCACTCCCTCAAACGAGTACCAGAATACACAGATTCACATCGTGAACAAAGGAAGCTAAGCCCCTTGAGTCTGGAGCCTTAGACCGCTCGGCCATCCTGACGTGGTTGTGTGTAATTTGGACGTTTTAAAATTACATCTCATCCAGATATTTTCATAAAACATATCGTGTCAGAAGTGGGATTCGAACCCACGCCCTCATAGAGCACGAGGATACACAGATTCACATCGCTAACGAAGGAAGCTATGCCCCTTGAGTTTGGCGCCTTGGACCGCTCGGCCATCCTGACGTGCTTCTGTGTAATTTGGACGTGATAAAATTACATCTCATCCAGTAATTTTCATAAAACATATCGTGTTCGAAGTAGGATACGAAACCACTCCCTTCAACGTGGACTAGAATACACAGATTCACATCGTGAACCAATGAAACTAAGAACCCTTGAGGCTGTCGCCTTAGACCGCTCGGCCATCCTGACGTGGTTTTGTGTAATTTGGAAGTTTTAAAATTACATCTCATCCAGTTATTTTCATAAAACATATCATGTCAGAAGTGGTATTCGAACCCACGCCCTCATACGAGAACCAGAATACACAGATTCACATCGTGAACGAAGGAAGGTAAGCCCCTTGAGCCCGGCGCTTTAGACCGCTCGGCCATCCTGACGTGTTTTTGTGTAATTTGGACGTTTAAAATTATATCTCTTCCAGTTATTTTCATAAAACCTATCGTGTCAGAAGTGGGATTCGAACCCACTCCTTCAAACGTGGACCAGAATACACAGATTCACATCGTGAACGAAGGAAGCTAAGCCCCTTGAGGTTGGAGCCTTAGACGGCTCAGCCATCCTGACGTGGTTTTGTGTAATTTGGACGTTTTAAAATTACATCTCATCCAGTTATTTTCATAAAACGTATCGTGTCAGAAGTGGGATTCGAACCCACGCCGTCAAGCGAGTACCAGAATACACAAATTCACATAGTGAACGAGGGAAGCTAAGCCCCTTGAGTCTGGCGCCTTAGACCGCTAGGCCATCCTGACGTGGTCTAAGTAATTTTGACGTTAAAAATTATATCCCTTCCAGTTATTTTTATAAAACATATCGTGTTCGAACCCACTCCCTCAAACGAGTACCAGAATACACAGATTCACATCGTGAACGAAGGAAGCTAAGCCCCTTGAGTCTGGCGCCTTAGACCGCTCGGCCATCCTGACGTGGCTTTGTGTAATTTGGACGTTTCAAAATTACATCTCATACAGTTATTTTCATAAAACTTATCGTGTCAGAAGTGGGATTCGAACCCACGCCGTCAAACGAGGACCAGAATACACACTCTAAGAAATAGAGGTGTAAGTCTACACCTTTTTAACTCTTTTTGATGGTGCTAAATTCAACACCATTTCCAGTGTTGGTTTACAACCCAAAGGGTGTTAAATTACACACTCTAAGGTGTTCTTTAACACCTTTAAAATAAGTTTATATGGATCGAAATTTGACACCGTTTCAGTTGTTTCTTTACACCCCTGAAAGGATTTAATAACACTTTTAAGCAATGGGTGTCAATGCAACCTTTAAGAGTGTTGCATAACACCTTTAAGAGTGTTGCATAACACCTTTAAGAGTGTTCCATAACACCCTTAAGAGTGTCGCATAACACATTTAAGAGTGTCGCATAACACATTTAAGAGTGTCGCATAACATCTTTCAGAGTGTCGCTTAACACCTTTAAGAGTGTCGCTTAACACCTTTCAGAGTGTCGCAAAACACCTTTAAGAGTGTCGCAAAACACCTTTAAGAGTGTCGCAAAACATCTTTAAGAGTGTCGCTTAGCACCTTTCAGAGTGTCGCTTAACACCTTTAAGAGTGTCGCAAAACATCTTTAAGAGTGTCGCTTAACACCTTTCAGAGTGTCGCTTAACACCTTTCAGAGTGTCGCTTAACACCTTTCAGAGTGTCGCATAACACCTTAAGATTGTCGCTTAACACCTCTCGGAGTGTTGCATAACACCTTTAAGAGTGTTGCATAAAACCTTTAAGAGTGTTGCATAAAACCTTTAAGAGTGTTGCATAAAACCTTTAAGAGTGTTGCATAAAACCTTTAAGAGTGTTGCATAACACCTTTAAGAGTGTTGCATAAAACCTTTAAGAGTGTTGCATAAAACCTTTAAGAGTGTTGCATAACACCTTTAAGAGTGTTGCATAACACCTTTAAGAGTGTTCCATAACACCCTTAAGAGTGTCGCATAACACATTTAAGAGTGTCGCATAACATCTTTCAGAGTGTCGCTTAACACCTTTAAGAGTGTCGCAAAACATCTTTAAGAGTGTCGCTTAACACCTTTCAGAGTGTCGCTTAACACCTTTCAGAGTGTCGCTTAACACCTTTCAGAGTGTCGCATAACACCTTAAGATTGTCGCATAACACCTCTCGGAGTGTCGCATAACACCTTTAAGAGTGTCGCATAACACCTCTAAGAGTGTCGCATAACACCTCTAAGAGTGTCGCATAACACCTCTAAGAGTGTCGCTTAACACCTTTAAGAGTGTCGCTTAACACCTTTAATAGTGTCGCTTAACACCTTTAAGAGTGTCGCTTAACATCTTTAAGAGTGTCGCTTAACACCTTTAAGAGTGTCGCTTAACACCTTTCAGAATGTCGTTTAACACCTCTCGGAGTGTCGCATAGGAGGAATATTTCTCACGTGCAGAACTATACCCCTTTAAGTTAGTGTATTTCAGGAGTGAAGTGTGCTAATGGCTAACTTAATATGCATTAAGTCAGCCATTTGATCATCTTAAAATGCAGTGTAAAATTGCATGGAAAAATCGGTAAATTTTCCCGTATTAAACCTTTTGAAAAAAGGCAGACAGTTTGCGATTTGTACAAATGCAATGGAAATTAAATTGGTTTTTGAGGCCATAATATTCAGGCAGTAGATTTAGACGTTCTTCTTAAATTTAATAATCTCTTTTCACTAAGAGTTTTTCGAGCACCAGAAACGCGTTTAATCTAATTTACTCTACAACATTTACAAAAGCAAAACCCTTTTTGTACTCTAATTTTTCTCAAAATGATGATAAAACATGTCAAAAAGGCAAGTGCCCCACAAGTTGGCCTGTCAACACTAGACTAGAGGTCTGAAAATGGTCTCTACATGGTTTAAACTTAAACATCATACCAGTAGTAGTTTAAATTTAGGTGTATTATGGTTTATTTTTTTACAAAGGAAACGTGCTATAGAGAAAAATCTATCCCGTTTACCAGTCCCTTTACAGATTCAGCGTTCATGGCGCTACTTATGATATCACTTCAATCCTAATTTTTATAGAATAAAAATACTACCGTTGTGGTTTTAAAACCTAGAGACCATCAGAGACCATTTGATTATTGCCATAAGATTAGCAAACACAACAGGGCAGGGCTGCCATCGGAGGTGGTTTCCCTCGCACCAAGAAGCACCGTTAGAGGCAGTGGGAGTTGGCCAGCCTTCCGCGTGTAGCTTGCGTGTAGTGACCGGGGCTTCGTCTGGTGTTGCCTAATGCCAATAATAATGAACTATGTCTATATTTATTCAAAACCAAGGAAATGAATATAAAAAAATCATCAAAAGCTGAACTAAATATAGATGGTGCAACAAAGAAGGTTAATTTAATTTTAAGTGTACACGGCGCCCACACTCTTCCTAAAAGGCTCAAAGTGCTGGGCTTCGGTCGAATAAAAATTTTTTAGAAAACCCTAATAATAACAAAATTTATTCTGATCTAAAATTGCTTGCTTCTGCTGATATAAATTTGAAATACAAACAAAACTTTCATTAAAAATCCATTAAAATCACAACAATTTACTGTAAATTGTTTATTTTCCCCGATTTAAATATAAGTTTATCCTTTTAAGCATCATTTTGCAATAATATCAAAGGATATGTTATTGATTATGGCTTATTTCACCTTTCTTTTATATATAGATAAGCTAGCAAATCGTTAAACAAGGTATCTCTTCACTACTCTATTATTATCGGAGATATATTAGCATTATACACACTCAGTAAGTGCCGTCTTTTGACGCTATTTCGTACTTTGGTAAAGCCGAACTAGGCGCGGGAGTTCGGTTAAATGGTACGTCCCAAGGTTGGTTTCCATTGTAAATTCTGTTCAAGGGTAGGGAAAAAACACGACCATCAGAGAAATATTTTCATTATTGGTAACTCTTTAACGTTAAACAACCAGAAAACCTGACCTTGTAACTTCGCCAACATTATTAATTCAGGCCTATTTCGACAATTTTTTTCAGTACCCTTTAATTCGCCGAATGCGTCCGCAAGGGGCACGCTTTAGAACCTAAATTTCCCGCGAAATTTGAAACGCAGCAAAACTTGGCGTGAATATCCATATAGTAGACGATGGTCATTCTTTTTTTAAAGGGCTGAGGGATGAGATTAGATAATAGAACATCAAGAATTATTAGATTTTTAGGGATGGAATCGTTGTAACTTCTAAATATAAAATAAGGAATTTAAGAATGAAACAAGTTGGGAAAACCAAAATATTACCTCTCCGTGTCGAGAAGATTATATAAACTTAAGTATCCAATGAAAACGTCGACCTTTTTGCCCTCATCCTTTCCCGCGCTTTGCGCTTCCGCATTTCATCCTTACTCTCAACATTATCTTATTTACATTATCTTACAAACAAAAATCAAATACTCACAAAAAGAAGTGGCAAAAACCTGCTGGCTCTTTACAACCACTTAATTTGACTTAATATCCAATTTCCAACAACAATAATATACCGGTAGTTTAATTGACAACCTACTAGCATCGAAATTCTCATTAAGAATGGCTCCCGCGGATAAAAAAGGCCAATTTTCAACTAGGTGGGCGTTATCTCATTAGATTTGAAAAATATCATTTGTCTTTTTTACCAATGCCTAACCGTTTGGATTTTTTTAAAGCAATCTTAGCATAAAAAAATAGATGTTTTATATTCTTATTAAGAATAAAACAAGAGGATAAAAAAGGTCTGTCCTCTCGTATTTTTTAAGCTTTTATCATGATTACTCTATACAACAGTAACAAGGAGTATAAACCCATTAGTGGAAGCAGTATTTTTTTTTCGAAACAATTTCGCTTACGTTTATCCTCTCTAGACTTCGCTAAAAACGTATTACTCCTACGTAAAATATTAATAGACAGGCAAGGATTCATACCGTTAAAGAAGGAGCGCAATATTATCCATATTTTCATTTCATATACAGAGAAAAGAAATTATTATGTTTTTGAGAGGAGGTTCCCATTTTTGTTGTTGTTTTGAAAAATATATCGCAATGCACGGGCCTTGATAAATAAAGGAGGCAATGAATGAAATATATCACAATGCACGCGCCTTGATAGATATAGGAGGCAATGAATGAAATATATCACAATGCACGGGCCTTGAAAGATATAGGAGGCAATGAAGGAAATATATCGCATGCACGGGCCTTGGTAGATATAGGAGGCAATGATAATCTCTCTCTTTGCACGAGAGGTTTATCTTTAATAATTAAATAAATATAATTATTTTTAATTATTTTAATCTTCAATATTTAACATTAATAATAGTTAAATCGTTTAAAATAAAGTTATACCTATTATCATCTCAAACTTTGCTAATATTGACGTTTAAAGTGAAGGGTACCCCTCTTGCCCGCTTTCTTCAGATTTTGGGGTATATATACGATTCGTTTCCATTATAATAGTAAGGAAAAAGCGCAATTGCGAAAACCTTTGGTGGCGATCCCACCTTAGGGAGGCTAGACGTTTCTCGTAACCCTAGCTGATCGCCGCGTATATCCTAAAACCAAACGATGATAATGGAGTAGAAGCCAATGATACAGATTTGTGTCTATGTGGAATAGACGGAAGACCAGTGGATGGTGGTGTTAGAAGCCAATGATACAGATTGGTGTCTATGTGGAGTAGACGGAAGACCAGTGGATGGTGGTGTTTAGGAGCCAGTATGTACAGACTGGTGTCCAAGTGGGATGGACAAAGACCAGCAGAAGATGGTGGTGCTTAGAAGCCAGTATGTACAGACTGGTGTCCAAGTGGAATGGACGAAGACCAGAAGATGGTGGGGTGATTAGAAGCCAGTAAGTACAGACTGGTGTTCGTGTGGGATGGACAAAGACCAGAAGATGGTGGTGTGAGAACTCAAGTAGAGGAGCCATTTCCGTGACTGTGAAAGCAGTTCGGAAATGGCGAACACGTTTGCTCCGATACGCAAACTGCGAACGCGGTCACGTGGGTGTAACAACGGACAGACAGACACACAGACAGACACACAGACACACACCCAGACAGACACACACACAGACACGGCCGTTACAGAACCTCTACTGGACTACGTCACACGGAGAGGTAAAAACCCTTTCTATTCGTTTAATTTTTCTAGTAAGTTTTTTATTTTATCTCATTAAGAGTGTCGCCTTACACTATTAGGAGTGTCGCCTAACACTATTAAGAGTGTCGCCTAACACTATTAAGAGTGTCGCCTAACACTATTAAGAGTGTCGCCTAACACTATTAAGAGTGTCGCCTAACACTATTAAGAGTGTCGCCTAACACTATTAAGAGTGTCGCCTAACACTATTAAGAGTGTCGCCTAACACTATTAAGAGTGTCGCCTAACACTATTAAGAGTGTCGCCTAACACTATTAAGAGTGTCGCCTAGCACAATTAAGAGTGTCGCCTAACACTATTAGGAGTGTCGCCAAAAACTATTAAAAGTGTCGCCTAACACTATTAGGAGTGTCGCCTAACACTATTAGGAGTGTCGCCTAACACTATTAGGAGTGTCGCCTAACACTATTAAGAGTGTCGCCTAGCACGAGTGTCGCCTAACACCGTTAAGAGTGTCACCTAACACTATTAAGAGTGTCGCCTAGCACTATTAAGATTCTCGCCTAACACCGTTAAGAGTGTCGCCTAACACCGTTAAGAGTGTCGCCTAACACCGTTAATAGTGTCGCCTAACACCGTTAAGAGTGTCGCCTAACACCGTTAAGAGTGTCGCCTAACACCGTTAAGAGTGTCGCCTAACACCGTTAAGAGTGTCGCCTAACACCGTTAAGAGTGTCGCCTAACACCTGTAAGAGTGTCGCTTAACACGTTTAGCAGTGTTTTATAATGGTACAATACCGCCTGATTACCAATTTCTTAGTTATTTTATTTAAAGGCAAGATATGTTCTTTCATGAATATCATCTTTAAATAAATGTTTAACAAATAATTTTTTACTCTTATATTCAAATATTAATGGAAATAAAAGACCTTATTTAAGAAACCAGCCATATTATAAATTTCCATGTTTAATTTCAAAGGGTGTTTTTAAAGTGTTACTTTACACTGTATTTACACCTTAAATTGGCCACAAAAACTCAAGGTAATAAAAACTCTCTTTTGGGTGTTTTTACGGTGTAAAAAAAAGAGTATTCTAAATTTACACCCTTTTAACACATTTTTAACACTTCGATTTCTTAGAGTGCACAAATTCACATCGTGAACGAAGGAAGCTAAGCCCCTTCAGTCTGGAGCCTTAGACCGCTCGGCCATCCTGACGTGTTTTTGTGTATTTTGGACGTTTTAAAATTACATCACATCCATTTATTTTCGTAAAACATATCGTGTTAGAAGTGGGATTCGAACCCACGCCCTCATACGAGGACCAGAATACAGAGATTCACATCGTGAACGAAGGAAGCTAATCCCTTTGAGTCCAGCGCCTTAGAACGCTCGGCCCTCCTGACGTGGTTTTGTGTAATTTGGACGTTTTAAAATTACATCTCTTCCAGTTATTTTCTTAAAACATAATCTTGTCCCGAATTATGCAGTCACCAATCAGCCGTCCTTAAAATTAAGGTCCACAATCGCCCTCTCGAAATGAAACAAGAAGTTTCTTAGGAATCAAACGTTTGGAAACCGATGGAGTGGTTCAGAAGAAAACGGCATTCACCGAACTTACACGAAGCTTCGCGGGATGGTGACGTAAAAAGAGTAAAGGCCTTGTTGAATAGAGAAGACCCCGACAAGCGGGATGATGGTTTTACGGCATTAAACGTCGCTTCCGAAAATGGACATGTAGAAATCGTCACACTACTTCTTGAAAAAGGAGCTCGAATCGGAACGATCGACAATGAAGGCAGAACACCCTTATACTGGGCATCCCAAGAAGGCAAATTGGATATCGTCAGACACCTGCTGGAAAACGGGGCGCTATTCAATCAGGCGCAGAAAGATGGCTGGACACCCTTGTCCATCGCTTCCCTTAATGGTCACTTGAATGTCGTGACTCACCTGATCCAAAAGGGGGCGCAAGTCAATCAGGCACTGAAAAATGGCTGGACATTCTTTTTGTCCGCTTCTGTGAGGGGCCACTTGGATATCGTCAGATTGTTGCTGGAAAACGGCGCCGACGTTCACTTGACTGACTGTGATGGCCGAACCGCTTTGTCCTGCGCGGATGATTCCGTTGAAAAAGAAGGGAAAAAATTGTTTTGATGAACATGAAACAAGAAATGGAGACAAACTTTACCTACGTCTACGCGCCAGTGCAAGTAAACAGCTACAACGCGGCACCCAACGCCAGACAAGCCAACATCAACATCTCATCAAACAAGCGTTGAATTTCATCTTAATGGTGAGTTGAGGCGCGTTCAAACTATTCAATATTTCCTTTGGTTCAGTTCACACAACTAAAGTTGTTACTAGGGCTGTGCGAATAGTGGTTTTTCAAACCGAATCGAATAGTAAATCTCCTATTCGAAATCCGAATCGAGTACTCGTTCAAACGAATATTACTCGTTTTTCAAAAATTCTGGTTCGAGTACTCGTTTTTTTCTATTAATCGGTTTTACAAGACGAATATTCGTTTCAAAGCGATTAATCGTTTTCTAAATACATCTATAGCAGTCTAAAAATATTGTAGTTCCACATAGAATGGATTTTTTCCTAAGACTGAGTAATTGGTGAGAGAAAAACCAAACATCGCGAATTGCGCAATCGCAATGAAATTCCATAAACGAAGAAAGAACGTGTACGCGTACGCGGGGCAGCATTCCAGACGTGAAACGCCACAAGTTTAACGACTTCAAGTCAGACGTCAGACGGAAGTCGCTGAACTATCTAATGAAGGGAAATGAACCGTAAGAAATTTAGTGAGTGAAGTACCACGGGAAAGAACTACGTTTCGAATTTTTGACCCAGTTCTTAAGACAAGCAATGTGACCACTAACTTAGGAAGTCTGAGCTTTGGGAAGCGGAAACCTCTTAGAACCCACCAACCTTAATCCTAAACCAAACCACCTTTACCCCGCATCTAGCCTATCCTCATAATTAACCTAAACCTAATATTTACCTTAATCCAACCTATCGCCTCCCCTTCTATTGAGGAGACAGGCTCTGCTTGAGATTAAGGACATGGTGGTCAAGAAATAAGAAACCTGTAAAGGTTGATAAAGGGAAATGAACAGACGACCATTATTAAATCTCTTTTGATAATAGTGGACAGTTCATTCTCCCTTTAAGTATCTTCTCGCAGTTCTTTCTCGTGGTTCCGTTCACTTTCCCTTCATCTGGAATTGTTATCGGCCAATTCGACCACTGTCCCGACAACTGGACACCACCTTCTTCCTCCGACTAAACGGTGTCCGCGAAAAAGTGTTCCCTCTTCTATACTTTGACCACAATCGACCTTTGACCTTCCTCATCATTGGACTGCCTTCCAGTAAATCACCAACTTCAGTTACTTCTTTCCTCAGTTCGGGATTCAACAATTTGACTTGGACGATTTGACGCCATTACCAATTTAGTCTTTATTTATTTTGAACAATTTCAAGAATTAGTGACGAGATTCACGAACGTTTAAAACCATTTACGGATTTTAAAATATTTAAAGGAGTTTTTCATATTTAACATTTTATCAATTTGTGTTGCGAGTCTTGGTGAACATTTTCAAGAACTTCCCGTGTAAGGTTTCGTGATAATTCCGGACCAAATAATTCATTCATGCATTTTGAATTAACTTTTTCGCCAATTATTTCAACCTTGTAAATAATTCAGTAGCCTTTTTATTGGCGAGTCTCACAAATGCAACGAAGATTTTATTTTCTGTTGACTTTAAATAATGTCTAGTACACTTAATGGGCATTTTCAAGAACTAATGAATCAAATTATTTGCTAGGTATATTCACCTTTTTATCATGAATTTGCGAGTATTTTTCTATGAAAATTAAAATATCTTTTTTAACGATTAAATTTAACTTAAAGAGAATGGAGAGCAATAATCGATATTTAAATTTTGTTTCAAAGAAGAATTGAACAAACTTAATTTATCAGTGTGTAATATATTAAATTATTTGAAAACCTTTATTTATTGTTGTTGAAATTGAGTGCTACTGTCCCTTTAGTTTCCTGGGATTTTCCAAATTATTCCAGGACATTTTGAATTATATTGGAATTAATTATTTCCAATGTTATTTTTTTAAGTTTCATTTTCGTTCAATTTTAATGGAAATTCTGTCAATTTCAAACCCAAGGACCCACTCCCAGACCTAACCTAACTAAACCTTACCTAACCTAACCAAACCTAATCTTAACTTGGCCAGGCCAGGGACGGTTCCGTTCTTACAATTGTCCTGATCATTTAATTAAAAATTTATTTGGAATTTTTTCTCCAATGGTCAATTGCTTCTTTTATTATTTTGGGTTCAAGTTGCGGGAGAGCAAAACCACGCCCACTTTCGAAACAAATAGACGATTCTTAAAATTCTTCTGGTTGTAACGATGGATTTCTAACGATTCATTATTTCAATTGAATTTTAATTTTAATTTACAAAAACTTCGTAACGCTCAATTTTCTTTCAAAGTTGCTTAGAAATATATCGCCTCAAAAAACAAACTTGGAAAAATAGAGAAAGTTCAAGAATGTTCGGAAGGTGACCTTTAACCCCTAAATAGAGTCCTCAATCCATACGATAGGACTTGGAAGGCGACATTCTGTCGAGTGTGATCCCCCTTTAGAAGTTTCCCCCAAAATTAACGTCTCCTATACTATAAACTCATGGAACCTATGCTATAAACTCATGGAACCTATACTATAAACTCATGAAACATATACTAAAAACTCATGGAACATATACTATAAACTCATGGAACTATAACATAAATTCATGGAACATATACTATAAGCTCATGGAACATATACTATAAACTCATGGAACATATACCAGAAATTCATGAAACATATACCATAAATTCATGGAAAATATACTATAAACTCAGGGTACATATACTATATACTCATGGTACCTATACTATAAACTCATGAAACCTATACTTTAAACTCGTAGTACATATACTCTAAACTCGTAGTACATATACTATAAACTCACGGAAGCTATACTATAAACTCATGGAACATATACTATAAACTCTTGGTACATACACTATAAACTCATGGTACATATACTATAAACTCATGGTATATACATATACTATAAACTCATGGTATATACATATACTATAAACTCATGGAACCTATACTATAAACTCATGGAACATATACCATAAATTCATGAAACATATACCATAAATTCATGGAACATATACTATAAACTCAGGGTACATATACTATAAACTCAGGGTATATATACTATAAACTCATGGTACCTATACTATAAACTCATGGAACCTATACTTTATACTCGTGGAACCTATACTATAAACTCATGGTACATAAACTATAAACTCATGGTATATATACTATAAACTCACGGAACCTATACTATATACTCATGGAACATTACTATAAACTCATGGAACATATAGCATAAACTTATGGTACATATACTATACAACTTATTGAACCATCGAGATGAGTCAAAAAGTTGGATCGTCTGACAGAGCCTGAACAAGATTTGCAGCGATTCAAAACGGCGTTGGTGTTTTCTTACGAATACTCCAAATCGGTGTTTGGTAATTTCTCTTTAAAGATAAGGAGGTTCCTTGAAGGGTTTTCAATTGATGACACGCGCTCGAACGACGACGACAGAGAAAGATTATTCGATCCCTGATTTCCCCTCGAGAGCAAAGAGCGACAAAATGACAATATCACTCACAAATAACGTAGCAACTAAAAGTATGAAATGAAATTAAATATAAAGATTCAACTAACACTAACACTATCTTCAACTAATAAAATTAAAAAAGGAGGCTAATAATTAAGAGCTATCTCGGTTGTGACGTCAGTGTCTAGGTAAAACGTCACGGGCTTAACTTTAGCAGTGGGCGGTGGCCATGTTTGGTACCGCTTTGATTGGTTCTATGGGCAAATAACATGTGTGACGTCACACTAAGGATTCTGAGATAGCTCTATATAGAGAGAATCGTAGTACCAAGAGTTCTGTGAGAGATCTTGAGTGAAAAATGTATAACTTGTGCCATAAGCTTATATGTTCCATAGAATGACACTACAAATACTTGGTAATGTTACTGAGAGACTTATGGCTCGAGAAAACTAGTTCGAGGGAGAACGACCGAAGCGAGTCAATTGAATTGACAACACTCGATGATTAATCAATTTTGCAGGACTTCCATCTAGGTCCTATTTAGTCCGCATTACTATTTAGGCTTATGACATCAGCGACTCTATCTAATCTATAACCTACCTCACTCACCTCAAAATTTCAAGCTCCAGTTTCTAAGTTACCAGTGACATACTTATGGCCAACATATCTCATGAACTTATGCTTTTAAGAAATTTATGCACCCATGGTGACTCTAAACAAGGTATGATTAGTGTGCTTTCTAATTAGCATTCTCTGCTCAGTTTCTATATTAAAATTTGAGGGGGTCAGCAGTAAAACACTGCAGTTTTCATAACTTGATTTGGGGGCGTCCATTAATGCCACAGAATATTATCAACTAAAAATCCCACATTTTTGGATAACAGGACACAAACAAAACCTCTAAGAAATATACCGTGAGGGAAATGGATGGCAAGAGTGCACACTTATGGTTAGTACGTTACTTACGGTAGCGTTGCATTTTCTTTTAAACGCAACTCTAGCTTGTTAATGCCATTCCATAGAATTTACCGTTTAGGGTTCGGATAATATATTGAAAGTTGGGCAAAGGTTTGTTCGGCGTTCACTTAAGTTGGTTTTTAACAAGACACGATGGACTCCAGGACTAGAGTCATTCTAGTCCTCGCTAACCCACTGGTATTTACGCTTAACACCGCTCAAGGTAAGAATATACGATTTATTTTTAATGGGAATATTATTTAATATAATGCTTCGATAGAAAAATTTGCTTCACCAATTGATGGCTCGATAATATTAACTTATAACAACGAAATAAATATTTCGGCGCAAAAGTCCAATTACCTTGACAGACCTAACTTTATTATCTCCTTAATCTATCGGTTCAATATCTGATATCTTATAAAGATGAGGAAACTCTATTGAAATTTTAAACACCTTAAACAGACTGACAAAACGTTTAAAGGAAAAGAACGCATAACATAACTGATTACACCTTAAAATAATGGCCTTTTTCTAAATATACAAGGAATTAAATATATATAAAAAAATAAATCATCTCATATTACAAACGATAATTATCATTTAATTAGTCTTAAAAAAATCAAAGACATTGCTTTTATGGCGTCTGCTAATTCGAACCTCTTAGCCCTTACATCTCTCAGCCTGTGACAATTCAACCAATCCCGTAGGGGCAAGGTAGGTTAGATTTAGCAGACGCCTGCACTAAATCAATGGTGGATGGCGCAGTAGTCCTTGATTATTTTTAAGACTAATTAAATGCTAGTAATTTTGTTATAAAAGATCAGTGATTTTTTGTAATATTTTCCCTTTACCCGCTCTTTTCCTTTAAGTTGTTTAGGCTGTTATGCCAATAGGAAGTAAATTTTGTTTCTGATATATTGATTGGATACAGTAGCCGAATCATATAAATTGAATTTGTTGACCATGGTGGGAGTAAATGTACAAATGTTTAAAAGCGTGACAGACACTTCATGATAGAAAATCCGAATATTTCTTCGTTAACCTAAGATCGATCAAAAGACACCGATATTTACTTTGAACAAGAAATGATGGATTTGGTTTACATACTTAATTAGTTCACGTGTGTAGGGGGAAGTAGATTGAGCAATGAATGACATTCGTCTCATACGCGGAGGGATACGTCAATTATTTACTTTGCTAAGTTAGCACAACTATTATAAGAAAAAGTTAGAGTATGTCTACAAATATGAGACTTTGATGGATTTTATATGAAATTATTTGTAATATTAGGTTTAACAGGATTATTAATAAAATCGTAAGTACGCTTTGAAAACATAGTCATGTTATCATATGGGATATTTTGCGTATTTTCCCTATATTTTAAAATTACTGAAATGACCTCTTTATCACCTTTTTGTTGTACAAGCAAAATTAGTTCTGTACTCAACTATTAGTGTCGAGGGGAGGGGGTAGTTCATTCAGAATTCCAACTGAAATATTATTTTACCATAATTAAAAGCAAAAAATCTTCCCTGACGCCCTTACGATTTCTATTCCATATTTCTTACATTTAATTGGTCCAGTTTCCTGGCAATTAATTGGTCCAGTTTAATGGCATTTAATTGGTCCAGTTTCCTACCATTTAATTGGTCCAGTTTCCTGGCATTCAATTGGTCCAGTTTACTGGCATTTAATTGGTCCAGTTTCCTGGCATTTAATTGGTCCAGTTTCCTGGCATTTAATTGGCCCTGTTTCCTGGCATTTTTTTCCAGATATCCAAAATATCAGAAATTTTAAGGAAAATATTCGATATGATATTCTCATTTCAAGGCATTTTTTCGTTTTTCGTTTTTCAACTGACTCCGGTGTTTTCACCTCAATAAAAGAATTTCAGGAAAATATCAATAAATATCATCGATAGCAAGAGAAAATAGAAGAGAGTATAACACTTGGGTCAAAAACCTTACCCCCGCTTTCTACCTCGTTTGAGGGTCGTCCGGTTTTTACCCCCCCCCCCCAACTCCAAGTAGCCAATCAGGAGGCTAGATGTTTGATATTGTACTTTACGGAAAGTAGCACTGCTTAAGGGATCCTGGGGCCTCTAAGCTCGTAGCTAGTTTAGCGGGAACTATTTTTCTCTCTCTAAAAGCTGTGAGGGGGTTGGGTCAGGGCGTTAGCCCCGTAGAAATAAAACCCCTCAAAATACGTACAGCACGCCGAGGCAGAAGCATTATACCATGGATAAAGAATGCACGTGAAAAAAAATGTTTTCACTCTACAGGATAGGCAACTCCCTATCTCGAAAGACAGCTTATTCTGTATATGCTGTTACAACATCGGTTGTCAGCACGAGCAAAGCTACGTCCCTATTCAACTTAGATTTGTTTCGTGCTGTCAAGAGACGAAAAACTTTAGGAGTTTTTAAGCTCGAGTGCATGAACGGACCTCTGGGCCTTAGTTTCAAATACGTGAAGTAGGATTTTAAATTGTTTAATAATAATTAGACTTTGAATTTAATTCTAAAATCATTCGGAGACTGTATTTCATGAATGTTCCACTATACAGATTGGTCTTACTGGAAGAATCGATAAAAGAAACTTAATTAATTTTCATTTCACCCTCCCTTTAATGCCACTAGAGAAGCAAACACCACAGGGGTGGGGTCCCCATCTTGGGTTACCTATCGCTAGAGGCACTACAGGTCGGCTTGCCTCTCTCAGCTTGTACTGAACTCTGGATCTGTCTGGCGTTGCCTCTTGTTTGGCACAAGTGAAATATCCTCCGACCTGTGTGTTGGTTTTCTGCAAGTATTTAATCTATTACAAGCGGAAATAAGTAATTGTCCCCAATTTTAATAATTAAAGAAAGAAAGAGAGATAAGAAAGAAGTGCATTCGTTCGTTCGCTTCTTAACTTTCTCATCTGAATTGGTCAGATTACGAGCACTTGACATTGTTATGATATTTCAAGCACCGTGCCTAACAGCGACTCATTACTAATTGTCACGTGACAAACGTCAGATAATTAAAAGGGATACTAAAGCAACTCCCAAATAAGGATTTGGTTCCAAAGCGGTAAACTATTACTCTTAAGCGTCAAGTTACCATGGTCACAGACTGGTAAAAAAAGGGCTAGGTGCATCCAGTCCCACTCCATGTGGAGTCCTTGTATCTCTGCGTCATGTGGTGCCTGTGTCGTAATTGAAATAGCTTCTACCAACCTGTTGATGCCCTTTTTAGAGTCCCAAGACGCCAAGAACGAAAGAAGCGGACCTTTCGAAAAATACTTCGCCTTCTGTCGTCTGCTACAAAAGCCAAAAATGTGTGCTGTAGCGGACGACAGACCAATTTCTTCCCGTTACTCACCCCCATTAAATCCCGTGCTAAGCCTAACTTCGGATAGCGTGGATTAAATAAATTAATCCCTGCTAAAATAATTAAACTAGAAAGTTAGACTTGACAAACGAAAAAAGGATATTAAGTGAAATAAGGGATAGATTTAATTAAAGAATGTAGGAATGGCGAACGGTTAGAATTTACTTCAGTCCGACTCATAGATAGAGATGTGAAATTACCGTAATTTTTAAAAATGGTAATTTACGGGGTTAATTACCGAAAAATTACCGACCGATTAAAATTTTCAAATTACAAAAATTACCGTCATATATGGTATTTTATGCTTTAATAGGCTTATTACCGCGGTAATTTTGTAATTTACCGGTAAATTACCATTCAAAAATTACGGTAAGATATAAATATGTAATTTATTTGGTAAATTACCGGTATATTACGGATGGTAAATTACCAACTCAAGTCTCTACTCATAGACCGCCCAGTATAGAGCCCCTCGCTCCAAGACGTAACGAAAAGTATACATTATCTCATTGGCTGGCTCGCAGCTCGATTAAACTACGTTTTGATGATGTTGCTGACGGGGACGGCAAAAAATACACATAACTCCTTTTTACCTCTGTCGCTATGACCCGCCTCTTCTTTCATACCCCATCCCGTCCCGTTACGGGGAAGGGGAAAGGGGTCCGGGACTTTGACGCGGGCCCACGTTACTCTGTTCTCCGTTCCTACTTCTAAAATTATATCTATCCCTGATGAAATCAAAGGTGAATGAGTTAAATGAAAGGTATATAATACTTCTCTTCAAGAGAAGTATATGTACCACAAAGCGGGTGGCTAATTGTAACATGATGCTTCCCAACATAATTTTAAATTGGGAGTGCAAGAGGTTACTAAACCCAATCACATACGCGATAAATAGTTCCCCCTCATGACTACTCTATTAGCGCTGCTTAACGTTTTGCCTATGCGCATGCGTTAGTGCATTTGTGTCCCACATCAAGACAAGGTTTATGGGTTGATTGCTGGGCATTTAGTGTCAAACAATCATAGAATTCAGCCTAGCAGGATACGATAGTTACCCATCTGAAGTTTGATAAGGTGAAGGGCCAACGAGAAAGGGTGAGTCAGCCTTTGAAGAATCTTGTTACATAAACCAAACTTTTAAAAGGACACCGAGTGTCACCCTTCTTCAATTATCCCCTTCTGGTTAAACTAATAGAATTCTAAAGGATATTTTGCAAAATTATATAAAAATGGGTTAAAAAATATACTAATTACTTTAGGATCTTTTCGTCGAAAATATAGGATAATAGCTCCAAAAGTATAGCAGGGTTCGTACGAAATTTTTACATTGAAAATCCCTGTCTTTTCAAGGTTATCCCTGACCAAATTATGCCAATATCCCTGACCATTTTAAGTACGAGTTTACCAGAGCCCACTTTTTCACATCTGTCTCATATTTATTATCGCTCGAAGCATGGATTGATATACGAAACGAAATCCCCGACATATCCCTGACTTTTTAGGAAAAACGTTTAAATCCCTGACTTTTTTCCCTAATTTTCATATCCCTAATATAACAGTCAGGCTTCATGCTGAACAGAGTTTGCCCAATCAATTTAAAATATCATTTTTACAGCTATTTGTGCCAAACAAAACACACCTGCTAATGTTTCGGTTGCCAGGGTAACGGAAATGAAGATAATTAAGCTATCTAAACGATTTTTATTAAAAATAAAGACCAGACTAGAACAATTGAATTTTGGAAATATTTCGTTTGGAAGAGAACAGGTTCTATTTCAACTATTCAACTAAGTTATTTATTATTCTCGTAATAGAGTTTGGTTTTATCATAAGAAAATAATATAAGTATGAATCTCTTCATTTAAGCCATGTAAACAGCAGTTTCTTCGGTTAAAATTTGTAAAAATATTTCCATTGCGACCTTTAGAGATTGTCTGACGTTAAAAAAATTAAATATTTGTTTATTAAAATTCATATTTTAATTAAATCGTTAAAGGTCTTGAACTTATTATTATGATAATTATAAGTGATTAAGTGCTTGACAATATTATCGTAATAATAATAATAGATGACGCGAAAAACTAGCTTGGAATTTTTTGATTTGGACGATCAAGGCCAGAGCCAATACACTGGTAGGAGGTAATGAGTTTGGTGGCGGTTTAACCCCCCCTTTTACTCGTAGTTCTAAAACGTCCCGCAGGGGGCGTAAAAGCGTAAGCGCGTTAAATCTGGAAACAAATGCTGTAGTATGAAAATGAAGTACGTTTCATACTTATAGGAAGCTATATAATATTTTCCTATGGCTTTATTATTCAATTCGAGACTTGAAGGAGCCAAACATCGTCGCTCGCGTGTTTGTATTAAACGTTTTATCCGAGGGGGAAGACACTTTGGATCTCCGTGTACACCCGAGGTCAAAAGAGTTCAGCTTTGACAGTGCATTGAGTTCAAAGCCTTCGGAACTCAGAGTTCAGCTTTGACAATGCATTGAGTTCAAAGCCTTCGGAACTCAGAGTTCAGCTTCGACAGTACATTGAGTTCAAGCATGAGTGAATCATATACTAGCTCCCTATAAGTTACTGAGTCACACTGGCCTAATGTTTCCAGCATTTTCTTCCGAATAGTAGTCGAGAGGAGGGGAGGCGGGTGAAAGTGATAGTAGACGGCGCTCTCTCTTAGGGCTTTGAAATTAATATATCGAGAACTTGAAAGTGATGATAGTTCCAAATGGTATTAACGGTTTTGGAGGTTTGACTTCTTTGCGTCACATTCATTCTTTTGCTTATTGAAAAATAATTTGGTTTCACAACAGGCTTCGTTAAAAATGGGTTGGGCCTGTCTTTAAGTTTTTCTATTAGTTCTTTAGACGCATTATTAAAACGTTTAGTAAGGTTTTCGAGATGACTATTAAGTTGTTGTTTAGCTCTTTTTTTTTGATAAAGTTTGGTTCTCTCTCCATAAATAGTTCCTGCCTCTGAATGTTGCCTACGGAATAAAAAATTTTATTCCGTAGGCAACGCTCTGAAGTCTGAATTTAAATGAGTTTCTATCATTTGGGCTTTGTCAAAAAATATCCAAAATTCTGCCATTTTAATGCGAAAAAAATAAAACTTCCTATTGCGCCAACCCTAACCCATTAAAATAATTTCAAAGATAAAATACGACTCTGAACCGTCCACAAACAATCACAACATTTCTAAAACGTCGTATGCTTATACTAACTACCTTTCAGTTCAAAGTTTCATTGGTTGATCTCCTTTTCCGGTTTTTTACCGGAAATACGTAAGCGCCGGGAGAAGTGTTATTTTCTCTCACTGTAGGTCGCATATAGGTAACACTTTTTTGGCGAGAAGAAAACGCTGGATACATTAGGCCAGTGTGGCTGAGTAACTTATAGGGAGCTAGTATATGATTCACTCATGGTTCAAGACATAATGAACACCTGAGTTCTCAAGTGTCTATCCCCTCGGTTTTATCAGATCTCCTATTCGAAATCCGAATAGAGTATTCGTTTAAACGAATATTACTCGTTTTTCAAAATATTCGTTTCGAAACGATTAATCGTTCTCTAAATGCATGTAGCAGACGAAAAATATTGTAGAATAGAATTGTAAGATTTTGACTTGGCCACCTTGTAGTTCCCTCATTTGCAATTGGTTGTGGATGTGGTAGATGCACTTATGGGTTGACTTAATTATAGCATATTTGATTTTAACATAAATAATTCCCCGAAAACCTTTGTTGTTAAAGAATAAATGGACAATAAGGTTTAATAAAAAATGATTGGCAACTGCGAAAATATCTCGCGTCAAATTAACTTTTTATTTCACCCACAATAAGATTAGTGATTACAGACGGAATTTGAAATTTAACAGTAATGGTGTAAACGAGAATTTTGAGGGCAGGGAGCAAATTATAGCCCCCGATGAAATATCAGTATCATTTCAGTTTAATATACATCAATCAAATTTGATTTGTGGTCTTCATCTAAATAATTGGTAGTCAATTGTTTTGAAGCTTAGGTTAGGTTAATTTCAGTAACTCGAGAATATTAACTTGATAATCCCATGAATTCAAACCATGACGATTAGAATTGTGGATTGAATAATTATTATAGATCAGGCCTTTATCGAATGCTTTCAAGCCCTTATTACAATTTTAATCTTTGAAAATACAATATTTTTAACTAACTTTACTCGTGCGAAAGTGTTTAATCGTAATTAAGCTTCTGATGCATCTATTTATATTTTTTAATCGTTGATAACATTTTAGATTTGAAAAAAAAAATATATTTTATCGCTTATTT
Source organism: Phalangium opilio (assembly GCF_054372755.1). NCBI lineage: Eukaryota > Metazoa > Arthropoda > Arachnida > Opiliones > Phalangiidae > Phalangium > Phalangium opilio. The sequence goes on from NW_028324195.1 coordinate 1,095,779, forward strand.
ACAAGAAACAAAATTTTAATTTTCGCAATTGTTTTTAACTTTCAAACGGAAACCACAACTGTACTTTTTCAATAATAGTTAAAATTTTCAAAAATGACGACAAACTATTCTATTCGCTATAGTTTCTTGATGAAACGAAAACCACAGATCCATATATTTTAAAAGTTTAATTAATTTTATTTAAATTCACACGAGAGTGAGTAAATATTTAATCGCATTCGTGTCATAAGTGCATAATTACCCTCAATAAGTTCAAGAGTAGATCGCAACACGCAGTGATTTCGTTGGTGAACTATACATTTCGAAGTAAATTCAAAGTTTGTGTTAGATCTGGTCTCTAGTGTGGTGACGTATTACATTTTACGAGTTCATGTTAAATAATAGAAGATAATTTCGGTGATGGCGACGCCTACTGTTCCCGACAACAACATGAGAAGAAAGTAGAAAGGAACGCAGACGCTCTTCAGGTCCAAATCAGTCACGCTTTCCGGCGGTTTCTCCCACTTCAGCTGTTCAATCATGTAATCGAGCTCAAAGTCCAGGAATTTGAAAACTTTCGTTTCGAATAAGGCTGCGATAGAACATTTGTCAAAACCCCTTCATAATTTTACCACACGATTGTTACCGACCTCAGTTGGAGGGACTCGTGCAGTTGGGGGCTGCTTCTCACCCAAGAGGTGTTGAATATGGTGTGTAGGCAGTCGAACTCGACGTCTTCTTCCGAAAAATAAAGTCCCGCTTTCATCGCGTATAACATATCTTTTTCGTATCTCATAATGAGTTCGAAGAAAGTATTAAAATTTTCGACCTTCATGATTGCAGCTTTCTGCCCGGAAACAATGGGAATGAAAGCATTTCCGGAGATATCTTTAAAATCGGTCAAACATTTATTCTGATCTAGTTCGCCTAGCCATTCCTTAACAGAGGGGTCCTGGGCTGCCTATAGATACGGAACATTGCAAAAGAATTGAGAAATTTAACATACAGAAGGATATTCACCAAAAATTGGAGGCGTTTGTATGTACTCGGCATCATTCCTGTTGGAATTCCCGATTTGACCAAGTCCGCGAGAGCGTCGATGCGATTGTAGCTTTCTATCGTGAACTCCGTCCGCAAGAAGAAACCCAAGTAGAACAGAATGAAAGTCACTCCGATCAGCCACGACGAAGCCAGCAGACGACAAGTGATGTGGGGAAAAATGGAGGGAATCGCTGTGGGGGAACAAAATTATCCAGTCTTTATGTCTGATTAAAGCGCCAGAAATCATTTGCTTTGAAGAAAATCTTTGGTAATTGAATCCTTCATGCGAAACTGGCTCACGCGAGGGTGAATTGTTATCAACTGTTTGGGGTGCGCTTAATCGCTTACGTTCGAGGCATAACAGCGACGCGTTCTTCCAAACATTTTCCAGGGTGTCTCGGGCCATTTTCTTGGCCCTTCTCTTGATGGGCACCGATTTGTATTTGTTGGTTACGATGGAGTGAACGACGAGCAAAAGAGACAGAAGGACCAAAGTGAACACAATTAAAATCACCACCTAATTGAACCGAGAATGGAAATTAATGAATTGTGTGGTGAATGGAATGTTTATTGAGGGAAATTTACGGGAGTGTCCATATTTAAGAAGGACAATGAAGTGGACGTGACTCTCTTCTGGGCACCCGAAAGGATTTTTATGTCGGTCGTTCCATAGGGAGAAGACGGAGTGTAATTTTCCAGTCGAGTGTCGAAAAATGAGCGTGGCGTGTCTACCGTGAAGATGTGAGTTTTCTAAAACCATCATAAAGATTAAATATTTTGACTTAGTTAATCGGGAAATAATCAAAGCGTTTTAATATTAGGCGTAGAATTACTTACAGAAATGGCAACTTTTTCCCACTTGACCCTGTATTATTGAATCGGCAAAATGAATTATATAATGAACATAACATAACCTCACGAGTATTCATAAACTGAATTATATTTGTTTCTGAGAGATAGTTGAGATTACAATTAAAGAATTTTTCATATATTTTTGTCTATAATCGCAACTTAACGGGTTCACCCTTCGAGTTTTTCAGTTTTCTCAGAACCATTATGTCAAAGTTAAACGAGCGCCTTAAGGCGATTCTTTCCCGCTCGCCCCCAATTAATAGTCGTTTAATAAAGTACAAAGTATGGAATTTACTTCATGTTCAGGGATCGTTTTAAATAATCCGCCATCATTTCGACCCGGGTTTTTGCGTTCCATTTTTCCTGATAAGAAATAAAAGTGAAATTGTCATCAAGAAAATCGCGCCATTTTGGAGCCCAGGTTTTTCTAGCATCTACAATCCGAAATCTTCAAAGACTGTAAATTGTTCCTGATAGATTTTCGATTGTTAATTATTAATGAGATTGTTAATAGTGCTTAGGGAGAATAATTTAACAGAATTATAAGAATATTTTGTACTTGGCGTTGAATAGTATTTTGGAATCTGGGTATTTCCCGCTATACCCCACATGGTTCTTGAGCCTTTGGAGCTAAAAGCGTAAGTGCGTAATTGAAAGAAATCTCGAAGCTTGACTCAATTTAGAATTTAATTGGAGTTGTATTAATCCTTTGCGTGGCGTCTTAAACCCAGAGAAGGTGGTCAATATTCCTGGTAATTTAATAACTCCAAGATTAGAAGAGTTACAGTTGGAAAGCTTAGGCGTAGAAGGGAACGGGTTTTCCCCCTTCTAAGACTGAATTCTGCTATAGACAGGCTCGTGTTACGTACCATTTAAAGACCATTACGTTTGGTCGGTTGTTCAACAATCTCGAGGAAAGTGTTCTCGTAAGTTACAGTTCGTGACAAAATAATAAGTTTTGGCTTTAATTATTACGCGGTTTTGATCGAGGGAGGGTGAAAAGTAAAATCAATGGATTTATTTTATCGATTCTTCTACTATAATTATAAAACCATTCTGCATAATGAAACATACGGGAAATTATACCTCCGAATGATTTTAAAATTGAAATTACGTTGAGATTTCTTTGATTATTAATTGAAATTAGCAAATCAAACTAATGGCGTAACTCCCTGCCTTCTTGTTAAATTATGATTAAAGTGTTCTTCTTTTAGTCTAAAATCACTACCCAATTGACGCTTTTTTAAAATGTGGTATAAATAAAATTTCCGATTTGAAAATGCAAATTATATACCTGTATTTGAAATATCGATTATTTCCCCGAAATTCCATTTTGTTCAGCGCCATTTTGGGGTCCACTTAAATCATAACGTATTAAATCTGAAAGGCGAAGACACAAAGTACAACGATCCAACAATTTAATATAATTTTAAGACAATTTAGTAATCTCCTTTGAGTACCGATGTGGCTTGTAAGATATGCCTATAGTCTCGTAAAGGACAGAGTTTGCGTAACGAAACTGATGTATAATTTTAACTGCCAGGTCTATTTTGTTTGCAAATGTTTCAGTTGCCACGGTAACTGAAATGAAAATTTTGAATAATTAAATAGAAAACAATAGTTTTGTTATATATAAAGACCAGACTGGAAACGTTACATACCGTTTAAATACCATTACTCTGCCTAACAAGGTCGATTCAACTCGAGGCAATTGTTTCTCGCAATACAGTTCGTGGAAAATAAATAAGTTGTGTATTTACTTATATCCTGTTTTAAAGGGAAGGTAAAAAGGAAAATGAATCAATTTTAATCGATTCTTCTACTAATTATAAGGTAAATCTGCGCAGTGAAATGTCGAGGGAATACCAGCTACGAATGATTTTAAAATTCAAATTAGTTTGAAATCTCATCGACGATTTGAAATTAGCTCCTCTGAACAATCGCGTAACGCCCTGCCTTCTCGATAACAAAATTCACTTGACACTCTAAATGTCAAATGAGATTTAAAGCGATATTTTTTAAAAATTGGTCGTGGCGCTAGTTAAATTTTGTTTACATGCCGTGATAATTTAGAAGACTTGGTGGAATTCCTTGGACTTGCAGGCTTGGCACAAAAAGACCTAAAAATTACTAAAGTAGAGAGCATAGACCCAAAGGAAAAGGCAAAAGAGTTGACAATTTACCATATAGCAGGATATATTTGTTTTAAACTCCAGAAACACATTTTCGAATCCTCTTATAACGTAATTTCACATGAAAATAAAACGTACGAATTGCCTTCATCATCAGTTGTTACACAGCACAAGGCTTTTGGTAACCTCAAACATCCTTTATCGAGACTATTAGACTTCGTTAGCCTGTCTGAACAATTCCTGGACACAGTTCTACAAAACATTACAAGCATGAAATCTCCACTTGAAGAATTAAGTTCTTTCATAACTAGAATGCTCCACAATCAATTGGAGGTTGAGCTAAGTTGTTGCAATATCGAGCGAAAAATTGTAAACTTGTTTGTAAGGCTAAGAATGCACATTAGAAACAAATTCCTTACCTTTAAAATGAAAAAAGATGTTCTACATTACACCAGATCATCAGCTCTGTAATATGCATATAATAAAAGTCTTGTAATGCACTTGGTGCGTGACATGCCACTATTGCCCAAATTCTATAGTACAGTCTCAGATTACACATAATGTTGAGCAGACTCCTAAGCAGACGATCTTAAAAAAAGTATTTTAAATTTCGCGCCAAAGACCAAATTTTCCCGCCATCTACCTGTTACTGTTGGAAGTAAAACATCCAGTAGTTACCGCGCATGTCAATGGGCGGGGCTTCACCTTTCCCCACTCGGTCTATATCCCACTCTAGTACTAGGTACACCCCTACGCGAGATAAACCGCCTGAACGACATGAGGAAGGAGTCCGTGCTTTGGTCAGAAACCAGCTCTAGATGCACGGCTCGGGTTACTCCGCATGTAAACAAAGCTATGTAAGCCTTTTGAGTACCACGCTTTCCAACTCTTACTATAACTGGACCAGCGAAATCTACTCCTACAATTTTGAAAGGAGGCGCTTCGTTGATCCTATCGCTAGGGAGAGGGGCTACAACCGCGGCGCCAGGCTTCACCGAAAAGCGTTTGCAGGTGACGCAAGACCCTATTAATTTCTTTACCATTTGCCTGCCGCGATTTATCCAAAACCGTTCCCTTATCTCGGTAATAGTGTCCCTTAAACCTGAGTGCATTAACCTAGCATGATGGAACCCAGCGATTAGCTCCGATAACTTGTTTTTTAAGTTTAAAATGATTGGGTGTTTCTCACCAAAAGTCAATCTCGTTTTTTCCAAACGTTCACCGACGCGCATTATCCCATCTTCGTCCATTATGGGGTTCAAATTGGAGATGTTGGACTGAGGCGAAACTCTTTCCTTCAATTGAAGCCGTGTCTTCTCTTCCCGGAAGTCCAGTGATTGGGCCTCGCGTATCAGGACCTTCTCTGCCTGTAGAATTTCTTCCGTTGTGAGCGCTCCCCGCTGTTGTAGATTCTTATGTTTTCTACAGTTCTCAGTGAAACGGATTACGTAGGACATAATTCTTTTGACCTTGGAAAGAGAGCTGTACTTTCCTACGTCCAACAATGGCTCGCTCCCAGCGTTTACAATGCAACTGCACCCGTTGTTCTACCTCCAGATCCTCCTGAACTTGCTCCGCCCCTGATGTAGAAGGCCATTCAGTTTCGTCTAACCGAAGCCATTCCGGTCCACTCCACCACAACTCGCACTAGATCAGCTGGTCTACCGACTTGCCTCTGGTAGCAAGATCTGCGGGATTTTCGGGTCCCCTGACGTGACTCCAAATTCGTGGCTCCGTTAGCCCTTGAATCTCCGTGACTCTATTAGCCACAAAAGGTTTCCAACGTGATGGAGAACCCCTAATCCAATAGAGTGCTGCGGTATTGTCCCTAAAAAGCCGAATGTCGGACCGTTTTTCCGTGAAGATTGGCTTCAAGTAATTAAGAAGCCGTGCGCCTAGGAGTGCTCCCATTAACTCAAGCCGCGCGATTGTCATCTCATTTAAAGGAGCGACGCGAGATTTTGCCGACACGAAATTTATTCCGATTGTACCGTCCGTCTGAATGTACCGAATGTACGCGACCGCCGCGTATGCTTGTTTACTTGCGTCACAGAACACGATTAGTTGACGACTTTCAATTTCATCTTCAGAAATACCATCATAGTAATGCCTAGGTATCTTCAACTGGTGAAGCTGTGGGAGCTCTTCAAACCATCGATCAAATTCGTCCGTGATTTCAAACCCTAGCTTGGTATCCCAATTTGCCCCGCTTCTCCAGAGGCTTTGGAAGAGAACTTTCATCCTGATAACGAAAGGGGCTAAGAAGCCAATGGGAGCAAAGATTCGTGCTACACATTGTAGTATGAAACGCTTCGTGTTTACTCTGGTAGTTTGAAATTGGAGCAATCCCTTTAAATCAAACGAGAAATGATCTTCGGAGTTGTTCCAAGCTAGGCCTAAAACCTTTTGACTGACGTTTGGGCCTTGGCTGCTGTCAATACTGAAGTTTACTGATTCTCCAGCCAATGAGCTTTTCCCGTTCATTGTCTCTTGGAGTTCCCGTGAATTTGACAGCCATTTCCGCAAGTTCATACCTGCTCCCAGAATTAGCTCCTTTGCTTCGGTTGCTGACGCTATACCCTCCGATACTTCCGACGATCCAGAAGCCAGGTCGTCGTAGTAAAGCCCAGATCTTATAAGCTCGCAAACTTCTGGATATTTCTCTTCATTTTGTTTGAGATGATGCCGAATAGTGGCCGTTAAAAGAAACGGACTTGAGGCGACTCCGAATGGAACTCTCGTGATGCGATATTCCGTTAGCTCGTTAGGTTTAGAAGGGTTTTCCGGCCATAAGAATCTTACTGCATCTCGATCCGTCGCTGTTAATGAGATCTACAGGAAGGCCTGTTCAATATCTGCTACGAACGCGATTTTGAAATTGCGAAATCGTAGGAGAACCTCCAAGATATCCGGGTTTAAGTTGGGCCCGATTTCCAGGCACTCATGAGCCGAACCGTCGTATACTACTCGTAATGGCGTCGTTTGTTTGTCTTCTCTAACTACACCATGATGTGGCAAGTAGTAGCGACGATTCCCGGTGAAACCCTGGTCCATGGCTTCGACCTTCTCAATGACACCACGTTTTTCCTGATCATGTATGATCTCCCGATATTTCATGAAAAAGCCTTGAGCCCTTTTCCTTGCTTCCTTATAATTGTCACCAAGATTGTCTCGATTTGGCTTCCAAGGTAGACAGACTTCGTACCTCCCGTCTCTGAATGAAATCGAGCTTTCGAAGATCTCTAGAACTTTCATTTCAGTGACATCCTCCTTGACTCCAGAATCCTGTATGCCCATTGCGTCAAGACTCCAGAATCTCTCGACTTGTTCCGAGATCTTGGCTTCAGTATTATAGATAAGGACTTTCGAAACCGCGACCGTATGCGCACCGACTACCTCCGATGTATCCGTGGGGCCCGAAATGGTCCAACCAAAGAGCGTTTCTAGTGCTACTAATGCTGGACCCAAGCGCTATATTTTGCCCGTAACGATCATCCAATAATAATCAGCTCCAATGAGCAATTGAAGCTCTCCTGATGAATTATCATTCATGTTATCTGCCAGTTGAAATCCCTTATTTTGAAGATTTACTATGGCTTCTTTTTGTGATACGCAAATTCTGCTGCAACTGATGGACGGGGATTCTAGAGCCTCTAGCTCTATCTTCTTTGAGGGATCCCGAACGTTAGTGAGGGTTAGTCGCACGCGACGTCTTGTTTCTTCCTTAGCATTATCGCTATTGAAGGTTACGACCCTCAAATTTTTCTCCCCTACTACCGGCAAGTTTAGCTGGCGTGAAACTTCCGTTCTAATGAAGGTACGTTGGCTTCCTCCTAGAGCTCGGCATTTTCGATCAATTATCTACTTTATTTTATCTTTATCCATACCCGAAAATTATCCACAGAACTAACATGTTAAATCGTATTATAATCCGCACATTTGTTTATAAATAATCGGTTATCCACCAATTTGTGGATAATTGATCGAAAATGCCGAGCTCTACTCCCTCCATCCATGAGACATCTCACTCTTAGGGGTTTTCCGTTTCCGCCGTTGGACAAATCTACTTGGGCCGTTTCAAGAAGACATTTTATCCCCCTTAGTGCTTAGATGGCAAGCTGTGATTTCAGTGGAATCCGCTCCTTCATCCTTCTTGTATTGAGTTTCACAAATACTTGAATGATGTTTATAGCCGCAATGTTTACAAACTTTATTCCTTTTGAAGCATGACTTCGAACTGTGACCCGATTTGAGGCATACAAAACAAAGATCCTTTTCCCGCACTATTTCCCGTTTTCGCGGAACCGATATTTTATCACATTCACCCGAAAAATGACCGGTGTCACTACAAAATATGCAACCTTTCGACAAAGGTGCTACACCCGTATGTAAAGCCATGGCCGATGACGTAGACCCGCCGCTACGTTGTTGAAAACCTTTAGGTTTAGGCTTACGCTCTTCCCACGTTTTCGAATTTGGCTCCTTGGCGCCCGCCGTTGCGACTCGAACCGGTTCACTCATAATGAACGCCCGCTCGCGACTTGATACTTCGTCCCCGAGGAATTGGACAAGCTCCGTGATATCATACTCGCGCTGCCCATCTTGCTTTTTACTAAATTCAAGATTTATATCCTTTGGGATCCGTTTCAGCAGAATCGTGCACAATAATATACCGTATTTATCTTCACTTATTCCGAGAGCACTTAAACTGCGCATTTCTACCGTTAGCGAGTCGTAAAGCTTTCGTAATGCCGCGGTATCCGAAGTTCTGGTAACAGGGTCAATCGTTGCCAGGTTATCCAAGTGGGTGTTCACTGTTTGATCTCTGCGTCCGAATCTTCTTTCCAAAATATCTATAGCCGCGATATAGTTGGCGTCGGAGACGGTGAGACCCTTGATTGCGGTAGCTGCTAGACCTTCCAAGCAAGTTTTTAGGTACGAGAACTTCTTCGTCCCATCCAAATCCACGTTCTGGTGTACAGTGGAGCTGAATTGATTCCAAAAATTTGGCCATTTCGTCATTTCGTCGTCAAACTTGGCGAGCTCTAGCTTCGGTAGTTTAACCGAGCTTCCGTTACTCCTGCCGGAACTGGAGAGAGTTAATGGGGTGCTAGAACCGCTTGCCCCTCCGGTAGCTAGGGTGGCATCTATTTCTCGAATTTTACGAGAACACTTTGTTTTACATACAGAAATGTCGTCGTATATTTTCTCGCATTGTTCCACATCATCTTTCATTTGATCCGGGTCTGTTATATGAGCCTGTACTATATCATCCAAAGGTCGAAGGGCCGCTTCCTTCCTTAATATAACGTTTAGTCCTTCTTCCAACTCGTCCCTGTCCACTGGTACCGACTGAAGTAAGGATTTTATCTTTTTTAAGCTAGTGGTAATTTGTCCTCTAATTACCGCACGCTTCCGTATTTGTTTGGCTTGTTCCGTTGCCATAGTTCCGATTTAATTTACCGATTAAATTAAAGTTCAAAAGTTCCGCCGTTGTTTAGATTAAATAAAGCTCCGTACTTTATTATGATACGTATCCGCAAGGTTCTGTTACTCTATCCGCCGCCGATTATAACACGAAAACGTTTACACATACTTGATAATACTTTAGTTAAATCTAAAGTGGCCCTATCCCGGGTTTCGGCACCAAATTATGTCGTAACTTCTCCTTCGCGATATATTATTTGTTAATTATATGTGAATAAAAAACATCGCAACTAGCTCAACTTGAGATTTGAATAACAAGTGAAATTTTAATGTTAATAAATATAATTAAATTACATGTTGAAATTTAGACTGAATAAAAAGGGTTTATTTTGGGTAGCGAACTAGCCCGAGTAACAGCTAAAGCGAGAGTAAAGCAAAAATACCCTCCACACGAAGAGATTCCTACCCCTTATTTGAACAATAACATTCAAAAGACTCACTTTCATTGGACAAGCCCAAAGGTCAGGTGAGCAAACACTTTCACTTTAGGGGAAAGCCTCGAGCCAGAGGAACTCTCTCTCGACAAACATGCTTAAAAAAATATAGCATGACCGGCCGGTGACCCGCTGCACCTGTATTACGGGGGTCATTCAAAAATTTTCCTAACCCAAGGCCTTGTCCAAAACAAGTGATATTTAAACAACAGATATTTAAAGAAAGATAAAAATACCAAATTCTAAGAAAGTTTCCACACGCCCAGATTAGCGATTTGGAATTTCTCCCAAATTGTTTGAGCCTGGGAATAATCCGCATCGCTAATCTCCTCGTCCGTCAGGGTATTGAAAATGCCATCCTTGGGTGGTAGCTCCGTCTCGCTGAATTTCGTCTCGCAGTCAAAGTAGTCGTATGGGTAGACCTGTTTCTTCAATAGGTGTGGTACTTCCTCGGCGCTGAACACAGAGTTTAAACACTTAAACTTGTCAGCTCCTCCTCTAGCCAGACTTGCCACGAGTGTCTCCAGCGATGCAGGCATGAACCTAATGGAATCTAAAAACCTAAGATTACCAAGAGAAAATGAAATATAAATTTCCGAATTTGTCGGAAAGCACTTAATCTCATGATCTTTAACCAGCCCTATTTTATCCATTATAAGATGGGCGTCGTAACGAGAGAGATTATGCATAAAAACCGGAACGAAATTCCTGGTCCTCAGCTTCAGGTTAAACGAATTATGAGCGGCGCCCCTGTAGGCCCCGGTAGTATGATCGTGGTCACGTACTTTACAGTAATTTACGGTAAAGACCTCATTACAAACGTAGCAGTCTCGAGCCGCGACAAACTGCGCCTTTTCCAAGTCCGATAAATTCATGGGAGTGTTAACTTTAATTTTACCCTGAATAATTGCATCTTCACGTAAAAGGTTTTCTACCCCACGATAAGTAACCGGTTTGGACACCGAACCATCGTGACCAACGATCACATAACTGAACCCACAGGAGATGTGCTGCGAAGTTTTCGTGGTAGAAGAGAGGTCACTGTCGGGGTCGCATCGGTGAACTTTGCGGAGAATCGACTCGAAGTCAGCGTAGATGACGTACTTAACCTGTGAGAATAGAAAAAACATGTTATCAATGATAATGTACTCTATAATGATAACCGTAGCAAACTCTCTCCCTCTCTCGTGCATCTAATCATACGCGTTATCCGCTTTTCCCTCTGATAAATAATAATAGTTTTAGTTTACCTTCTGTTGCCAAGCAACGTTTTTGAATTCCAGAATGGGGTCCTTCACCGGAATCTCGATTTTCTGGGGTCCATGTAGACTGCACTCCTTGATGTGGTCTTTGTAGTTTGTCTCCGAGTCTATACCGGAGAAACGATGCAGGCAATAGCGGCAGTAATAGTTCCTGTTCCTGTGTGCGGTGAACGCTTTTGCAAGAAGTCGGGTCATGCTGCGAATTAAACAAAAGAGCTTCTTCTCGCCCTGGGTTAATAGCAACAGATCAATTTGTCGCGGTTCCTCAACTCTGTTGGAACTCACGTAACGAGGGAAAACCTCATCCTCATAGCCGAATATATTAAGCGAAAGGTTATTTACACGCTCGAATTTTTCTAATTTTGAGGTATTTACTTCCACGGGGAATGTAATGCCGGTCATGTCTAATTCATTGCTATACTGTAAGTACCTTGTTACGCGCTGAGGGTTATTATTTTTAGGGTGTAAATGAGCCAAAATTGACCATTGGAAACACTTATTATCTGTGTTTTGTACATTAAGGAGCGCTTTTTTAAATGCGAGTTTCTTAGGGGTTTCAAAGTACGTACCCCCGTGAAGCGGAAGGTACGTTATAATATTAATTTGTAAAAATTGGATTCTATCTAATACCCACCCACTACCACTCTCCTCATACTCTTCCATTAATCGTTTCAGTGTCAAAATTCCTAAGTCCATCTGTCCAGGTATAACGTCAGGCCTTAAAACCGTTAAGTTTCGGGTCCTGTGATAGATCAAACATTCCACCTCCTCGTCAGTATTAGCTAACTCCCTGGTGTAGCGAGCCCTGACAGTTAAATACCACTTAATACCCCGATCCCTCGACAATTTATCACGTAAATAATTTTCTATCGCTACCCTATGGCTACCTATGTACTGATCTACGCCAGTCTCGGTCGCTAAAGGTGTGAAACGTGCACAAAAAATAGCATTACCTAGAACCTCCAACTCCTCTAGCTGGTCGTGAAGGGGGGCTTCTGGCGAGGCGACGATAGGTTCATCCGGCGGCTGTCCTCCACCCTCCTGTTGATCCATGAAGTCGTGGATGTCCCGTTCCTCCTGACTCGAAAGTCCCGGAAAGTCCTCTTCCTCCTCTCCATCCATGAAACGGTTAAGGTCACGGGCCTCCTGGCTCGAAAGCTCCGGAAAGTCTCCCTCCTGACTGGTCCCATCTGCCGCGCACTCTTCAACACCTAGGACGTGCTCGCGCATGTGCATATCGGTCTCGTTTTGGCCGTTGAACCACTTGTCGCAAATATAACATGCGATCCTAGGTGGAGGGGGAGTGTCGTCCCGCTTGACGACTTCGATGTCATCCTCTTCCCGCTCCATGAACTCATGCAGTGCACGATTCAAATCGTCAGGTAGTTCATCTAGATTTTGGGATGAAAGGTCCGACGACAGGGCGACGCCGGAAGGGGAACCAAAAACGAGGGGAGAGGTGGGTGGCGACTTCGAAAAGTGAACCAAAAACAGAGGGAGGAGTTGGGGGAATAGGATTTGGAGTGGAATGGGTTAGTTTTTGCCGCTTGGCCTCGGGAGGGGTTGGAGGGGTTAAACGATTACCCCTACTCATAATAAGTTCGCGCATAGCTCGGGCTTCGTGGGCATTTAACTCTTCCATACTTAAAGTAGCTTCAGAGAAATAAAGAGATGACGAGGGAGGGGACTAACTATTTTCCCTACTCTTGATGAGGTCGCGCATAGCTTGAACCTCCACGCTATCTAACTCCACCGAGCTTATGGAATGTCCCGTGAAATTAAGTGATAACCTGCTAGGGTATTCGGTAAAGTGAGGGACTGGGGAGATAGAGTCTGGGGTTGACGGATCTGAAATGTTCGTGAGGGGAGGAGAAATGGAAATTGGAATGTTTGCGAGGGAAGGAGAACCGGAAGTTGGAACGTCCTTAAGGGTGGGAGAATCGGGGCTAGGGGTGGAATCAGAGTCCGAACTAGAGCTAGATAGGTTGAAAACCGCACGCTTTCTTTCTTTTGAGTTGAAGTGGTTGCCGGCCACATGGGCAGCTAAAGTGGCGCGTCTCGTGAAACTCTTTGGGCATTGCAGACACTTAAACAAAATCCCCTCATGCTTTTCCCTTAAATGCCTCGTAAGGTCCCAGGATCTAACATATTCGCGTTCACAAGCACTGCACTTAAACATTCTAAAAATTAACTCTCTTTAAAGGCGGTAAAAAAAATATATATCTTAATCTCGGGACAGAATTAACTATGTCTTAAAGACAGTAAAAAAATCTATCTTAATCTGGGATCGGAAATAACTATGTCATTTAAAGACAGTAAAAAAAATCTATCTTAATCGCAAAGATAATTACAAGTATTTTCGGTGCTATACCGTAAAGGTTTCGCTTACCTTCTGCAAAGAACGTCTAAAAGAAACTTGAGAACAGTCAGGAAGTTGTCCAGAACAGAAAATGAATAGCTGATGTACACGCCGGGGCTTTTATACTCTTGGCGTGATAAGATGTTCAACTATCGTAGATCAGAGAATTTCACACTTGTATCACGTGACAATCTGCGTCATGCTTCCTGACGGGATTTTAAACTTCAATCTAGTGGATTTTTCGCAAGTCTCCTATCGTGAACATAGATTATTCTCCCAAATATTGCCGACTGTAACTGTTTACTTGACCTACCATGAAAGACCTCTATCATGGCTTATATCTCAAATTCTTGATGGTATTGTCCTTCTATTTACTCGTGGTCGGAGGTTTCCATGTATTCACACGCGCTTATCATGTTTTCGAAAACATATCTAGTTGTTTCCGCTTCATCAATAAGCGTTTCCTAACTAAAAAACATTTCCTACACCCGTTGCAGTTATTTACATTTCAGTTTCCTATCTCTGCAATGATTGTTCTAAAATATATGTGTCTATATCATGAATAAATATGAACTATTAAATTTGAATATTTATTAATTTTAATTAAAAATTGGAAATATGCTTATACTTAGAATAATGAGAATATGATAAATTTCAATGTTTATTATTTAAATTTACGTCAATACAATATTTACAGGAATTTTTTTGAGTTACATACACTTTTAGAAACCATTTGCTTACAGAATTGAAAGCTTAAGAAAGAGCAGTTATTAAAAATGTTAACTATCATCTCTATATTTAAATTTGACACGGCATTAGAATAATGTTCATCTACACGTTCACTCCATTCCGTCATATGCAATCATGTTGCATCTGCGATGGGTGGTCTATAAAGCATCCATTGCAGGTGTTCTTGATTCCCTCAGTCAGTTGCTGTACAACTATCTCCTTAATCGCGCTCTCTACACGTTTTGATTCAGTAAGGAATGTAACCACCTGAATGTGTTTTTCCAGTAAGTTTCCCCATAGGTATGACCCTATAGCGAATCCATTCTTAGTCGGGTAGTGAATCCCATAGTTGGCTCCATTACCCGGGATTACTTGACGAATATTTAACGTTTTCCTATCCTGGTAAGTTACAAGCTGAATTCGCTTGTCCACCGACCCTTCGAAAAAGCTCGTGGTAGGTTGAGCGTCATCCTTCTCGAAAAATTCATTTATGGTATCCCTCATCCCATAAAGTTGCATGTACTCGTCCTCACTTAATATAATCCCAGTAGAACCATCCGTCATTCCTAGTCTAATATTGCAGTCTGCTGTTACGCTGACCGATTTAGTTTAGGAAATCTCGAAAACGTTGGAGTTATCCCTAAATAATCACACAGAATTAAGACGCGAACTTAAATTTAAACATAACACTAAAGGAGAGAGTATACTTACATTTCGATGAGTGCTTGAAGACTCGTAAAATGCCTTATCCTCAAACCTACCACGTCTTTTATACGTTCGAGGCACATCGTCGAAAGTCAATATGACACATGGTCTTGAGCCTAACACTTGGCAGGGGTTTACCATGACGTTGACGGTCACGTTGTCGAAAGACAATGTGACATCGTCTTAAGCCTAACACTTGGCGGGGTTTTACCATGACGTTGATGGCCACGTTGTTGAAAGTCGATACCTAACTTAAGCCTAACTTCCCGAGCACGTGACATGGATTTTAACCGCCATAATTCAAAAGTGGATCCCTTATCAGTGATGTCATGCATTTATTATTTTCTTCAAAAATTAAAATAAGACACGCCAACGGGGATAGATAACCCTATCTCAAGTGTTCGACATGAGATTAAACGTCGTCATAAGATTACACGCCAACTTTACTCTATCGGTTCACGCCAAGTCAGACATCACGACATTTCACGCCAATTCTCCCCTATCAGTTCACGCCAATTCCTCACGCCGGTTCACGCCAATTTCCCCCGCCAGCCCACGCCACTGGGCCAAGGTAACACATTGTTACTACTTATCACCCCTACAGCATTTATTTAACCCAGCCAAAGCTAACCTTACCTAACCCAACCCAACCAAACCCTGTGTGGAGGTAAGAAGATTATTTATATGAGTCTGAAAAGTACGCCCTTTAGCACGAACAATTTACTAACAATAATAGGAAGTATTTTTCGATATTACAAATAGCTTATTCCATCAAAAAATTATGTGACAATCCACGAAGGTATTCAAGCATTTGGCGATTTTTGTAGTCTTTGACAATTTTTAGGATTTTTTCATCGTTTCGCTGATATTTATTAGGTTTCCTTGGAGGCTCAGCTCCACTAACATAGCGCTCGTAAGCAACATCTCGGCCCTTTTGAACGGTTTTAAGTCCATCGATGAACTTCCACAATGAAGGATGGTTGACGTCAAGTTCGGCTTGCAATCGGCAGTGGGCTGCTTCTGCGTAATTATTCGTCCTATCTTCTTCATTGAGAGTCCTTTCGTAGACAGACCATACTTCTGGTGGAAACCGTGCTTGAGGTTGGCGGCCATTTCTCTGCTGTCGTCCTAGATAATTATCTTCAAACCAATTAAGTATCGGTGCTAGTTCGTCGGGTAAATGGAAAGTAAGCGCGTCGAAAGGTTTATCAACATCCGAGATAGGGACGGGAAGCCAAAGAAACGATCATGCGAGCTCGTAATGCAAATTCTGCTTCACCGCCATAGCGAGACCTCAGGCCGGTGATTTGCATATGCCGACGAAAATTCTTTACCAGGTGAAATATACATCCATGAACGCTGCTTTGGGGAAAGTTGTGTTTCAAAGAATTTATTGCAGAAATTTCGAAGTTGATGGAAAACATGAAAGGATTGAAAGCCGGCCAGGTATTCTTAATTAGCGTAAACAATCCGTTATACCTTGAATCGGTTTTGTTTGGAAGAGCGAAAAGGAAAAACGAATCCCCCACGTTTAGCCAATAAGACGTATACATACTCACATAGCGGAGGTAAAAGACTAAATGTCCCCTCGATAAACACTACCTCCATACTTTCAGACCAATTCTTGTGAGATTCTTTTCCAAATAAAAGGAATCGATTCGGGTCTTCTGCTTCACTATCGCCGAGAAGGAAAAGTTCTTTGCGGCCTGGAACGGATTCGTAGAAACGATACCTTTCGGGAATAACTATACTCTTTAAGTCCAGTGGTGTATTCAGAGCCACGATGGTTGAATGTCGAGCTCATTGAATACATTTTCTCGAAGCTTCATAGCCAGGAATTCTGCCTTGAATTGCTTGACCGATTCCGGCGACAACGAAATTGTGTATCTGACTGGGCTTTTCCATCGCCTCTGTGGCTCGTATCTTCATCACCAAGTTTAGCTTTGAGACTTCCACAGCAGCACCGTCACTTTTATGCGTATGATGTCCCAGTCGACTTACGATAATATTATTTCCCTCAGTGTGAAGTCAAGCTTTACGTCCGTATCCCCTCTTACTGCATCGCCAAAACTTGGTCCTTTGATCCTTGCTCAGCATATGAAACGTAAACATGTTTCCTTCGTCGACTGGCTTTAGGTAGGACTAATTAGGTAACCAAATAATCACGATACCAAACCGTCCCGAGACTAAATAATCACAATACGAAATAGCAGTGGTGGGAATCTTCAGAAGAGTCTTCCTTAGGGGGCGCCTCCGCGCCTTCTATACCCTTGTTTTCCGTAGAAGAGAGGGCGGCAATATAGAAGCAGAGGGCGCCTTCTTTGAAAAGAAGCTTGGGAAGAAGAAGGCGCAATTCCCTTCCTACTACCCTCCCCAGATCCAAAAATGCCTGTGAAGGAGCTTCCACTTCACCGAACCCCCCTTCTAAGATTCGGAAGGTACTCCCTCGAGAAGGGAGGTGAGCCTTCTTTTTTGGGAAAAAAGTTTCCTCTTAGAATTAAGGAAGGCAACTAGCTCGAGATGCATGTTTACCTTATTTTTTTTGGGAAGGGACAGTGCCAAAGAAGGGACGTTTTTTGTGGGGGAGGGAAAGGGCATTGCCCAAGAAGGGAAGTTTATTTTTCTTCGGTGATGTGATCATCTCGCAGATTTAAAGGCTTCTTTCAATGGGAAATAAGTTATAATAGGTAAGGTAGTACAGCTCTATTATAAAATACAAATACGAGAAACTATCGGTAGATGGTGTCACTCCACCAAAGAAACAAGACGACCCAAGGGTTCGTAATAGTAGCCACATCGTACGAGTGGATAACCCCTCTATACCTTACCCTGATGAGTGAATAGCGCTACCTCTTACAATTCTTAAATGATTTACAGTTCATAAAATCACAGCGAATAGCCCCTCGATGCTCTACCCTAAACAGTGATAAAATGTTTACCCTAATAAATTTACTTATGCCGTAATTGTAATATTCCGGCGAATCGAAGAACATATAGTTTTAGTGATTATCCCCTCGATGAGTTAACAACTTAGACTTATGCCGATGCATACTTATCGCTTCCTATAAATGCTACTGCTACTACTACTACTACTACGTAGATCATACGATGTGGCTTAAAATTATGTTTTTTGAAGATTTGAATTTGATTGAATCGACGATGATTACCGAACATTGTTGTAATTACAATTGTGCTTTTTGTACTGATTGCACTTACTAACTTTCTGTCCTTATGAAATATTAAACCTAGGCCTATATGTGAATTAAATTAACGATTTTAATATTAAGCATAAAATGACGGATTTTAATATTAAGCATAAAATGACGGATTTTAATATTAAGCATAAAATTACGGATTTTAATATTAAGCATAAAATTACGAATTTTAGTATTAAGCATAAAATTACGGATTTTAATTTTAAGCATAAAATGACGGATTTTAATATTAAGCATATAATGACGGATTTTACTATTAATCATAAAATTTCGGATTTTAATATTAAGCGTAAATTACGGATTTAAATATTAAGCATCAATTTATTAATCTTATAAATAACGGAATATCCCCTTATTATATGTAAGCTTATGTGTAATTGTTTACTTTTAATTGTTACAAAGTTATAAGAACATCTCTGTGTTGGTGATGCGTGTCGGACTAGCCTTTTACTATTGCTATTCTTTAGATATCGTATCGACTCGACAATACTTAGATCATAACAAAAACAGACAGATGTTCATTACTTACACCCAATTACCCGTGGTTACTCTCGTAAACTGTTTAAGCGTCAAGCCACGACCTATTACCACTTTTCGCCAGGCATACTTTGCTAGTGCCGTCATTGATGATTGGAACAGTTTATCCTCGGAACTAATTTCAATAACAAATAAGTCGATCTTTCGACGTAAACTTTCAGCCTATTTCAACAACCTGCCTCCATTCCTTGGCATTCCACCGTCATCTACATATTAGGCTATACATATTTTTCATTTCTTGTTTTAACTCTTTTAGTTTTTTACATATATTATTTTTCTCATTAATATGATATCTGAATATCGCTGTTCCCATCCAAGCCACCCGCTGACCAGGGAGTAAGGAACGTTAGAGGGAGTATTAAAGTGAATAGGCGCGTTCGTTAGATTCGTGGCTAAAATCGTCTCTCTCTGGCGCTGACTCGGGGACTCAACGCGGTGTCCGCGCGCATGCGTCAAATTTAAAAACGGTCGTGCATCTGTTTTTAACGAGGTATTTTTCTGTTCTCGCCGTTACGGCAAGCCCGGCCGCCGGCGGCTCGAGATGCGCCGCTCGGCCTCAGCCGATGATATCTAACCAAGGCTTAGTGTAATTTTCGTGTCTAATTTTATTCTCAGAGCTATATTTATGTTGAAATTTAACGAAAATGTTATAATATTTAGATGAAGACTTGGTAAATGTCTCAAAAAATTTCGAAACTTGAGCTTTAAAACGTTGAATATTTTATAACGCCTACCGAATGATACCGCAAATTCGCCTTCCGGGCTTCCCGGTTATCTCGACGGCGAGTAGAACAGAGTGAGTGGGGCAGCAGTCGATGGAAGCGGAAGCTGGCGCTGACTGCAGAGAGAATTTTTAAATTCTCTCTGCTGGCGGTAGTAAACGACGTCACTCGCGCCTGCGCGTTAGCAAAAATTGAGGAACGGAGATAAAAATTCCTACCCCCCACTTTCTTTACCATTTGCCACTGTATGACGGTTTTTTTAGCATTAGATCAAAACTCCCTCTAACGTTCCTTACTCCCTGCGCTGACTTTGTACCGATTTTTGTAGTGTTAAATAAATAAAAAGAATTGATGGACCGTAGGCACAAAAATAGTTTTCAGACTATTTGGACTGATACCATTTAGTTACACCAGGAGGAAAGGCTACGTTTTACTGTACTTTGTATGCCAAATAGCTTAGCCTCCCGTTGTAAATGAAATGAATCCTCCTAGTCTGAAAACTATACCATTGGGGGTATTCTATAAGATAAAGAGAGGATAAATAAATAAAGATTTTGCGTTAGCAGGTGTGACCATATTTTTTTCTTCTCTTCCACTTACCCGGCTTACTTACGCCGTCTACAGGACATTGCCTAGCCCCTTTGTACCGTCGAAATGGACTTTGAAAAATAAAATCTAAATATTTCATTTCTGGCCCATGACTCGAGTGGCTAGTCTTTATCCGCGAATTCTCATCTCTCTTGTTTGTGTGTTGCGAGTAACTTCAATCATCTTTATATGTCGCAGAGTTCAAATAGCTCGTAAGTAGAGTGACTTTTTTGATAAGTTAAAAATAAATTAATTTTGTATTCATATAAATTTGACCCATTCACCTTCGTCACGTAGGTAAATGGGTAGGTAAACTAGGCATGTAAGAACTATTTAAGGGAGGGTGAAATAGAAAATCAAGTGATTTTTTATCGATTCTTCTACTAATTATAAGAACAGTCTGCATAGTCAAACATTCAGGAAATACTTCCGAATGATTTTAAAATTCAAATTAGGTTAAGATTTTAAGGATAATTTGAAATAAGGACTGCCGACCAATCGCGTAACGCCTTGCCTTTTTATTAACAAAATTCTCGTGGCACGCTCCATGTCTCGCGCCATGATTATCACGTCGCGCGCGAATTTTATCATATTTCGTGATAAATTTCATTCAAAATTCTCGTAGCATGCTCCATGTCTAGCGCACAAATGTTTATCAAATCTCGTCCAAAATTACATTCGACACGGAGCGTGCCACAATTATTTGTAATACGTGATTGGTCGGAGGTACTTATTTAAAATTATCCATGAAATCTCAAACTAATTGTAATTTTAAAATCATTCGGATATATTTCTTAAACGTTTCACCGTGCACAGTGGCGCCGCCAGGATTTTTTACAGATAGGCTAAGGAAAATTTGGGGGCCCCTTATAAAATTTCAAGAGAAAAATTTAGTTGCACAGCGTCGATAATATTAAATTAACAACTATTTTATCATATTATTCATATAGAGAAGTTTAATATATTAAAGTTCAGTATTGTAGACAATAGACATATTATTATATAAACTATACTTTGCGAAAATAATAAAAACACGGAGTCGGAGAGGGGGATTTTCATTTAAGCCCCCTTTGAGGTCACTGTGCACTGTCGATGTGCTGAGGAAAAGAGAAATAGGTTTACCAAAAGTAGTCTGACCTCGTAGTTTTATGCGACCAGAAGGAACACTGTTAAAAAAGGGGTTCTTCGAGGGTTTTCAATAGAACTCTTACGTTCTAGTTGGAACGCTACAGGTTCCCAGACGTGGATGAAGGTTCACAGTAGAACAGGAAGGTTCTTAGCAGATCGTATCTAATTAAAAGGGTTCTTGTAATAACGTGTGGGGTTTTAATAGATCCTTGAAGGTTCTTGAAAGGACATTCGGGTTCTTGCGAGAGCCTTCACGGTTCGTGAGAGAACATTCAGGTTCTCGATAGATCCTTGAGGGTTCGTGAAAGAACATTGCGGTTCTTGATAGATCCTTGAGGGTTCATGAAAAAATGCGGGTTCTTGAAAGATCCTTAAAGGTTCGCGAAAGAATACTGTTAGAAAAAAAGGTGACTCATGGGTGTTTGGAATTACCTTGAGGTGTTTATTTACTCTTTTTAGAGTGTTTTGTAACTGAGATGGTGCTTTCTCCGTAAAAAGGTGCTAGTTGACTCTTTTTAGGTATTTTTTAAAGGAATTGGTGATTCACTCACTGGTACTTAGAAACACCTTTAGGTTTTATTGACTCTTCCAGGTGTGCTTTAATCTGCAGGGTGTTTTTGTTTCAGTTGGAAGGTGTTCTATCATTGGGTGCTTAGAAAAACGGCACGGTGTTAATTTACCCTTATTGAAATGTTTTTAAACGGAAATATAAGCCGCGTTTACACGAGCTTGCACAACCGTTGCCAACGCATTGGAAACGATTACACAACCGTTTTTAACCGAATCAATTCCGAATCGCATTGTTGTTCAACATAAAACTGTTTGAATGGTGGGGATAAACACCTTTGGGCTTTACTTAACACTTTTTTCCTCATATGGTGTGTTTTTAAGTTAAAGGTTTTTCGATATGAACTTAGATCGTGAAGGGTGAAGAGAGATATCATCTATTAATTCTACCTGCATTGTGAAACATTCTAAAAATATCCCAAAGATTTTAATAATCAAAATTAATTTATAATTCTTCGGACTACCTTATACTAAATATTTGAAGGAACTCATACTTATTCTGATTTTTAAGTCATTGGGAAATAATTCTCGGAGAGTTCAATATGCTGGAATGTCTTCAAATTAGAGGAATTCATAAAATTACTTGGTTTTTACCTCTCCGAGTGACGATGACGTCACGAAGAGGTATAACACTGGACGTGTCTATGTGTGTGTGTCTGTCTATCACCGCGTTCGCAGTTGGCAAATCAGAGCAACCGTGTTCGCAATTTCCGGACCGCGTTCGCAGTTAACAGAAATTAGGAAAATTCTACTTCATTACGCTATCTCCACACTTGTCTTTCGTATGGTATATACCACATACACGCAAATCTGTACTTATTGGCTTCTGACAACACCATTGGTCTTCTGTGTATACCACATACACGCCAATCTGGAACATTGGCTTCTACTGCATTATCATCGTTGGGGTTAAGATGAACGCGCGATCGGCTACGGTTACGAGAAACGTTTAGCCTCCCAATGGCATGGCTTCCACCAAATGCTTACGCAATTGTTCTTATTTTTATCATTTGTGAATGAATCGCTTTGTATACCCTAAATTTCCAAAAATTGTGAAAACGCTATACGCTAGAAGTCAAACGTCAACAATAGCTATGTTTAAATTCATTTTAAGAATAATGTTTCTTAAAACGGCTTAACTAGAATTAAGGTAAAATACTGACGATTAAAAAAATTAATATCTATTATATTTATTTAATTATTTAAGATAATCTTCTTTTCTTTGGAACGGCACAAGTGAAAGTTTATTTAGAACGAGTAATGAAGATTGCATATGAAAGCGAGTAGGATGAATTGATCTCTTACAAAATCATAACATTTTCTTATTGCTGAATATTAAATGAAAATATGTTAAATATATTTCGGCATTACGATTCCTTTAGTAGTTTTGTAGCTATAAAGCTCTCTTTCATTTCAATATGCCAAGAAATTATTTTATATTAATATTTCAAATTTGGTGTTTACTCTTTAATTCAGCTTTACTACATTTATATATAGTGTAAACTTATACTTCATGGTGAAGTGTTTTAAAGAGTCACCAAGAGAGAAAAATTGAATATCATTGTCATGATTGCAACCTAACACTGTTAAAATAAGAACCTCTATGAGGTGGACATATGCTATAGGGAGAGGGCGTTTGTCAGGGAGGGAAAGAACATCCGACGTCATTTTATACCTCTACTTAGGGGAGCGTTTGTAGTCGCGATGCTGAAATTCCCCCGTTAGGGGGTTGGAATCGAGGTAAAAGATATAAGCCTATGACGTGGCAAGAATGGGTTTGCCCTCTCCCTATAATATATTTCCAACGGATTTGAAACAAACGAGGGTTCTGAGTCAAAATAAATCAGGTTCAGATTTGAACTAAACCGGAGTCAGAGTCGAGCTACACGGGTTCTGGGTTGACTGCAACACGGTTCTTAGGCTAACTCGACAGGGTTCAGAGTCAAACTCGACAGGGTTCAGAGGCAAACTCGACAGGGTTCAGAGGCAAACTCGATAGGGTTCAGAGTCGAACTACACAGCGTTCTGATTATAACTAAACAGGGTTCAGAGGCAAACTCGACAGGGTTCAGAGTCGAACTACACAGCGTTCGGATTATAACTAAACAGGGTTCTGGGTCGAACTAAACCGGGTTCTGGGTTTAACGCAATACAATTCTTAGCCGTACGAAGCTGGGTTCAGAGTCGAACTCAACACGGTTCTCAGTCAAACTACACATGTTTCCGATTACAACTGAACAAGGTTCTGATGTACACGCCACATGATTCAGGGAGGAACCTAATACGATTCCAAAAGAAACTAACTTGGTTCAAAGAAAAACCCCAGCTCGGATCGTAGATGAACTCCTAAGGGCTTTATAGAGAACTCATATCAATGAGTTCTTTGTAGATCAAAAAAGGGTTTAAAATAGGGGACAAGCGTAAAGAACCCTTTTCTCGGCAAAGTAGAACCTTTTTTCTTAGAGTATACTTCATGGAGAATAGTTTATTAAAAACTACAAATTAAAAATTATTTTCGGGACCTTTCGAACCGTGGTTCTTCCTCAGCCGTACAAACTTAAAATGAATTCATTACATTTCTAAAATTTCTGTGTTCTAAAATTAACTGGGTTATCGGGAAAAATCTCGTCTCGAATAACGTGACAGTGGGGGTTTTCAATTAAAACTTTCGTATGAACTCTGGATCAATACGGATCGCTTGCTAAATATGTAGAGACGTTTTGGCTTAAAACTTCTAAGAAACCTCTATAAACAGAGTTCTCCGAAATTATGCGTATATGGCTTTTGTGAACGACCTGGCGCTCTTTATCTGATTTCATGAAGTAATAGAGCAATATCGGAGCAGGTAAATGCACCGTAAGGATATGTTTCCCCTTATAATTTTCTTGAAAGGCATACTTAGTGGAGATTATGTTACTAGGCCTATGTTTAAACGTTTCAAATATCATTTCTGGAAATGATTTAGAAATAGAAATATTTGTAAGGGACACCTAGCAAAAGGTTTTTTTTTCATCACCAAATGAGGAGATCGCGAACCAAAGATGAGATATATCTCTGGAAATAAAAAGCTTTCCATTATTTTTTCTTCATATACACCACGTGCATTTTCTTTCGTTCTCACCGATGAAGTCATGAGTCTGTCGATGTACCCTGCTAAATCTGGGAAAAATTGAGCCATGGTTCGTCTAATAAATTTCCCGGTCACGTACCCTAGACTCCCATGAACTGCTACCAGAATTCCGATGGATTCGATTAAAAGCCCGTAAAAACGACTTAGAAGTGAACTAATAGTCCCGTCTCAACTAAGTCTCTATTGTGTAATAATATTCTAGTTGGGAGGAGGTGACACTATCCATGCGTGGTGAAAACGGGGGTAAATCTACGGTACACCGCGGTGCCTGAGCACAGCTTTCTCGGAGGAGGTCAATCCTCCCATGCGGAAAGGATGTGCGTCCTAAAACTAAACGTACCGCAAATTGTTCAGTTAAAGAAAACCGTTTCAACTTATCGATCTATTCGGTCTCTAAAGGAAATTTTGTAATTTACTAGACAGTTCTAACCTGGGACACTTACCTCTAACCTTAATTAAACATGGTGGCATGGAGGATAAAATTAAAAAGACTGCAGGTTTATACTTTATACTCTGTTTAAACAAGAACGTTTCCAGGAAACCCATAAAAAATATATACCATAAGTTCTCATGATATGTTCCATAAGTTTATCACTGGTTACTGAAAACTTGTCATAAAGTGACGTGAGTGAAACATAATAGATTTTCGTAAAGTGACGCACTGTCAATGGCTTGGTACAGGCTAAAAAGTATGTTGTCAATTCCTACGTCGTTCTCGACTCTTAGTGAGTCTCAAGCATTACTCAGTGTCAAACTTATGGAACATATCTTATAAACTTATACCCACTAAACAGTAAATTTTATCTCAAAATGGTAATTGGTAATTTCCCGAAATTATGATAATTCCATTATCCCAACTTAAAAGATAAACAGACCTTGAGCGTTTGTTTATTTTTCGGTCCATGTAAGACCAAGCGGAATAGGCGCGAATAATGATGTTTACCGTCTTCTAACTGTAAAATCTTTAATCCCGTGCCTAAATAAAATAAACAGTGCGTTTTTAAAAGGTATGTTGGAAGTTAAGGGGTGTTTATGTATGGCGATTTCGAGTCGAAAATATTCTATGACCTATTGTCGTCCGGGCTACCCTTTCCAAGTTGTGTTTGGAGTTTTTTACGAATGACCCATTAGAATTAACAAGAGAAACTGAAAGACAATGGTAATTTAATTAAGGGGTCAGCCCTAAAACACTCCAAACATAACTAGAAAACGGTGGCCTGGACGACGCAATGTCATGTGAAGCATTTTCCACTCGAAATCGCCCAAAGAACATCCCACGTTTTTCTGATAGAACTTTCACAAACAACGGGTATACAGAGACACAATTATTAATCGTAACTGTTCTTGGCCATGCATGGTTTGAGAAACAATATCGCCACCTATAGCGCATACGTCAACAATTTTGATACCTTATTCAGTGAGACGGCGAAGGAGGCTCTAAAATCGGACACTTCAAAGAAGGAATTTTGTGAAATTCTGATTCGTTTTATTCTCAAGGCGCTTGCCAAGAGTAAATTGTTTACACTCTCATAGGCAGCTCGTTAGACGAAACGCTGATAAGTTCCGATCTTTTTTCCCGACTCTTAAAATGTTGTAAAAAGGAGAAACGTTTCTACGCGCGATATATAGAATTGCCATGATTTTTTTCGCTGCCTCCACGGTTTTTTTTCTCTTTTTTTTTAGATTTTGCCATATTTTCTCGCAATCCCTTTTGGTTCTTTGAATGCATTTTTTTCTGGACAAATGTTTGACCGAATTCAGCTTAATTACATATAAAATACTCATAAAAGTGATTTCATCTCGATTGATCAATAAATAAAAATGTACCTCGATTTTTAATACCATTTTCAAAATCGACGTTTCTCGACCATAGAAGCACATTTTGAGTATTTTTTCACTATTTTCAAATATAACCACTGAAACCATTATTTTTGTACTTTTTGCTTTAATTCAAACAAATGTAACGATATTCATTCAAAAAACTGTCAAAATTCAATTCAGTTACACACATGGTCCGTTGGTCTAGGGGTATGATACTCGCTTTGGGTGCGAGTCGTCCCGGGTTCAAATCCCGGACGGACCCAACTTTTTGCAGAAATAATCTAGTGACTATTTAAATGCAACTGATTACAGGGTTGGACTATGAGTTGACCATGTTTCTGTTACACACATGGTCCGTTGGTCT
Organism: Phalangium opilio; assembly: GCF_054372755.1. Lineage (NCBI taxonomy): Eukaryota > Metazoa > Arthropoda > Arachnida > Opiliones > Phalangiidae > Phalangium > Phalangium opilio. The sequence goes on from NW_028324195.1 coordinate 1,122,831, forward strand.
AGGGGTATGATACTCGCTTCGGGTGCGAGTGGTCACGGGTTCAAATCCCGGACGGACACAACTTTTTGCAGAAATATTTTAGTGACAATTTAAATACAACTGATTACTGGGTTTTTACTATGAGTTGACCATGTTTCAGTTGCATATATGGTCCGTTGGTCTAGGGGTATGATACTTGCTTCGGGTGCGAGTGGTCCCGGGTTCAAATCCCGGACGGACCCAACGTTTTGCAGAAATATTTTAGTGACTATTTAAATACAACTGATTACTGGGTTGGACTACGAGTTGACCATGTTTCATTTGCATACATGGTCCGCTGGTTTAGAAGTATGATACTCGCTTTGGGTGCGAGTGGTCCGGGGTTCAAATCCCAGACGGACCCAACTTTTCGATGAACTAACGTATTGACTATTTTAATGCAACTTATTACAGGGTTAGACTATGAGTTGACCATGTTTCAGTTGCACACATGGTCCGTTGGTCTAGGAGTATGATACTCGCTTAGGGTGCGAGTGGTCCCGGGTTCAAATCCCGGACGGACCCAAATTTTTGCAGAAATAATCTAGTGGCTATTTAAATGCAACTGATTACAGGTTTGGTTTACGAGTTGACCATGTTTTAGTTAAATACATAGTCCGTTGGTCTAGGGGTATGATACTCGCTTAGGGTGCGAGTGGTCCCGGGTTCAAATCCCGGACGGACCCAACTTTTTGCAGAAATAATCTAGTGACTATATAAATGCAACTGATTACAGGGTTGGACTATAAGTTGACCATGTTTCAGTTACATACATGGTCCCTTGGTCTAGGTGTATAATACTTGCTTTGGGTGCGAGTGGTCCCGGGTTCAAATCCCGGACGGACCCAACTTTTCGATGAAGTAATGTAGTGACTATTTTAATGCAACTGATTACAGGGTTGGACTATGAGTTGACCATGTTTCAGTTACATACATGGGTCGTTGGTCTAGGGGTATGATACTCGCTTGGAGTGCGAGTGGTCCCCTGTTCAAATCCCGGACGGACGCAACTTTTTGCAGAAATAATCTAGTGGCTATTTAAATGCAACTGATTACAGGTTTGGATTACGAGTTGACCATGTTTTAGTTAAATACATAGTCCGTTGGTCTAGGGATAAGATACTCGCTGTGGGTGCGAGTGGTCCCGGGTTCAAATCCCGGACGGACTCGAATTTTTCCAGAAGATATTTAGTGACTATTTAAATGCAACTATATACAGGGTAGGGCTATGAGTTGAGCATGTCTCTGATACTAACATGGTCCTTTGGTCTAGGGGTCTGATACTCGCTTAGGGTGCGAGTGGTCCCGGGTTCAAACCCGGACGAAACCGAACTTTGCAGAAGTATTTGAGTGACTACTTAAATGCAACTAATTACAGGGTTGGACTACGAGTTGACCATGTTTTAGTTACATACATGGTCCGTTGGTCTAGGGGTATGATACTCGCTTTGGTTGCGAGTGGTCCCGTGTTCAAATCCCGGACGGACCCGACTTTTCGATGAAGTAATGTAGTGACTATTTTAATGTAACTGATTACAGGGTTAGACTATGAGTTGACCACGTTTCCGTTACATACATGGTCCGTAGGTCTAGGGTTATGATACTCGCTTCGGGTGCGAGTGGTCCCGGGTTCAAATCCCGGACGGTCCCAACTTTTCGATAATGTATTGTAGTGACTATTTTAATGCAACTGATTACAGGGTTGGACTATAAGTTGACCAGGTTTCAGTTGCATACATGGTCCGCTGGTCTAGGGGTATGATCCTCGCTTAGGTTGGGAGTGGTCCCGGGTTCAAATTCCGGACGGACCCAACTTTTTGCAGAAATATTTTAGTGACTATTTAAATACAACTGATTACTGGGTTGGACTATGAGTTGACCATGTTTCAGTTGCATACATGGTCCGCTGGTCTAGAGGTATGATCCTCGCTTTCGGTGCGAGAGGTCCCGGGTTGAAATCCCAGACGGACACAACTTTTCGATGAAGTAATGTAGTGACTATTTTAATGCAACTGATTACAGGGTTGGACTATGAGTTGACCATGTTTCAGTTACATACATAATCCGTTGGTCTAGGGGTATGATACTCGCTTCGGGTGCGAGTGGTCACGGGTTCAAATCCCGGACGGACCCAACTTTTTGCAGAAATATTTTAGTGACAATTTAAATACAACTGATTACTGGGGTTTTACTATGAGTTGACCATGTTTCAGTTGCATATATGGTCCGTTGGTCTAGGTGTATGATACTTGCTTCGGTTGCGAGTGTTCCCGGGTTCAAATCCCGGACGGACCCAACGTTTTGCAGAAATATTTTAGTGACTAGTTGAATACAACTGATTACTGGGTTGGACTACGAGTTGACCATGTTTCATTTGCATACATGGTCCGCTGGTTTAGAAGTATGATACTCGCTTTGGGCGCGAGTGGTACGGGGTTCAAATCCCAGACGGACCCAACTTTTCGATGAACTAACGTATTGACTATTTTAATGCAACTGATTACAGGGTTGGACTATGAGTTGACCATGTTTCAGTTACATACATAATCCGTTGGTCTAGGGGTATGATACTCGCTTCGGGTGCGAGTGGTCACGGGTTCAAATCCCGGACGGACACAACTTTATGCAGAAAAATTTTAGTGACAATTTAAAAACAACTGATTACTGGGTTTTTACTATGAGTTGACCATGTTTCAGTTGCAGATATGGTCCGTTGGTCGAGGGGTATGATACTCGCTTAGGGTGCGAGTGGTCCCGGGTTCAAATCCCGGACGGACCCAACTTTTTGCAGAAATAATCTAGTGGCTATTTAAATGCAACTGATTACAGGTTTGGAGTACGAGTTGACCATGTTTTAGTTAAATACATAGTCCGTTGGTCTAGGGGTATGATACTCGCTTAGGGTGCGAGTGGTCCCGGGTTCAAATCCCGGACGGATTCAACTTTTTGCAGAAATAATCTAGTGACTACATAAATGCAAGTGATTACAGGGTTAGACTATGAGTTGACCACGTTTCCGTTACATACATGGTCCGTTGGTCTAGGGGTATGATACTCGCTTAAGTTGCGAGTGGTCCCGGGTTCAAATCCCGGACGGACCCAACTTTTCGATGAAGTAATGTAGTGACGATTGTAATGCAACTGATTACAGGGTTGGACTATGAGTTGACCATGTTTCAGTTACATACATGGTCCGTTGGTCTAGGGGTATGATACTCGCTTGGGGTGCGAGTGACCCCGGGTTCAAATCCCGGACGGACCCAACTTTTTGCAGAAATAATGTAATGACTATTTAAATGCAACTGATTACTGGGTTGGACTATGAGTTGACCATGTTTCAAATGCATACATGGTTCGTTGGTCCAGGGGTATGATACTCGCTTTGATTGCGAGTGGTCCCGTGTTCAAATCCCGGATGGAACCGACTTTTCGATGAAGTAATGTAGTGACGATTTTAATGCAACTGATTACAGGGTTGGACTATGAGTTGACCATGTTTCGTCTACATGCATGGTCTGTTGGTCTAGGGGTATGATACTCGCATTGGTTGCGAGTGGTCCCGTGTTCAAATCCCGGACGGACTCGCATTTTCCATGAAGTAATGTAGTGACTATTTTAATGTAACTGATTACAGGGTTAGACTATGAGTTGACCACGTTTCTGTTACATACATCGTCCGTTGGTCTAGGGGTCTGATACTCGCTTAGGGTGCGAGTGGTCCCGGGTTCAAATCACGGACGGACCCGAGTTTTTGCAGAAGTAATTTAGTGACTATTTAAATGCAACTAACAACAAGGTAGGCCTACGAGTTGAGCATATTTTGTTTCAGACATGGTCCGTTGGTCTAGGGGTATGATACTCGCTTTGGGTGCGAGTGGTCCCGGGTTCAAATCCCGGACGGACCCGAGTTTTTGCAGAAGTAATTTAGTGACTATTTAAATGCAACTAACAACAAGGTAGGCCTACGAGTTTAGCATGTTTCAGTATCTTTCATGGTCCGTTGGTCTAGGGGTATGATACTCGCTTTGGGTGCGAGTGGTCCCGGGTTCAAATCACGGACGGACCCGAGTTTTTGCAGAAGTAATTTAGTGACTATTTAAATGCAACTAACAACAAGGTAGGCCTACGAGTTGAGCATATTTTGTTTCAGACATGGTCCGTTGGTCTAGGGGTATGATACTCGCTTTGGGTGCGAGTGGTCCCGGGTTCAAATCCCGGACGGACACAACTTTATGCAGAAGTAATTTAGTGACTATTTAAATGCAACTAACAACAAGGTAGGCCAACAAGTTTATCAAGTTTTAGTGTCATTCATGGTCCGTTGGTCTAGGGGTATGATACTCGCTTTGGGTGCGAGTGGTCCAGGGTTCAAATCCCGGACAGACCCGAGTTTTTGCAGTAATTTAGTTACTATTTAAAAGCAACTAACAACAAGGTAGGCCTATGAGTTGAGCATATTTTGTTACAGACATGGTCCATTGGTCTAGGGGTATGATACTCGCTTTGGGTGCGAGTGGTCCCGGGTTCAAATCCCGGACGGACCCGAGTTTTTGCAGAAGTAATTTAGTGACTATTTAAATGCAACTAACAACAAGGTAGGCCTACAAGTTTATCAAGTTTCAGTGTCATTCATGGTCCGTTTGTCTAGGGGTATGATACTCGCTTTGAGTGCGAGTGGTCCAGGGTTCAAATCCCGGACGGACCCGAGTTTTTGCAGAAGTAATTTAGTTACTATTTAAATGCAACTAACAACAAGGTAGGCCTATGAGTTGAGCATATTTTGTTACAGACATGGTCCGTTGGTCTAGGGGTATGATACTCGCTTTGGGTGCGAGTGGTCCCGGGTTCAAATCCCGGACGGACCCGAGTTTTTGCAGAAGTAATTTAGTGACTATTTAAATGCAACTAACAACAAGGTAGGCCTACGAGTTTAGCATGTTTCAGTATCTTTCATGGTCCGTTGGTCTAGGGGTATGATACTCGCTTTAGGTGCGAGTGGTCCCGGGTTCAAATCTCGGACGGACCCGAGTTTTTGCAGAAGTAATTTAGTGACCATTTAAATGCAACTAACAACAAGGTAGGCCTACGAGTTTAGCATGTTTCAGTATCTTTCATGGTCCGTTGGTCTAGGGGTATGATACTCGCTTTGGGTGCGAGTGGTCCCGGGTTCAAATCACGGACGGACCCGAGTTTTTGCAGAAGTAATTTAGTGACTATTTAAATGCAACTAACAACAAGGTAGGCCTACAAGTTTATCAAGTTTCAGTGTCATTCATGGTCCGTTGGTCTAGGGGTATGACACTCGCTTTGGGTGCGAGTGGTCAAGGGTTCAAATCCCGAACGGACCCGAGTTTTTGCAGAAGTAATTTAGTTACTATTTAAATGCAACTAACAACAAGGTAGGCCTATGAGTTGAGCATATTTTGTTTCAGACATGGTCCGTTGGTCTAGGGGTATGATACTCGCTTTGGGTGCGAGTGGTCCCGGGTTCAAATCCCGGACGGACCCGAGTTTTTGCAGAAGTAATTTAGTGACTATTTAAATGCAACTAACAACAAGGTAGGCCTACGAGTTTAGCATGTTTCGGTATCTTTCATGGTCCGTTGGTCTAGGGGTATGATACTCGCTTTGGGTGCGAGTGGTCCCGGGTTCAAATCACGGACGGACCCGAGTTTTTGCAGAAGTAATTTAGTGACTATTTAAATGCAACTAACAACAAGGTAGGCCAACGAGTTTAGCATGTTTCAGTATCTTTCATGGTCCGTTGGTCTAGGGGTATGATACTCGCTTTGGGTGCGAGTGGTCCCGGGTACAAATCCCGGACGGACCCGAGTTTTTGCAGAAGTAATTTAGTGACCATTTAAATGCAACTAACAACAAGGTAGGCCTACGAGTTTAGCATGTTTCAGTATCTTTCATGGTCCGTTGGTCTAGGGGTATGATACTCGCTTTGGGTGCGAGTGGTCCCGGGTTCAAATCACGGACGGACCCGAGTTTTTGCAGAAGTAATTTAGTGACTATTTAAATGCAACTAACAACAAGGTAGGCCTACAAGTTTATCAAGTTTCAGTGTCATTCATGGTACGTTGGTCTAGGGGTATGACACTCGCTTTGGGTGCGAGTGGTCCCGGGTACAAATCCCGGACGGACCCGAGTTTTTGCAGAAGTAATTTAGTGACCATTTAAATGCAACTAACAACAAGGTAGGCCTACGAGTTTAGCATGTTTCAGTATCTTTCATGGTCCGTTGGTCTAGGGGTATGATACTCGCTTTGGGTGCGAGTGGTCCCGGGTTCAAATCACGGACGGACCCGAGTTTTTGCAGAAGTAATTTAGTGACTATTTAAATGCAACTAACAACAAGGTAGGCCTACAAGTTTATCAAGTTTCAGTGTCATTCATGGTACGTTGGTCTAGGGGTATGACACTCGCTTTGGGTGCGAGTGGTCAAGGGTTCAAATCCCGGACGGACCCGAGTTTTTGCAGAAGTAATTTAGTTACTATTTAAATGCAACTAACAACAAGGTAGGCCTATGAGTTGAGCATATTTTGTTACAGACATGGTCCGTTGGTCTAGGGGTATGATACTCGCTTTGGGTGCGAGTGGTCCCGGGTTCAAATCCCGGACGGACCCGAGTTTTTGCAGAAGTAATTTAGTGACTATTTAAATGCAACTAACAACAAGGTAGGCCTACGAGTTTAGCATGTTTCAGTATCTTTCATGGTCCGTTGGTCTAGGGGTATGATACTCGCTTTGGGTGCGAGTGGTCCCGGGTTCAAATCACGGACGGACCCGAGTTTTTGCAGAAGTAATTTAGTGACTATTTAAATGCAACTAACAACAAGGTAGGCCTACAAGTTTATCAAGTTTCAGTGTCATTCATGGTACGTTGGTCTAGGGGTATGACACTCGCTTTGGGTGCGAGTGGTCAAGGGTTCAAATCCCGGACGGACCCGAGTTTTTGCAGAAGTAATTTAGTTACTATTTAAATGCAACTAACAACAAGGTAGGCCTATGAGTTGAGCATATTTTGTTACAGACATGGTCCGTTGGTCTAGGGGTATGATACTCGCTTTGGGTGCGAGTGGTCCCGGGTTCAAATCCCGGACGGACCCGAGTTTTTGCAGAAGTAATTTAGTGACTATTTAAATGCAACTAACAACAAGGTAGGCCTACGAGTTTAGCATGTTTCAGTATCTTTCATGGTCCGTTGGTCTAGGGGTATGATACTCGCTTTGGGTGCGAGTGGTCCCGGGTTCAAATCACGGACGGACCCGAGTTTTTGCCGAAGTAATTTAGTGACTATTTAAATGCAACTAACAACAAGGTAGGCCAACGAGTTTAGCATGTTTCAGTATCTTTCATGGTCCGTTGGTCTAGGGGTATGATACTCGCTTTGGGTGCAAGTGGTACCGGGTTCTAATCACGGACGGACCCGAGTTTTTGCAGAAGTAATTTAGTGACTATTTAAATGCAACTAACAACAAGGTAGGCCTACAAGTTTATCAATTTTCAGTGTCATTCATGGTCCGTTGGTCTAGGGGTATGATACTCGCTTTGGGTGCGAGTGGTCCAGGGTTCAAATCCCGGACGGACCCGAGTTTTTTCAGAAGTAAATTAGTTACTATTTAAAAGCAACTAACAACAAGGTAGGCCTATGAGTTGAGCATATTTTGTTACAGACATGGTCCGTTGGTCTAGGGGTATGATACTCGCTTTGGGTGCGAGTGGTCCCGGGTTCAAATCCCGGACGGATCCGAGTTTTTGCAGAAGTAATTTAGTGACTATTTAAATGCAACTAACATCAAGGTAGGCCTACGAGTTTAGCAAGTTTCAGTATCATTCATGGTCCGTTGGTCTAGGGGTATGATACTCGCTTTGTGTGCGAGTGGTACCGGGTTCAAATCCCGGACGGACCCAAGTTTTTGCAGAAGTAATTTAATGACTATTTAAATTATTCAATATCTTATTACATCATAGTTTTATTTACGTGATAATATATATTTGTATGCAATTATTTCCTGTATATAAATATCAAAAATGCGGAATGAATTCTATTTAAGGTGTTTTCTATCGCAGGATCATAAGCCAGGAAGGCACTATGACAGAGCGCCTTATTGGGTGTTTCACATAATATGTTTGATGTAATGTTCACTTCCTAAATTTGCATCTACTGGACAGTAAGTTTGGCTGTATGAAATTCTACCAATAAAGTCAAACGATCCAAACCCTAATATTACCTGTTATAAAATGTTCCGAACATACTCTATTCATATATCTTCCACTGTGTATAAGATCAAGCCTTTCAATAACATTTACCCAGGCCAAGGATTATTTATTTATTTTAAATAAAAAATAGACAATTCAAATAATTCTTGCCCAGGCTGATCTTCTCTTTGAAGAAAGGGCCTTCGTTGTTAAACATTAGCTTTTCGATTACCTTTGCAATTGGAACTGAATAAAACGAAAGTTTCTTTTACGACTTACGAACGCAATGGTTTCAACACTTTTCATCAATGCAGTAAACTATTTTTGATTGTAATTAACGCTAGAACTTCATTAAATTAAACTAAATACCCGCACGAACACGAGCTAAACAGTACCCAGGCTATTTGGCCGTAGACATTTTACGTCAACAATCACAACACTTACGGCACAAACATGGCGATGCACAGCACAGACCCCCTCTCGCTCATGCTAAATATATATTCATGCTGTTTCGTCTATACTTGTGGCTACGTCATTTATGACGTAGGTTTCGAATGATGAATAGCGACCAAAGAGAGTATAGGGTTGCAAGAGGAGCAGGTTGCGTCGTTGAGCGCGTGATACAGTTGGCTATGGCTAAATAGGCGTTGCGACTTCAAAATATTAAATTTTGATCTACATGTGAACTAAAATGAACTGGATATGAAGTTCGTCCGATCACGATCTGCTAATCTGCTTCTTCAGACAAAGACATTCACTTTACTCGTGAAAGGTTATAGGTAAGCCTAAATACATTTTCAAGAGTTTAAGTTTTTCATTTTTCAGTTGAGGAATTTCCTAAGCAGCGCTTCAGTTGGCGTGGGTTTGTTATATTTATTTATTTTTTAAGTATTAAAATAAGAATTTTTTATTATTTTAAGTATTAAATAGGCTAAAGGGAGTTTGAAGTAAGTTAAGATAAAGTTTGCAGTTGATATGCATCATACTTTGCCGCCAGGGGGACAGCAAAGCAAACCGTGCCCACCCTCATTGAACTTTGTTAATATATTGAAAAAAAAAGTCGTGTGAGGTATCAAACGAAAACTCACCGTTTTTAGAATGACATTTACACATCAGAATACAAAAGGTTTAAATAAAATTATAACGTTTGGGAGAGAATAAGAAAAAAATTTTAATTTGAGAATATATATTTTAATGGTTCAATTTTTTATAATACTTGATATATATGCAATGATATGAAATATTATTTTTATATATCCCAATCACTGTCTTCAGTGCCACTTGAAACACTAACATTCTCATTTTCGACAAATGCATTTTCACATTTTACATCATCCGCTCCACATAAACACATTTCCGTGCAACGCATACGCGGTATTTGGGAGGCACATTTGCAAGGAGGCTTACAATGTCCACGCTCGCAATTGCATTTGACGAACTCCAGGACTTCTTCAGGTGCACATGGCAAATGGCAAAGAACCGGCTCATAAGATCCGTCTTCTACATACCACCCATATTCCGTGGCGGGAGGCAAATTCGGGTTTTGCAGCTGATCTCTTTCCCATTCCATGCATTGAAAGTGGGCTCGACGAATAGCTGGCATTAGAGCTCCAAGAGTTGGCGGAAGCGTTTCACCTTGGGCACTCTTCTTAGAGAAAAACTACCATCGAAGTTCTGCGAGAGTGGGTTTTTTTTGGTTTGACCTGGAGTAAACAGAGCATATGAACTTTTCTACTCCAAGAACTACTTCTTCCGAGATATTTTGTCCATGTCCAAGAGATGCCAAAGCTTCCAAGGTATCACTTTCAGCGACCATGAACTTATTCCAAAAGGTGGTTTTTGCTTTACACGCAAACCAACCAGTAACATCTGAGCCAGAGATGGCATGTAAATCAGGCAACGCGGAAGCTTTCAAAGGCCCAAGAGCTTCATAAATTGCTTTAATGTCAATGCGCAATATCTTCGTTCCAGTTCTGATAAATGTTGAAGAGATGGGAAGCCGCGGGTATCGTCTAATTGCTAAAACCAGTACATCAGTGTCCGGTGAATAAATGGAAAGTTTATTTGCTCCTTTTTGAGCGCAAGTCACAGCGTGGAGAATTATCTTCGTGTCAGCCTCTTCGTGTGAACTATTCAAGCCGGTATTTTCAATATGAGTAGCGATAGCTTCATTTCTGAATGCCCCAACTATGTTTTTTCCTCTTCCTTTACCCTCATTAATGAGGGATTTCGCTAGATAAACGGTCAATTCATCTTTCGTTTTGATATGGGAAAGCAATTTCTTTAATGGTACAGAACGTATCTGCGTGGTGTTCTCGATCTTGTATCTAACTACCAAGGATCCTTTTTGTCTGTTTTGACGTGTAGCGTTCTTAAGAGAATTTTCGATAAAAGTATCAAACACCACGTGAATTTCATCAAAATGTCCATATTTGGAAAATATATGATCACAAAATGATCAGACAGCTCAGAGCATGTCCTCTAGGTTTTTATGTTCATACAATGTACTTCTGCCATGCCGTCCACTATGGCAACATCGAAACTGGTCTCTGTCTCTCGCCTAGGACTCTGAGAATTCGTAGCTCCGACTGTATTTTCAATGGGCTTCGTTAGCGCAACGAGATGATGCACTAATTTTGCTTTGTCACCGCCGTGGTTTAGAGATCCATCTGCGCTAAAGAGAGCTCTAGGAACGACTGTAAGTTCGAATTTACCAATGACGTCCTGCAAATTCATATCTGGTCTTGATCGGCATAACAGAATAAGGCGCGTGAAAAGGTTACGATCCCCTTTCAGCTCTACTATGCCAACTTTAGTTTTTACTTTGACTTTCTTTGCCATTGCTCTGCAAAGCTGAAGATTAACGTTATTTAAAGGATCCCACAGATTCACTTTACCATCTACAATTCTTTCCTTGACAAACTTATCGTATTGTTCAGATCCAACAACTGACAAAGCGCAAACATCTTTTTGTACCTGTGGTGGTACGAGGGACTTGGAAACCAGATTCACTAGATCATCTCCTTCGTACTTGATCGGATTCGTGAAAGTTTCAATCGTTATTTTTTTCCGAGGTGACACTGAAAACGCATCCTCGTGATGTTTCGAAGTTTTTGGAGATGAATTTACGCCAAGGTTTGTTCCAGACATTAATTTGGTTTCTTCTAACAGTTTAACGAGCTGAGGTGAAGTGAGAAAAAACTTTGTTAGTGTTTCTGGTCGAAGTGGTATTCCAACAAGCCCGCCAAGAACTGTCATTTTCCGGTTTTCTTGCTCCAGACCTTCATCTCCACCAAGGCTGGAAAAAGCAATATTGCTTTAGTTTGGTGACCAGGCCCCGTTTTTTAAAATATCCCAAGTGTCAGGATCCTGATCTTTTACGGCATTCATTTCCGCTATATGCAAGCTGACATAGCAGCGTAATTCCTTAAATCCAAGGCAAAGAAATACTTGGTGAAGTCATCGAATGCTGCGAGTCGAAGATTCCAATCAGCATTTCGAACAGATCGAATAAATGCAAGAAGGCTAAACCCATATTTATATATTGTTTAATCATCGAGAATGTGGGGCTTTTCGCAGCTAGTTCCGAGGAAAAACGTTCCATTCTCTCCGATAATCCAAAAATGTCTAATCGGGAAGTGAATTTACTGTTCAAGGTAGAAATTTCTAGCGCGTCTCTTCGGACCAACGCGTTAAAAAGTCCTGTCCCAAGGTTATGAAGTTCTGCTTTTTCTTCTGGGTATTTTTCAAAAAACAAACGTTCGCAAAATAAAGCAAATAATGCTTGAACCGTGGTCAAATGCGCTTCTACAGATCTTCGGAGAGGCTTGCCTTCCAAAATACGACTAACCGTTTGAGAGCTGTAAAACTCACATCTCTGGAATACCTGTAAGTTCAGCAAATTTGCCAATTGCTCGCAGTTCAGCCATTTCTATGTGTAATTCTCCTGGTATTAAAACCCAGTTCTTCTCCGATAGCGCCATTTCAAGTTGCTTCATAGGGCGGTAGAGTCCTAAATCCATGGAAACGATTGTTTTTGACCCGGGACGTGGTGATATGATTCGGTTAATTTTCTCAAAAACATCCATAACCGTAAACCGTACAGGTCGTTCAGTTGGAGAAGAACCAATAATTGGTAGAACTGCAATAAGAGTTCTTTCTTTAGTATTGTAAATGAATGAGTTGTGCGCTGACAACGTCAAACCACCCTTTGCCAAATCTTCATCAATATTAGTCTCTCTAAAATTTCCAAGTCGGATCATCATCCATGTTATATCATTGTAGAAAGCTAATTTAATTTCGGTTGAAACATCCCATTCACGGATATACCCAGGAAAAATGAAATTTTTTGGTCTAACTAATTTTAACACTGCGCAAGGGAGTATCTCATAAATAGAACTTGGTATCTGAGAATTTTTAGCCTCCTCCGTAAATGAAAATTGTTCTTGAACGTCGTCCACCTTGATAGAGCACCATTACAGTTCCATGCATGGTGCGCTGACCATCTGGAGTGTCTTCCTGGAAATCCAAGTTGTCAAAAGCAAACGTTATGCTTCTTCCTTTTACGAAATCAGGTGGGATGTAAACACCGCCATGTTCGTTCATTTTTGTCAGAACATTTTTGGCTATGAGAGTTTGTACGTCTTGCAGCCTAGAATAGCTGACGCTCATTCCCACCTCACTTAGAAAGTTAACCAACTGGGCACTGCGGGTCTCTTTGTGGATTGTTAAAGCCACTCCCATTTGCAAGGGCATTTCTCTCGTTCTTAATTTTTTTGAATCGAGGTCGGAAGCTTGCCATTGAGTTAAAGTCTCGATTGAAAGAGATTGGGCTATTCTAATAGCTCTCTGATCAATCTCGCTGCAACGCCTAGTGTTAGACGAAAGCGTGGCCTTTCCTACCATGCACCACTTGAAAAACAATACTAGTTCTTCCGGTAATATTGTGTCATCTACTTTAAGAGACCCTTTAAAATCCCATTTTTTGATGACGTAATTAGCTTTTTTGTCACGTTTGCGGCCTTGAAAAGGGCTCTAAATTGGTCTTCGTTGCTTTCATCTTCCATCATTTGCAAGGCTGAATCTTTCGTGCTTTTCAGAGATACCCTTTCAGACGATCGCTTTTGTTTCGGTTGCGAAAACTCTACTCCCACAACTCTATCCCTTAAAAATTCTTTCAATTCTCTTCGTGACATCAACTTATCTTTATTCGGATCGAGACCGTTTGAGTTGCAAATATTTAGATCAGCAACCGTAGCTATGCTTTCCCCTTTGAGACAGTTTTCGACTAGATACTAAAACTCTATTTCAGAAGCCACAACGGCTGGTTTATCACTTCTGGCGGGCTTTTCCTCTTCCCGTTTTATGAAGAACGTTCTTCACATTTTTTGCCCAGCAATTAAGATGATACATAATGTCAATAGCATGGGCGTCAGTATCTTTAATACATTCGCTTAGGCGAACCCGCCACGTATCATTAACACTCAAGTCTACGTCTTTTTTCAAAAACTCGCCACTTTGGTCATACGATATCATATTCAAGGGGTATTTTTTGGTTTCAGCTCCGTCACAGAAGAAACAATTAGATTTTACATATATTGAAGTTTTGCTTCGAGTAAAACTTGAACCACTCGCTGTTTCACTAAGAGTTTAGAATTTATTTTCCAGAGAGCTGTTTTCATTTGCTAACTTTTCATAGTTTTTTTGAACACGGGCTAGACGAGATTTCAGCGTAAACCCATTATAGCAAGATAAATGCCAGGTGCATTTACTACTTCTAAGATTTTCTACCGACACGTCACCTTTCATGAACGTTACGAATATCTCGGACTCATAATCTTTGAGAGCAGAATACTCGGTCATCAACTCGGAGATCTTACGTAAAGATTGCTCTTCGGGATCTTTAACTAACTTTTCCCTGGTTCTTTATTTGCAGAAAATGCAGGTATTATCCATCTTTAACGTGCTTGCCATATTTTTTTTGTTGATAAAACTACTTAATCTTAAAACTTCAAAACCACCATTTCATCTAACGAATTGAATCCAAATGCCTGACTTCGCAAGAAATAACGATAATAAAAGTACATTTACAATACTGCGTACCGAAATTTCAGTTTGAGTAATTTCTAAGGCTCGGCGCAAAATCATAAAAATTTAGTATAGGGCAGTTAACTTTGAACCTTGAACTGGTTGTTTTTTATCCCTTATATTTATATTTTTCGTTTTTAGAGTTTTAACGCCCCTCCCGGTTTAAAAGTATAAATTATATTTTTATAGGGTAATGAGTTCAAAAACGGAATAAAAGCGAGGGGTTGGTAACTCTCAGGTTCCCTGTACACTATTATGGTCATAAAATATGATGTTGAATCGTTATAAATCAAGTGTGGCGTCATTTCTGCAAAGTTAGCTTACGTTTGATACCTCACATAACATATCTCTTCGAAGTATTAACGAAGTTCACTGAAGATGAGTGGGATTAGCTATGTTGCCCCCTGGTGGCGAACTATAAGACATATCAAGTTTAGCGCGTTTATTAAGATAATTCAGACCCCATTTAACCCATTTAATATTTAAAAAAATAAAAATTTATTTAATTATAAATATATAAAAAAATAATAAAAATTAAACACCATTAGGTGGGCTAGCGTCCAACCGTCGCCTCCCACGAACTAGTACCATCGAAATTCTTATTCGGCTCATTTTTCTGAATAAAATGATACCAGCCACTATATTCTATCATCAAAATGCAAACGAGACTGTTTTTTTAAACATAACCACACTGACTATTTCAAATTTTGGCAAGAAAATTGTCAGTATAAAAATATAACAATATAAAACCTTTGTGCAAGGCTTCCATTGTCGTTTTTATATGTCTCTTATTTTTCCCTTTTTAAGTTTCAATAATTTAGGAAGCTGTTTTCCGGCGCTTTAAGAAACCATGTTTTAAAAGAAGAAAGTGATTATTTTCCTTATATCTGCGCTAATTATTTTAAATTTTTAACTTGCGAACCACAATATCGCGCCATGTAATTACCTTATAAACGTGTACGTAGGGTTAGGCATAACTCGCCTTATAAACTTGTAAATATGGTTATGCATAACTCGCCTTATAAACTTGTACATAGGGTTATGCATGACTCATAAACTTGTACATATCCACTCGGCCATAAGCGATTTAGTGAACATCCCTTCGATTATTTTAAAATCGGCGACGATTTAGTGAATATCCCCTCGACTCCCTTTTAATATTACTTATCTGCGATTGCCAAGTCACGATATTTTTGATACGAACAAAGATGTATAATAATGATAGAGTCAAAGAATATTGGTTATTAATTAAGAAAAGGACATAATTTATAACATAATTGTTCAATTGGCGATTGAATAAGATCAAAAAGGCAGACTTGGCTCTACATGGTATCTCAGAACGTTTTACGGCGGAAAGGGCACGAGGCGAGGCTTGGCCCATTCTTGTACATGTTAATGTTTTTCATAGGATTTATTTTATTATTTAAGACAAACCTATTAATTGAGTCTCGGCTAGGAGAAGTTCAGTTTGGTTTCCCAACTTGTTAAATTGATAAGATCGGCTTTTAACCTCACAGAGTAACGAATATCACGGAGAGGTATTGCATTGGATGTTTTGTGTTTCTGTCTGCCTGACTGTCTTTCCGAATCCGTGTTCGTAGTTCGCAAATGGGAGGAAAGTTGCTCGCAATTTCCGGATCGCGTTCGATAAATTGCATTTAAAACCTTTTCTTAAGCGCCAATCAGTATCTAGACATGGGCTAGCTTAACGCATTTTCATTCATTCACTAAATAGAGTCTCTGCCTTTTAGACACAAATCTGTACTTATCGGCTTCTAATAACAACACCATGTGCGGTAGCTCCTTTAGATAAGACTTCATACTGACTTTAATGTATAAGGATGGTTTTTTGATATCATGTGTTAGTGCGCTCGTCTATTTCATGTGTTAGTGCTTATACATATAATTTAGATAATAGTATTAATTTAAGACTTTCGCTTCTACTGTGAAAACTAGGGAAAAACATTTTGATTTTTAGTTCAAGCAGTCAAGCGCGAGGTTCTCTAGCTGAAGCGGAAAGTAGGTTCCGATGTATGAAGTCGTATCTCGCGCTAAAAATTGGGTTCGGCGTAAGCTTTCTCACTACAGGAGGCCTATCGTTCACATAGGCGCTTCAAGTTAGCGCACTTTTGGGTACTGTTGCGAGAAGCCGAGAAGGTAAACATACAAAATGGCGGCGGGACTAGTAACGACGTTATCATTTAATATAACATTAATTACCTGTCATTTTCATTTTCCAGGCAATGGCTTCCCTTTTCACCTCTCCGAGTGACGATGACGTCATGGAGAGGTTTTACACTGGACGTGTATGTGTGTGTCTGTCTGTCACCGCGTTCGCAGTTGGCAAGTCGGAGCAAACGTGTTCGCAATTTCCGGACCGCGTTCGCAGTACACAGAAATTCGGAAAATTTTACTTCATTGCTTTATCCATCTTATTTGACGCCAGTCATAAACTATTCGTTACACCTTCATCTGCTGGCTAACCGCCTATTCTTTTACTCAATACCAATCGGTATTTATTAGCTTCTAACAACAACACCATGTACTAGTCTTTTGTGTAAACCACATACACACCAAGCTATCCTTATTTGTTTCTAACACCACCATCTACTCGTCATTCGTCTATACCACATAGACACCAATCTGCAACATTGGCTTCTAACACCACCATCTACTGGCCTTTCGTCTTTACCACATAGACACCAATCTGTAACATTGGCTTCTACTCCATCATCGTTAGGCTTAAGATGTACGCGGCGAGCGGCTAGGGTTATGAGAAACGTCTAGCCTCCCAATGGCAGGGCTTCCACCAAAGGTTCACGCAATTGCGCATTTTCTTATCGTTTAGTGTGAATCAATCGCCTTATATACCCTAAATTTACAAAAGTTCTGATATAAGTGTTCCCTAGAAGTATAACGTTAAATATAGCTATGTTTAAAATTATTTTAGGAATTAACTTTCTTAAACCGACTTAACTATAATTAACGTAAAATACTGACGATTAAAATAATTAATATCAGTTATATTTATTTAATTATTTAAGATTAACTTCTTTCTATGTAATGACACAAGTGAGAGTTTATATAGAACGAGAAATGAAGATTAAATCTGAATCGAAACACTACACGAATATCAAAGTTAATATAAAGCGAGTAGGATGAAAAGATCTTTTACAAAACGATAAAATTTTTTTTTGCAGAATATTAAATGGAAATAGTTTACATATTTTTCGGCATTACGATTCTTTAAGTAGATGTGTAGCTATAAAGCTCTGTTTCATCTCAATATTCCAAGAACATCTTTTATATTAACATTTCAAATTTGGTGTTTACTTTTAAATTCAGCTTTACTACATTTATATATATACAACTTTTAACTTCATACATAATATGGATTTTAATACTTCGGCTCTCTATAAGTGTTGAAGCGATTGGGTCTAGATTTAAACCAGAATTGACCTTGTTTCGTGTCCTCTTACAAGAGGTGTTAACGGTTCAGAGTGAGCCGAAAGTTAAATACACACATAAGTGATAGATATTAGGTCCTCATTGGAATTATGAGGATACACAGGGAAATGTTAAACGATTAAACCTTTACAAATGACCTTCGCAATATCCCGCCAATTTGAACTACGTATTTCCGGTTTTTCTCACTGGCTAGTGGACGTGTGTAGATTAGAAAGTAAATTCGTCTCGGCTCGGAGAGGTAATATTTTGGTTCTCCCAACTTGTTAAGTTTTGCAAGTCCCTGTCTCGATAATTAATGGTGGACTTGTCCCAAATCTCCGAAAAATCGCGAATTATATTTATTAAATGTTCCTTTCTTTCTGTGTCCTTTTTTTCTATTGTTCGCTTTTAAAATTTTTTCGTGTTCTTTTTTATCAAATCTCACTCTCAAAATCAAGCGTGAATGACTAGCAGACGAAGTAAAATTAACCACCGACTAAACAAATGCTTGTCATGGGATAGGCAAAGTCACATGACATTCTGATTAAGCTGAACTCGTGCGAGAAAATCTACCTTGGTAGATCGCGAGCTTATTCGGAAAATCAGCTTCATCTCTAGGCAAAAGATCGTTCAAGTGATATTCTCGCGGGCTTGTGAACGGTCACGCGAGAAACAGAAACACGGGTCAGCTTCATATCTCATTTTTAAGCTTCATATTCTCGCGCTTGTGTAAACGAGCCTTTTAATATAATAGTTGGTTTGTTAGTCCAAACATGTTATCTAATGAACGCGAAACGCCCAAAGACTAAAACGAGTCTCTGATTTTCTCTCACCGTGGCACTTGCATCTATTGAAAAACATAAACTCCTTTATTCAAATGTTTATTTAACATTTTGAAATGTAGCAAAGCTTAATTAAAATTTTCCAAATTTAAAAATTAGGAAAACTAATATCAGCTAGAAGTTACCGCCAGAGGGTGTTCTGAGAAGTTATATTTATAAATAAAGAACGAAACATCTTCTACACACTGTGTCAAAATAAAGTAAGTAAATTTTTTACGTTACTCCAGTTACTATTGTGAACGACTATTTCGAACTGAGACTAAAGACTGGTCCATTTATACATATCCCCGTCATATTTTGGTATTTCTAATTTAGGCGAATATTGAGCATGCTGCGCATTTGTTAAACCTTGTAGTTGTTCGATCGTGGATGTCTCTTCATGATTCCCACGTGGTTCGGCGCTCGCCGGATGATTTCCTTACTCGGAGGTATAGTTCACAGTAACTATAGAATTGTTTGTAGGCGTTGATATAATTTCACTTGGAATGTTCGTCGCCGTGCTGGTTGTTGAACTCGACGATTTTGGAACCTTATCCTCGCGGTCTTCTTCATTAAAAACCGTTATCTCGAAATTCAACTTAGTCTTATATAACGTAACTTCGTCCGCATAGTCCGTGATAACATCTGCTTCCTTCTCGTCGTATTCTTCTCTGGATGCTGGATTTGAAGTCAGCTCGTCCATGATATAATTATCAAAATTCTCAAGCGCTGATCTCTTCTGTGTTAACATTGTGAGGAACGCTTCCAATTTAGCGATATCCCTCGGATCTGCTTCCAATTCTTCGTCAGTCTTCTTGTATAACTTCGTCAGTTGAGCACGAACTGGAACCCACTTCTTCTTTGCGGCTACCACCTCGGCCGAGTCTTGGTAGTTCGCCATATTCAACTTCTCTTCTTCTTATTCGATAAAATCGGACAAAAACTTCCAAGTTATGACCCTTATTCGATGTCTAAGAGTCCCGGGTTTCGGCAACAATTAATTTTGTAACATTAGCTAATACTTCTCCGGTATTTTACCGAACGAATAGGAAAAAATTTAAGTCCCAATTTTGGTTTGAAAAGTTAAGGTTTATTTTCAGAAAAAGTGCGCATGCTTTCCCCTTCGATTCTTATTTCAAACAAAACTCTCTTTCATCACGAAGAGAACAGTTGGGGAACAGTCACGATAGGCCAAAGGGGGGGGGTCACAGAAATGGGTCAGCAGCTAATGGTTTTCTTCGAACAGGATATTTTTTTTTCCAAAATATTTTCACTCGAAATGGGCACTTCTGAGTTAAAAGAGCAAATAGACGTCAAAGCTTGCTGAGAAATTTCTTCTAAGTTTAAATACATTGTAAGATTATTCGAATTAATTTTAAGATGTTAAGTTTAGTTGTAACAGTTGGGTTCTATGAAAGTGTTTTCAAATACCATATTTCGTTAAATTTTAAGTGTCTTAGGTTAGCATCATGACGTGATGTACGCCCTTAAGACAGAATAAATTTTTCAGTTGTAAATCGCGCGTTTTATTTTAATTTGCATATATCCGCGTGATAGTATGTATCAAAATCATTACACATTGTTTAAATAAAGTTGGGAAACCAAAATAAACCTCTCCGAGTCGAGACGCAATTAAGATTTTTTCTCAAATAATTCACTGAATAAATAAATATAATTGATATCAATTATTTTAATCGTCATTAATTCTAACAAAAACGGGTTATACTTCACACATAAAGTACGTAAGTTCAACTTTCCATGTATTTTATGACATTCCCAAAGTGAAAACGAAGTACACGAACAAATAATCTTTTAACCAATCATAAGCCTCTAACCGTAGACAACCTTTTAATACTAAACCAGTCTGTGACGGCTGCAGTACTAATTTCTTGCATCGAACCACGAATCGACCTCACCGTAAACCTAACCGCGAAGATCGGTAGGCAAATTTGCGGTGTCGTTAGGTTACTTTGTTAGTCGTTATAAAATATTCAACGTTTTAAAGCTCAAGTTTAGAAAATTTTCGAGTCTTTTAATAGGTCTTCAACTTAATACTATAAGATTTTTTATTTCAACAGAAAAATAGCTCTGCTAATAATATTAGACTTGAAAACAAAACTAAGCCTTAGTTGAGCCCGAGCGGCCCATGCCGAGTCGCAATGTCTCGTAAAAAACAGACTCACAGCGTCTTATAAGATCCAAACCAAAGACACCCAGATTGATAAGATCTTCGTGCCTTACTCCGAAATAATCTTTGGTATTGAGAATAGTTTTATCCAATTAACATTTTAGACACCCTGCTTAGTCTTTATAGTAGTTCCCGAATTGATGTACCGGGTAAATCGGTTCTTAAGGCGGAAGGAGCCGTGATACCGAATTATTTACCTCCGCGTAAGGGGGAAGTCTTTCCATGAAGATTACAAAATATCGTATAGCTCGCCCAGGCACATGCAACGTACTTCATGTGTGAAACCTAATCGGCTTTCTAATTTTCTAGTTGAATAGTTTTAAGAGACGTTATTTTTATTTAAACATTAATAAAAACTGGCTCTGCAGACAAAGACGCAAAAAAATAAGAGATAAGTTTATAAATTAATTGCGTAAAGTAATAGATATTCAAATTTTCACTTTTGAAGACATTATTATTAAACAATAAAACATTAAATATTAACATTAACTAAGATATCTTAGTTTTTTCACCAACAACACTTATGCACCCAATTGCCAATTGCGAACGCGGTGACAGCAACACACACGGTATAATACCTAACCGTGACGTCATCGTCACTTGGAGAGGTAACAATGTTACTTAAAAAAAGGCGCGGCACACAGATTTTCACCTCTTTAGTGCTATTTAAAACCAGCCGCTTAATATAAATTTTTATCTCATAAATAACTTTCTCCTTGGACAGCAATTTTTAACAGATGGTTCATCTGTGACATTCTGGTCTGGAATAATATTTCCCTATTGGATGAAAATGATTAAACGGCGAACATGTGGAAGGATATTGATATCGGAGAGACAAAAGAAAATGGCATAGAGGACTCTCTCTTGACAGCTCAATGAAAATTAGCCTTAAAATTGGTTGAACCTTATTGTGCTATCGAGACATTAACATGAGCCACGCGAAAGATAACGGAGTATTTGACTCGATTTCGTGATGAACGAATCATTCAAAAGTTTGAAGTGATTAACAAAAGCGGATCTTCCATTACCTTTCCCCAAAATGGCTCCCAAGTATTGTATGCATTTTTGTGAGACAACGGATATGATTGATTTTCGAGTTCCCAACACCATCATGTACAGTATGTCAATCGCCACCAGAACGCTAATGACGCAAACCAACCCGATCCATATCTGAAAAAAGGCATGAAGTAAAAATACACGCTTAACAACAAAAGGGGATAACGGTGATATGCAAATATAATTTGTCGTCCTCTAATATCGATCACGTCACTCTTGCTCTTGTCAACGGTAAAATTTAAAGGGTCTCTGAAGAAGTCGGCGGGGTGTTTAATTGTTTTTTTGGAAAACGTTTTATTGACTTGTCAGCCCTCTGGTGGTAATCAAAGCGAATGTCTTTCTTTTTCCGGAATAATAGTGTTATTACCCCTTTTCGTGTTATTCACCCTTTTCTGGCAGGTTATACAATTGGGCCAATCACAGCGCCTGGCTATTACTACGGTCGTAGGTTCTATGAAATGCAGCGGGGTCTGGGACTCTCTGGAGTGGCAACTGGGGATACACCGGAGCTTGGCGGATCACAATCAATCACAAGAAAGATTAAAAGATAATTCTATTACCATGCCGCTCGATGGTGGGTATTTTCCTAAAATGAAACTTGTAATGTCGGTTGGCTTTAAAATATAAAAGCTTGAGAATATTCATTATTTGGTTTCAGAAATATTATTTTATTTGCAAAAGTATATATTTGTTAAGCGAGTCAGGGTTTTTAATCATATTTGACGGGGCTCAACGCTATGTGAACTCACATGAGAAATATGAAATTAGTATTACAGCCCAAGATTTGGCTATCTTGCAATTTTGTACCTTTTACATTTCCAAATATTACTTTTTGAAGATCCTCGAGTATATTGGGACTTTTGTTTGAATATAGCTGACCCAATTTGCCTTAACTATATCGGAAAAGAAGTAAAAGTAATGAAAGAACTTTTCCTTACGCCATTCGAAATAGATTTTATATCGTCGAAGGCTCCCATTGGAGCAGAGATGAATGTCAGATTTTTTGCAGATATCATTATTTGAGATGTATACATGAAAGGAACAGTGCAGATTTTAACAAATCCCATCTCAGCCATCCGAGCATCTCCATAATCTGTTTCCCTTATGCAAGATTGTGGATCCATATCCATAGAATCGTTCTGAAATTGAGCAATTGAACAAGAAGGCTAAAGCAAATATTACACATATACAGTGTGCTCGAAATCAGACCATCACCTTTTGTGGACAACCCCCAAAAATGCCAACGGATGACGGCCAAAAATTAAAATATAGACCTAAAATTCAGGTTTCTCAGGAGAGCTATAGATCGTTTTCGCAGGCGACGTTGCTTTTTCCAACTCAATTTAGAGTCACGTCGAATTCACTAAACTTGGTGGGAAGCTTTTAGGCTCAAATGGAATTCCATAAAGCGCAGTATTTATCGAAATGGGCAGACCACGTGTATCCTTAGAAGAGTTCGCGACGCTTTAATAAGCACCTTACTTCCCACCAACGTTTTTACACTTATTTATAAGTCTTAAGAATCAAGAAAAGGCGCCCATTTAGATTCCCAGGCCACCCGGGTAAAATTATCCCAGACGCTGCTTGCCCCAACTAAAATGTCCTGCAGCCTCGACTGATAGTGACAAATAGTCCTCGCGGGACATACCTAAAACCTTAAACACTCTAGCAAAAGTTTATCCTGGAACTGAAGAAATTTCACTTAACGTGCTACAATTGATAACCGAACCAAATAGGTTTTTCGAGTACAGAACCCTGAGGTTTAGGGTTTCTTCTGGCACTAAAACCTATGGTTTAGGGGTTCTTCTGGTACAGAAACCTGATGTTTAGGGATTCTTCTGGTACAGAAACCTGAAGTTTATGGATTCTTCTGGTACAGAAACCTGAGGTTTAAAGGTTCTTCTGTTACAGAAACCTGAGGTTTAGGGGTTTTTCTGGTACCAAAAACCGAGAAACGGTCGACATGGAAAAATTCTTGGTTCAAAATTTCTGTAATCATTATTTCCCATAAGCACGCTGCTTTGGGTAGAGAAGACAAAAAATAAGCTTACACCCTCTTCTTTCGACTGCAGTGCAACTGTAGAATTCCCTCAAAACGTAGTCAAACTCATCGAAACAGAAACATCTTTGTTACAAACTTTGTTCTATATATTTTTTTCGCTCATTGTGAGTATCTTACTTACATTTCTAAGCCATCCTTCCACGTCCAAAGTAGGGTTGAACCTTTAATTTTAAACACATTAAGAATGAGCTTTCCTTGTGATAACAAGAGCGTATGAAGAAGGAGTATCCCCGAGCCATATGGTCGCGAACGCGGGAAAAGTACTTTTGACCACATCGCGATTGCGTTGCAAATACTAAAGGCAATGCTAATATCGAGCTACTCTCACACGCGCAGTACAATAATTTACACAATTATAAGGTATGACAGATCTAAAAGTAATCCTAGGATAACCCTTCAAATAAGAGCGGTATTTAAAGATCCCCATGATTAACTGATGAAGCATTTTCCCACTTCGGTGAAAATTCGCTCTAGCAGTAATCGTTGGATGTCTTTTTCCCTCGCGTTTTCCTCTGGCGCTCAAGACGAACAGTAAAGAATTCGGCTTCGGTTGAGTCAATAGCTAAGAGTGGTACTCCTCCTTCATTTTTTTCTGACTGCCTACTGTACCTGAGACGATTCGTGTGTTCAAAAATGAAATGCCAAACTCGAACTGCGGAGTCGTAAGGATAATCCCAAGGTTTCTGGAAAACGCGTTCAATCTCAAAATACAACTTTTACCAAAAGTGTATTGCATAAAACCGTGTGGTTTTATATCTATATACTTTTGCTTTTACTCAAGTGCATCAACTCTACAATTAAAGTCTTTAGCAACCAGGATCCGTTAGCACAAAAAGCTTTGATTCTTGATGTCGGCGATTTTATTCCAAAACTGAAGCGAATCCCAATTACAGCCATACAATTGAAGTTTATTATTTTCAGGTAAATTTCATAAGGGTGTTAATGTATATGGATGGTTTTTATCAGAGCTGTGCTAATTAATTAGTTAGCGAATTAAAATTCTAATTAATTAGCATCATTTACTAATTGAAAATGGTAATTGAATTTTAATTACATTAGTGCTAATTGAAAAACAATTCTAATTAATTGGTATGATTCTCGAAAGGCATTTATCTATTTAAAATTTAATTAGATTTAGGATTGACTAATTAGCCAATTGTATTTTCAATTAATATTTTATGCCAATTTGTAGTAAAAACTAAAACTTGAGGAATTTATTCATGATTCTTCTATTAGAATATGAAAAAGGCCTTAAAATATCGATGATGAAACTTTCGTGCTACTCTGAATTTTTCAGCTACTCAAAACCAGAGAGAATACTAGTGCTAGCATTCTCTCTTCGTGAAGGAAATTCCCCCACAGTCAAGTCTAAGAAAATTCCGTAAATCGTATATCGTAACTGCCTCATTTCGAAATTTCGACTATTTTTCCTTCTTGAATTAATAGCAGTGCCTATAAATTTACTACTCAGGAGTCCATTATAGGAACTGTGGCAAGAAAATGAAGAAATGAGACATATTTTATCATAACGGAAGGTTGAGGCTTGTCTCATTTTTCGAGAATAATTCACGGCTTCCGCACCCGTTTTTCGAGGGCATTAAAACATTAAACTTTGCATTACCAAAGTGCATGGGCCTTTTTATACTTTAATGGTTACTCATGGTTTAGTTAATTATAAATTAGTAATTCTATTTATATTTATCTAATTTCTTATTGGCTAATTAATTAGCTCATAAATATTTATCTAATTGCTAACTCTAATAGAATTAGTTGTCAGCTAATTAGCACAGCTCCGGTTTTTATCCTTTTTAAGTTTTGCGTTTACTTAAATCCGGATTCTTAATTTGTGCTTAAAATTTCTGATAGTATTTTATACAGGGTGTTTTTGAAAAGTAAATCAATAATCAAGGCGCGTGCTAATTCATTCGGCCCAACTGAGTGGAAATTATCAAAGAACATGGTATGTATAACATTTGGTTACGGAGATATGCCCCCCCTTCCCTTAGAACTTATAATAACAAATACATCAATTGAAGACAAAGAGTGGATGCATCTGTGACATTTCCAAAACAATGTGCTTATTCACACATTTTACAGGACTTGTCTGACATTTTTTTTGTAATTGATTCTGAAACTTTAACACAATAATCGTTATTTCTGCTATCTTAAAAGTTTTTTTTAAGTAATTTGGAAACTAGATAAGAAAACCCTGATTAAACCAAAAATTTTGGACTACTTACAACTTAAAATATTCGGCTATATGTAACTTACCTTTCCTTCCGGCCATGCTACAGTAATATTATACACGGGTTCTTTCATGTTTCGCGGAGTGAATTGATTTCAAACGACAAATTTATATATTAGCGCTAGGTTAATCACTTTCAAGTTTTTTTCCGCACCAAAAACGAGGTAGCATGAAAAGTACGAAGGGCTAACATAACGTTCTCGAGCCACGCCTGCGAGAGAATAATTAGGGTAAAACAGTTAATTAAGTCCGCCCTTAAATAGAAGGTACAAAATTTGATATAATTACGCGTAATTCATCTCTAGATACAATTCGAACAAATAATTTTATGGAACAGTTCGTTATGAAGTCATAATTTTCTAGTTTTAACAATCGCGGTACTAGATACTGTTGCGATCAAATGTCCAAAATTCCAATGCGAAACTGAAACTCGAGTTGTTGAGGTTAAGTTACAAGTAAAGCGGAGGGAGAAATAGCAATCAGAATTTATGATGTACTTCACGCTATTTAAAAGATCATTTTTTAGGAAGCTCACATCTCATGAATATTTTCTAGCTTCGTGCCATTTCCATCTATTGAGGGATGCATGCAATTTTTAGAAGCAAGAACAGAGAAAGGTTAGCCTTTATTTCAGTCCGACCAAAAGTCCATTACTTAATTCCATATGGAATAAAGTAATGGACTTTTGTTCCGAATAATAGCCCACTATAGAGTCCCACCCTTCAACACGTAACGAATATTTTAAATTATCTTATTGGCTCACTTAAAGTACGTTTTTATGACGTTGCTTACGGGGACGGAGAAAAATACGTAGTTCCTTATTACCATTGTCACTATGACCTGCCTCTTAATTCATACCTCCTATTCTGTCCCGGATATGAGGTCATGAACTTTGACGCGCGCCAAAATTCTTCATTTTTTACTCTCTATTACCGCTTTAAAATTGCATCCATCCCTGGTCTAGTTTCCAAAGTTCTGCAGAGACTAGCTACTAAAATCACTATCCATGGTAAAAATGATTAGATTCATCATTAAAATAATAGCTCGTATCCGAACTCTTTTCTGAGTTATTATTCCAGTTAACGAGAAAGTCTTGGTTAACGGCCATTTCAAAACCTATTAGATTTTAAATTGCCTCTTTTCCTTCTCATTTCCAAGTATCACATTATCTAAAATGTATAATGGAAGTTCAAATGAAGCCTTATCCGCTTTTCGTAATACCAGTAGTATATACTACTTCTCTTCGAGAGAAGTGTACCACAAAGCGATGTAAGTGTAACGTCATTCTTCCCAACATCGGAACATTTGGAGCAAGGTTACTAATCGAATCACATATCCGATTAATAGTTCCCCCATCATTTCTCTATTAGCGCTTAACTATTTGCAAAAAGTCTTCGTTTGTATCAAGGCCGAAAAAACAAAATATATGTGTGAGGTTTATCAATTGCCTGAAGTTCAGATATTGAAAATTTTTTTAGTTTTTTTTATCCATTTAATCCTTAATCAATAGTAACTTCAGTCAACAGATTTTACAGTAAATCGATCTATTCACTCTAAATTAATTAATAAAATTACATATCTATGCTTTTTCAAGAACAATTACATTTTCCGAAAACATTTTATCATGAAATTAATTATTTTGAAGGGAGTGCGTGTTGAGGAATCAATATTGAATATTTGAAATACTCTTTCTAAGCGAACTTTAACATAATTCGAAAGGAAAATGTAAATATTTAATAGTGGATGCCAAACCAGGGTGTTGCACGAATTCATGCATTTAATTTCGTATATCGATATGCTACATTTCCAATGTCGCGACTATGAAGGGAAGGTTGCACTGGAATTTCCCTCTCCGTACTTTAGAATTTCTTGGTCATAACTCAGTTCTTATTTGAAACGTGTCACGGCTATATTTTTAGATCCAACTTTTGTTCAGGAATACATTTCATCTTATAAATTCCCAGTTTTACTAAATATTCCCAAATGGTTACCTGCTCTCAGGTAGGTCCGAGAATCCTTTCTTACGCTTATTCCTACGGCGGTCTCCTCAGTACTGGCTTCTCAAAGAACCCCATTTTATTTCAGTCATTCATTCTCCCTATCTCTCTTTTTCTATACGAAAATGTCCAAGCCATAGTTTTTGGGTAGGGGTTAAACTGTACATATATCGGGTTATGCATCTATATTTTTATTTTGTTGGTTCAGGCCATTTGAACTATATTTTCGAATGGCTCTG
Source organism: Phalangium opilio (assembly GCF_054372755.1). Lineage (NCBI taxonomy): Eukaryota > Metazoa > Arthropoda > Arachnida > Opiliones > Phalangiidae > Phalangium > Phalangium opilio. The sequence goes on from NW_028324195.1 coordinate 1,151,200, forward strand.
TTATCTTTTTGTATTTTTGTTTTATCTCTATATTTGGAAAGTTGGACCATTCGCGTCTACGCGGTGCCACTTAATGGTACCTGGTACCACTGATTAATTGCTCTCTCTCGGGACACATTTGGTGCCGAGAAATCTACTCTCTCTCTCTTGTCGACCTTTGAACCTTTACCGGAGTTCGGAGAACTAAACCAATTAGACCAAATCCCGGTACATGATTGGCTAAAGAGAAAGTGCCCGTGAAAAAGAAGAATTGAGGGACTGAACTTGGAGGTCGAGAAGAATTACTTTTTGACGAGGACTCGACCAGGAAGGATAGCAACGCTTTGCTGCTCCTAGACTACGACAAGGAAAGAGCCCTCGAGACTTAGACGTTTTCAAGTTTCCTGTTCGACCGTCCTGAGACTTAGAAGATTTTAAGAAGAGACTTAGGCGTTTAGAGTGACCACGCCAATCAAAGTAGAACCACTGACCTATCCCGTCTCTCGTCAGCTATTCCTGGTGCGGGCTAAAAAGTAGCACCTTCCGACGAGAGTTCTAGCTTTCCGAAGACAGGCATTAATTCCTTGGTGCGCTCCATGAAGTTGATTGATATTTGTTGGGCGCAAAGCGGTATCAATAGTCGTTCCCCTCGGTATAATAAGCCTTCGTCTTCATGAAGCTCTTCTTTTATTGGCGAAAAATATGATAATCCTGTTGCCACCTTCGATGCATATTTTGGCCACCCATAGCTAATATAATGTTGTAGTTTCTGCATGTCTTCATCTTTGAGGATACTTTGCCGGAATTGGTGCGATTTGTTTAGAAAACAGTACTGTCATGGAGTGTAGCGCAGCCATTGGGCCTTCTAGAAGTTCCGTATTTATTTCTTTGGTTTTTGCAGGTGAGCGCGATAAGCTATCAGCGATATACATCTGAGATCCTGGGACGAATCGAAGTGTTAGATTATAACGAGCTAAGCGAAGTACCATTCGTTGCAGGCGGGGTGATAAAGAGGTGATGGGCTTCTTTATGATACCAAGTAGTGGATTATGATCTGTCTCAACTGTGATCTTATTTCCTACCACATAGTAATTAAAGTGTTCCACAGCATATACTATGGCCACCAACTCCTTCTCGATTTGCGCATAACGTTGTTGGGTTTCTGTTAGAGTGGTTGAAGCATATTCTATAGGTTGCCCGTCCTGAAGAAGTACCGCCCCTATACCAAAGTGACTCGCGTCAACTGAGATATTAGTTTCTTTATTCGGGTCGTAAAACCTTAGAACTGGAATTTTTGTGATGTCTTTCTTAAGGCGATTAAAGCATTGCTGAGAATTAGAATCCCAGAGAAATTCCGATGATGTTTTCAATAAATTTCCTAGTGGTGCCGTTTTTCAGAATGAGGGTCCATAAATTTACTAAGGTAATTTATGATTCCAAGAAAAAGCTGAAGTTTCTTCTTGTTCGAAGGTGAAGAGAGGGCCTGAATAGCTGCTACCTTTCTTGGATCAACTTGAACCCCGTATTGTGATATGATATGAGAGAGTAAGGGTGTCGGTATAAACCCAAAAATTTTACCCCCCTTCCTCCCCCCTTTCAGGGGGGGGTAAAATTTTTTGGTTTATACCGACACCCCTGGTGTTGGGGGGGATGTGGGGGGGATTGATGATGTCACGTGATGGTGTTGGGGGAGGAGAGGGGGAATTGAGGGGGGGGAAGATGGGGGGAAATTGATGACGTCACGTGATGTTGTTGGCGGGAGATTTGAATTGTTGAGCCACCTGGTGGTGGTTTTCTTGATGACGTTACGTGGCTGATACCTGTAGGGATAGGCTTATGCTATTGTAGATCCTGAAAAGATAGGCTTATGCTAGTTGTAAAACAATCAGATTTTAAACCAAAAAACATTTAATTAGCGTGATAATAACATACATAATTAAGTTAAATTAATAATAAATTAGTTAAATATTTAAAAAAACCTCCTCCTTAAACTTGATTCAAGCCGTATCTGAAGATGTTTTTTTTTCTATACCGGACTAATAAAGCGCCGTTGGTAGGAAGTCGAACCCTGGAATGGAAACTCAAATGTTGTTGAAACAACGCAGAGCTGGACGCATTACCACCAGGCAACCACACGGTTTGTTAATAAGCTCCTTTTACACTTTTTTAGTCGCCGTATAAGATTTTGATACTGTTTAGCAATTTTCATATCGTTACTTTTTCGATTTGCGGTAAAAGCTTTTAGGAAAGCTTTCGTACTTTTCTTCTTACTTCTATGAATACGATAGAGGGCGCTATACTGCCCGCATACGCTACTTTCTAGCCTCTGAAGATGTCGTTTACCAAAAGTCCATTTTCTGCAGTTTAAAGATAAAAATCTTCTTATACTAGGCAGAAATGGTGGCAAACCGTAGCTATCGAAATAATAGCCTACACGAGCTCCGTCTATAAAGACCGATACCCAGTGAGACCCCTTTTCATAGTGCTGATCTAAATTTATAATTAACGATGCGGGATATTTGGTAACCTTAGGTAACCTATTTGACGCGAAAACACCCAAAAAGTTGGGCGTATCTGATAAAGCGAGAATCAAGTCTACGGTGGTAGTTGCTGACATTTTTAATAATCTACAATTACGTTCCTATTTTTATCGATTTGAATCATGCTTTTAAATTCGGCGTATACAATGCAGACTGCGGCTTCGGGCAAAGGTTTAGCGAATCCCATGTCCAATCTTAATTGTCCTTGCTTAACGGGGTTCCAGTGGTTTGTTTCGCTAGCCGATAGGTCCGGTGTCAGATCAAAAGCGTACAGAGTTAAGCCGTTGGCAAACTCGTTGGGAGTAATATCGTTACCGTCGTCTTTATAATGAATACCCGTGCCCGCGAACAATGTTTGATAAGCTTGTATATACAAGTTTTTAGCGAAATCAGGAGTCAACGGTTTCGAAGGTATTTGTTCGTTATCGAGATACAGAGACAAAAAATTTAAATCCCAAGTTTTAAAGTTAAAGGGATTCAGAGCGTAACTGCCCTTGAACGCCGCATTGGAGACTATTCCAATAATGGCGCGATTAGGCTGAGGTCCTAGATATATATTGTTAAAAATCTCGGTGCTACTTCCGGTAGAGATAGTTTTAGTTTTAAGTTCGGTGCGCGTAAAATTATATTTGGCAGTACCGTTATTAAGCGCTGCTTCATGCGCTAACAATATTTTAGGACTGAGTTTAACTTTGCGTACCGCGAGTGCAGCGTCTAGTATCTTGACTTTACAGTTTTTGAGAGTGGCTGTTTCTTCACACATTAAGGCAAACTCGTCCTTGTTGCGAGTAAGCACGACTTTAAGGTCCACCCCGTTTAAGAGATATTCGGGAATATTAAACACGTCACTAAACACGGGTGTAAAAAATTCAATCACGGCCGATTTAGCAGTTTTAGCCATTCGAGCGACGAAACCTTTATTTGAAAGTCGTCGAACTTTCCGGCTTCGTCCCTTTCCCATCCGGCCATCATAAGGTGAGATGTTTTGGCCGAGGGTCCGTAATTTGAGACAGTTTCGATAAAAGAAGTGAAGGTGTAGTTTTGAGCGGCTGAAGAAACTCGGGTATTGTTCAAGAAAACATCGCAAGTTCTCCACAATGCGTGGCCAGCGTTGTTTACGAAAGCTACCACGGCGGCATCAGGAAGATCACTTCCATCTTCGTTGGTGATTTTGACTTTGTTGTAATGCATGGTGTGGGCTACATCGATGTAGCTATCTCCATTGCCCGAGATGAGATATTCGAGGGTAGAGCTATCACCAATGGCCGCCAAGGGTTTGGCCCATACACCTTGAGCATGTTCGACACTAGTTTGAATCGGCACAGGGGCAAAAATGTCCAATTCACTCTTAAGAGCTTGGAGAGAAAACATGATTTTTTTCAGGAGCTAAATATATCGCGTGGCGTCTGCTTTGAATGACGGTGATAAACTGACAGGCGTTTAACTTTGCGTCTCTTTATCTTTAATCCTGAACCTTGCTGTGCAGCAGTCATGTTCTCATAAGTTTCCTGCAATCTCTTTTTCGCTGCACTTTTCACATTCTGACCTTGCATTACGTCACCAAGAATCTTTTGTCCCGTACTAATGGCTCTAGGTGCCAGATACTTTGCACCTCTAATTAATAAGGGGCGTGCCCATCTAAATAACCCTATCAGGGCGCTTCCTATTCCGTGTCCTTTTTGGTGTGGTGTCCCGACAAATACTTTTGACACCCCTCCACCCCCTACCTGATCTAAATTATACCTCCTATACTCGCAACGAGACTCTAATGTTTGGGGTTTTGGCATGGTCTAAAGTGTAGTTTACAGGTCGACGTTCCAAACTCGAATGACGCGGCTTGGCCTAAACTGTTCCTTATATCAATGTCTATAGTATCAAAGTAACGTTTAGCAACTTTAACGTAATGGGGAGAGTTAAATGATTTAGTAATAGTCGAACCGTGAGGTTTTTAGCTGTCTACGCCTACTATACGAAGTAGCGGGGCTACCGTATCGCCTATAAATTCATTAGCTACTATATCGGAATAAATAAACAATTGGTCGGGAACATAATAATTTAAATTAGCGGGAACAGAGCTTCTATACGATTGGCTGGTTTTATCTGAAGGGCAAGAGAAAGACGTACTTTGGCCTTTTGGGGTTTTAAATCCTAATATCCTTTTCAAAGTGGGAGAAAGAGCCAAGATACCGTTAGGTTGAATAGTTAAAGAAATGTAATCAGAGAGAGGATCCGAATCAAATTTAAACTTTGAACCGTATTGAAAGCCACTTAATCCTGAAGCTATTTGTTTAAGCAGGGCTTCTAATGATTTGTAATAACCCCCAGGAACTATAAAGGCCTCGGCTTTAACAATAGGCTGTGATTTTCCGTCCCGACCTTTTTAATTTTCATGCGAGACCACCTGCACGTGACCTTCCTCACTGGGTATGTTAAAAAAGGACATTGGGTACAAAACTTCTACTAGAGCAACCTCCCAGTCATCCCCGATCAGCTCTATAGCCTGGGGCAACTTGGTAGTGTACGAAGACGTCTTGTTGTTGTCATAAATTTTCATGCTAGCGTTGCTGGGGAGCGTTAGGTAAAAGGGAGACTGCATCTTTAGCCGGAATCCAAGAATTCATAGTAGGGGGATAGCCTAACCACTTTACAAAGAGCTCCTTATGTCCGCTCCTACTGCGCTTACGAATTACTTTCTCGATCTTGTACGTCTCGGGTCTAGCTACCGACTGAAGTTCCATCCCGTAAAACACCCCTTTATTGGTTCCCCGTTTAAATCTTCTAGTTTGAATACAGGAGGGCGTCTGTATATTTTTCCCACTATTAAAAAAACCTCTATTGTGTACGTTCGCTCGTACCCTTTTTCAAAAATCATCTTATTCCTACTTACTCGGACGTATTCGCCCACCTTTAATTTTTTCCCGTAAACTTTCTTTTCGCTAAAGTACTTTCCGTATACATTTTTGAAAACCTGAAGGACATTGGTGCCAGTAACTTCCGAAGGAGTCATTTTTATCGCGGAATGCACCGAGTTATTGTAAGCCTTAACCAGGTCATCTAGAACATCTATATATCTATTGGTATTCTTTTCTGTAAAATACCTGTACATGCGTGACTTTAAAGTTTGATTTAATCTTTCTACCATACACGCTTTTATATCATCATTCTCAGTTGTAAAAATATAACCCCTTTCTCCTTCAAGTATCCTTGTAATTGGGAATTTCTAAATTCAGTACCCTTATCCGTTTGTAGTTTCCTAGGAACCCTCTCTCTAAAGACAGACTTAAAAGCCTCAACCGTTTCAACACCGCTTTTGGATTTTAAAGGTACGGCCCAGGCTTTTCTGCTAAAGCAATCTATTACGGTTAATATGTATTTGTACCCGTCGTTGTACTGACTCAAAGAACGCATGTCGTTCAAATCCGCCTGATATTGATCTCCTATGTTAGTTACAACCACCTTGTTTCTTTTAAACTTTCTAAAAACTCTCTTATGTAGAGTGTACGCGTCTTTTCCCTTTAACCAATCTAGTACCTGTTTCTTACTAATACCCTTTAATTTCACTGCTAAATATAATTTTTCAGCACCCCCGAAACTGGCAGGGTGGGAAGGGTTAGAGTAGATACCTTCTAAAATTTTGGAGATTTTACGTACGCTACCCATTTCGGAGACTCAGTTTTAAGTTTTTTAGCTGCTGTCTTAAGACTTTCCTCAGATTTAAGTTTTTTAGCTGCTGCCTCAAGACTATTCTCAGATTTAAGTTTTTTAGCTGCTACCTTGACACTAACTTTGGGAGCTCTAGTTCTTTTTATTTTAATTTGTTGGGGTATTGTATACGAAGTTAGAGGGGAAAAACTAGAAAGTAGGTTTGTAAATGCGTAAAAACCTCTAGGTTTTGGGTCTTTGTTAGAGGAAGGCTTGACAAATTCTAAAGCTATATCTCTAATACTCGATCCGGGTATTAATGAATCATTAACTATAACTTCCCCACTATCTGTCCACCTAAGCTTTTCAGGGTTAGTTGAAATCTGATCAACGATACTATGTACATGCCCTATATATTTAAGGGGGATATCGTCTAACCAAGCCAAGTTAAAATAGTTGGATGTTGGTTGGGGGACCGTGGGTATAGGTTGCCTAGCGATATTATGTAAATAATTATATCTCTGTACAGTCTGTTCGTATAAGCGCCATTTTGAAGCTTCGTCTAAATCTTTACGAGCTAAAATAACATTCATTTCATTGTCCAATTCCGAAACTACTTGTTGTTGGGGGTGGGGAAAGGGGTCGCTTTTAAAGGTAGAGTTAGGGACAAGGACCATTTTCTGAGCGTACTGCATATTTTACTGACTACCTCCTGTTATAGCGCCGATAATAGAGGAAACTAGAGGGAAAAGGAAAGAAAAGAAACTACCACCTTCCTGAACTAATATATCACGTTTTGTTTTCCAAGATATTCTCTTATTAGCAATTTTTCTAAGTTTTGCGGAATGCCTAGCTAATCTAGCTTTTTGATTTTTATTTAATTTAACGTTACCGTGTAAAGTATTTTCAACACACTCTGCGATTGCGTCGATTAAGGGCTTCTTGGCGTTACGTAAAATGATTCTACGTTGTTTTCGAGGGGATTTGGCAATAACGGAGAGCAAATTTCTTTGTGACCGAACGGCATAAGGCATAGTGACTAAATGAAGAGATGGCTAAACACCCATCTACTATTATAATTATTTGGGGATGTAAACTTCGCAAGGGTTGTCGGGAAATATTCCTGTCCTAAGTCTATGATTCTCGGGGCATCTTTGGTGTAGATCGAATAATAAATATCCGAAAGGTAAACTAGTAGCGTCACGGTAGGCGTCGACAGCGAAACGCCATTTATCGGCAAACATTTGCCTAGCTATTATTGAACTTTGCAATTTGTCTCTAGGAGATTTCATAAGTATAAGATAATGAGCGTTCAAAGAAATATCTCTAGAGTCTTTGGATCGATGGAATACGTTTTGGACGATATAAATCACGCTCAAGTTGCGATGATGCGTTCCCTTGGTAAAAAGAGACCCAACTTCTCCTTTGTTCTCGGTCATCAAGTCATCGATGATTAAAAGGCAAGGCTTACCGCCGGTAGTTCTGATAAATTTGGCATACCTTGTTTGAAAACCACAAATTTTCTCAAACTTTCGAAAAAAGGTTGCCATTCACCGTAGAACCAATGTATTTCGCTTATATTAGGGGAAAACATGGCTTCCCTGTTCTCTAATATTTTTAAAACTAATTGAGTTTTCCCACTTTGAGACGGGCCTGCTATCACCATGTTAAAAGGATGGTAGAAAGGATACATGACCTTACACTTTGACTTTCAACGAACTAATGAGATAAATATTGTAAAGTGTTTGTATATATATATTCTACAGGGCCGGTAGGCCCTTGTAGATATGACATGACACCCTTCCGTAATGTTAAAAGAAAATTCACAGTTTTTAGGGTTAGCGTCCCATAGAAAAAGCATTAAAAAATTTTCGGTTTTTTAAGGCAATTGTGGCAGGCCATACGGAAAAAGTATAGCGAAGTTAGTTTTCGGAATACTTCTAAATTAACAAGCATTTCTTAAATGGGAAACTTACGTGTTTCGATTTTTAATTAATGAATTCTAATTTTTGTAATTTAACTAATTAAGATAGTACGTCAAAAAATTACTTTTGGGTCAGAAGTCAGCCTAACCTTATAGCGCGCTTAAACCTATTTCTTCATTTCGTTCTCGTTGACAACTAGAAAGGCCTAGGTTTGTGGGTGCTAACAAGTTACGTTGACAAATTTCAAATGTTGGGTTTCTTGCTGATTTTCCTAATTTCTTAGCAGTAGACCCTAACCAATTACTTTGGTATTTCATCCGAGCTTGAGCACCTTTATATGTATTTTCTAATTAACTGTAGCACCCTTAATAGGAAATACGTCGTTATCAGGTCGAATTTTCGTCTAGAAAAGTAATTCAGGTAAATAATTACAGTTAATAGAGGTTTTTATATCATTTAAAGTAAGCTTTTCGACGTTCTTTACGGCCAAGGCTTAAGTTTTAGTTTGTCTATGTAATATAGAGTTTATAGTGTCTTTCCTTTTAAAGATTATAAGAAAGCTTATTTCCAGCACTGTTTTGGATTGGAAATTTGGAATTACAAAAATACGCAGTCTGCTTCGATTCATGCTACAAATCCTAACCCTAGGGCCTAGGTTACCGTTTTACGCTACATAACTTAATACTGTATTCATCATGACTGTTTGTTGGCGCTTCAACATTCTCATTTGAGGACAGGTATACTCGGTTTCATTATTTGTTAATCTCACTAAAATGCTACTAATTGTGAAGGTGTGTGCTATAATTCCTGAAACTAAACCAATGTAGAGGACCAGATTATTCGTTAAAACAATTTTGATCCTATTGAATCAGTCATACTGTGATGTTAGTCATGTTACGTTATCATTTTATAAACTATTTGTTACCAACAGTGGATTGTTTAATTCATAAGTAACAGTGGTACTGGTTAATCCAGGAGGATAGTGTCGTTATATAATTTAATTAGTGAAATAATTTTCAGGTTTACAACACAGATTCTCTCAACGTAACCACGTTAGAAACGGAGGGTTACGTTGTTTGCTATTTCCACAGTCCACATTGCCGTTTCTTTATTGGTTTAAATTGCTATGAATTGTATAGGTATTTGATTTAATTACTGGTATTCAAGCTAAACTATAGAATAACATCATTCATTAACATATTGTATAGATAATCTTTACCACAAACCTAGCACAGGATAAAAATTGAACGCAATGTGTTGGAAATAATCAAAAACTCCTCTAAACATTAGAATTAAGGTGAATTAATTGTTGAAAGTCATTTTATAAGCTTAATGAGCACTGACGACAAGTTAATTTCAACGTAATTAAGTATAATTAACGTGAAATTTAACCCCAAATATACATTTTTTGGATGAAAACTCCGATAACTCTTAAATGATGTTCTTGATTAAGATTGTATCTACCCAAGCCGTTGGTAAAGCCCCATGTTTTCTCTTTCACACTCAATCTAATTTAAATTATCTCCAAAGTACCTTAATAGGCGCAAAATTCAAAAGTTTAGCGTAAAATGAGAATCGAAAACTCCACTAAAAATTGCAATTAAGGTGATGCATACATTTAAACTCATTTTATAACCTAAATGTACACTGCCAAAACACAATCCTACGTTAATTTTAACTCAATTTAATATAATTAACGTGAAATTAAACCAAAATATACATTTTTGGATAAAAGCTCAAATAACTTTTAAATAAACTGTTTAATTATGATTAAAACTACCCAAGCCATTGGTAAAGCCCAATATTTTCTATTTCACACTTAAGTTAATTTAAATTATCTTTAAAGTACATTAATTGCCGCGAAATTCAAAAGTTTAGGGTACCACAATGATGAATATATGGCAAAAATATTAAACTGCACTAAACATTGCAATTAGGGTAAAAAATTCAAATACATTTTAAGCTTAATCCACTCTCACGAACCACGCTCAAATTAAGATTAAAACCTCACAAGTTTTTCGTACAGCCACAGTAGTTTCCTATTTCACTTTCAAATTAATTTAAATGATCATTAAAATATATCAAAAGCGCATACTACTTGTATTATAAACTAAATCCACACTAGATTAACAAGATAAGCCGTTAAATTAAACTCGATCAAGTGTAATTAATGTGAAATTAACCCAAAATACGAATGTTTTGGGTAAATTCATGGATACCTTATAATTAAACTAACAAATTAAAATTAAAACTACACTTATCTTTCACCCAGCCTCCACTTTCCTGTTTAATTCTTACGATTAATTAAATTGTCATTTAAAAGCATTTTTCCCCATTTTGAAAAGAGAGCCATTGAAAAGGAGCGATATTTAAAAGTTTTGGGGCAAAATAGTGATTGTTCCGCAAGAGTCAAACGGTCACGCCTCTAAAGTTTGCAGCTAGGGAGAATTTCTTGTTCAAACTCGTTTAATAAACAGAAATAAGACTAGTAAAAGAAGATAAGCCGTTAATTTCAACTTAATAACCATATTTAACGTGAAATTAATCGAAAACAATACGTTTTTTGGGTAACTTTAGATAAATCTTAACTGAAATAATAAAATAAGATCAAACTACGCGAGTTGTTCTTTCAGCCTAAATGTTTTCCTATTTAACACTAAAATTAATTACATTATCACTATAATACATTAATGGGCTCCAAATACAAAATTTTAGGGTAAGGAATGTGTCAAAATGAAACTTTTCCATTTAAATTTTAATTAGGCCTGTGCGAGTCCAGTTTTTTAGGGTTCGAGTCGAGTCTCGAGTCCTTAAAAAAGCTCTCATAGAATCTCGAGTCGAGTCTTTTAATTGGTATCGAGTCCTCGAGTCCTTAAGTCAGCTTAAGAACTAGGTTTCAAGTCCAGTGTCGAGTCCTGATAATTTATGGCAAGTATAATAATATAATATAATTTATGGCAAGTATAATTTAGTATGACATCTCCCGTTGGCAGTATTGGTGGTTTTACATATAGGAAGCTGTTGGTCTGATCTCGACAACACTGTCCATATTTCAAATACCGTCGTTTTTAAACTTCTTTAATAAATAAAGTACAACATTATTTGCTTATCGAAATCAATGTTTTTGAATATAAGTTAAATGTAATTAACGATACTTAAGTACTTCTTTAAGCAATTAGAAATAGATCAACCCCAAATGTATGACGGTAAAGCAAAAATAAAATTATTCAAATTTTAATTACAAAAAGACTGAAGTGACAGATATTATAAAAAAACGTCTTGGTTTGGACCAAGGCCGAAAAAACAAACGATATGTGTGAGGTTTATCATTTGACTGAAGTTTCAGATATTGCAATTGTTTTAGTTATTTTTATCCATTTAATCCTTAATCAATATTAAATTCAATCAAATGATTTTACTGTTAATCGATCTAGTCCCTCTAAATTAATTGAAAAAATTACATATCTACGCTTTTTCAAGAACAATTACATTTTCCGAAAACATTTTATCATGAAATTAATTATTTTGAAGGGATTTCGTGTCGTTGCTCACTAACTTGTAAGCACCTTGACGGGCATAGTTTTAATTGTTGCTGGCTTAACAAATTTTCAAGTTTGCACCAAAAAAGTTTAAATCTGTAGTAAGTTTCTGAGAAGACTGATTTTAGAGAAAATATGATAAAGAACTTTTTTTCTCAAACTAATGTCGTCTTCTTGAGACAAAGCAACAATGCTTATCCTGTGTGGTTTCGTTTAGTAGGTGGCTCTCTGTAGCACAGGAAAAATATGATATCGGCAATATCGGTATAAATATAACCAGCAGTAAGATAAGGGACTAGAATTAAAGTGCCCTAGCATTGGTAATAGAGCCTAGCACTAGTGAACAAATTTGACGATTTTATGCCGCTTCCATCACCAAGTGAAGAGTTTGGTTACCTCGTTACTTCTAGTCCCTTATCTTACTTCTGATATAACCGAAGGTAAGGGTAAAGATTACATAAAAAGAAATACTTCTCAGTACCAATGACTTGTTATATTCATTTCATGCGGAAATAATATGGGTATACACATTATTCATTAACAGTTATGCGAAGGTCACACTTTACTCCGACCCCTCTTCCTCTATTTTCCCAATATAAAAATTTTTAAAAGCACCAGTGGTTCAAGTGTATGGGTCATCTGAGCCGTCGCAACACACTCAGCCAATAATACCATATAGTTCGAAACCTTTTCACATTAGTGACTCTCCGGACTTGCCCGCCAACCTTAATAACCTAAAACTATAAAACATTCCTGTACATGAATGATTATGGTTGTGGCTTGTCACTCACTAGCGCCTGAAGGACCGATCACTCAGTGTAATTTGTGTACATTTGTAAGTGAGTAGACCATTTTAGAAATTACATACAGAGAAACTAAAACACAAGGGTGATGCCGCCATTGGGGTCTTCTCTCTCTCGCCTAGAAGCACCGCTATAGGCAGAGCGAATTGACTCCGTCTGGCGGTGACCCTTGGTGCGAGGGATAATACCCCAATGGTGGCCTCGCCCCTGTGTGTTTTCCGAAATGGTCTTTAAGCGTGCTAAAATGATTACGCGTAATACGTAACCGGTGTACAAGTAGCGCCAACAATGTAGAAAGGGGTGGTTAAATTTTTACATTTTCCTTTCGAATTATGTCAAAGTTCGCTTGCTCTTTTTAGAAAGTCAATAGAATATTTCAAATATTCTATGTTGATAGCTCAACACGTACTCCCTTCAAAATAATTAATTTCATGATAAAATGTTTTCGGAAAATGTAATTGTTCTTGAAAAAGCGTAGATATGTAATTTTTTCAATTAATTTAGAGGGACTAGATCGATTAACAGTAAAATCATTTGATTGAATTTAATATTGATTAAGGATTAAATGGATAAAAATAACTAAAACAATTGCAATATCTGAAACTTCAGTCAAATGATAAACCTCACACATATCGTTTGTTTTTTCGGCCTTGGTCCAAACCAAGACGTTTTTTTATAATATATAGAAGAGATCGACACGAAAATGAACAATTGCAATTTCGAAAATACATGGGATATTTAAGGAAGCATTGACGAAAAAATTAGTTAATCACAGGACATTTCACCGAGACGAAAATGACTAATTGATAATATTGATCAAAAAACAATATGGCTAGACTTTATATACATGCCGACTAGATAAATAAATACATAAATAAATATCACCGGGACTGACTAGATAAATAAATAAATAAATAAATAAAAAAGAAGAGACCCCTCACAGAAACAGATACTGTCGAATGTGCTCAAACTCGATAACCGTAAGGTAGCGTGCGGAAATCTTCAATCAATCTGACCTTATCCACCACAGTTCTGTAAACCTTGGACTGGTCGACACTTATAACAGTGTGATCAGCTTTTCGGCGTATTTGCTTGGGGATTGGTACTTGGATTGGTTCCGCCGGCGGTTCGTAAATGCCTATAAGCCCCATTAACCTATCCATGTTAACCAAATCTTTGGTGGTATGGTTAAGTCGGAACCCCTTAACCTTCATCTCGACGGCTGTCGATCCGGTATCAGGGTTCACAACTCGGTATGCGTAGTTCTTACATCCACCACTCGCATATTCTTCGATGTAGGCCGCGGGTCCGTACTTTTCAAGCTCATTGGTCATTTCACCGTGGAAATTCCCAGTTTCGATTTCTACGCCCCCTGGTGTGTAAACGTACAGTATCGAATCAGTGTCTGTATATAAAACAGACTCACCCAAGCGGTCTAAGTAGGAATAAAGCTTAATCCGAGCCATGGCAGTGGTGTAGGCTGCGATCGGAACACTGACATTTTTATTAATTGGGTCAATCTCGTTGATATAACACCACTTAGCAACGCAAATGTCGTCGCTAACTGGTATCAACGTCTTGACCTCAATTGCTGGGTCATAGAACAAGTTAAAGAACTTCTGTGGATCATCGAAGACTTCTACCTTGTCAAGGCGAGTCCTCTCACCAAATTTGCTCCAAAACGAATTCAAACACAGTTTGGCGATGGTACGCTTGCCAGCGTTCTTCTCGATACAGCTAGGATCAAGTTTTACCCCTTCCTTTTCGTAGTACTCGGCTACGTATTGATCTTTCTGCGCTTGGGTTACTACGTCAGAAGGCCAGCCGCTACTTTCCTGTTTTAGCTTCAGAAAGCAGTTGACGTAATTGTTAAAAAGCCCGCCTGATTTAGTTACGGGGTCGTACTGAGATATTTTGTACGACCAGACTTCGTGGGTTTTAACAACCACGTAACCCTTTCTAACCGCTAAATGGACTTCGTCCGCCACAAAGTCCCGCTAATAACTCTTTCCTCGTCGGAATGTGTGCAGTCCCCTTGATATTTGCTTTCAGCGCACAGCTGACACAGGGCAAAGCACAATTTCCCCCCGATCTTTTGGGGTAAAACAGGGTGGAAGAGGTTACGAGGGGGGAGGATATCCAGTTTAATAAAACCTTCAATCTCATTAATGGGTGGAAAGTTGTCTGTCAAGATCGTAGTTTGGCCGTAAGGTAGTTTGCCGTATTTGTTATACCATGGATATAGACTAGTGACGTCGACATGTCGAATCTCCTCTCCCGGCTTAACCTTGTGATGAAGACACAGAGCGGAAGTACGTCCCCTGAAAAATGCGTTACGGGGATTAAGTGGTTCCCACGCATCGATTTGGACATGAATGGAAGATAGAAAGGTGTTAATTTCGGGCTTTTGCTCCCTCAATTTGTGGAATACGCATTCCCACATTTCGATTACCTTATGCCCCAGCTCCCTAAGCCTCTTATTACAGTTCAAAGTATCAGTATAGCGGGAGTGCAAAGTTTGGGTGACGTCACCGTGCAAAACCTGGTCTCTGTTTACCGGGAAACAGGTTCTACACACGTGCCAAAAACAACCTTGAAATTGGTAGACGACCTTTTGATCTGCGCCAAGATCGTCTACTAGAAGCCCGTCGACTTTAATGTTCAAAATTTTAGGTTCTGAACCGTTAAAAGTCGACTTAATAATGACCCCGCGCTTATGCGCTTCCCACCTCAACCACTCGATGGCTACTTTAGATTGAGGGTCTTTCATTCTATAGCCGTGAGGTGGAACAATTCCTATTGAATTTGGCGCTAGGTCGTCCTTCTTGAAAATGGCGTTGCAGAGCCCGGCAATTGTCAAGGCAGTGTTAAAAGGGTTAACGTCCGCAATCTTCTCAAAGATTTCCCTGTACTTTAAGCACCCCTCTCTTAAATCCTGAGATCCAAACGGCAATAATGGATCAATTCTACAACATAGGTGAAACCTTTTCTGGCTTCAACTTGTTCGTTGTAACAAGAAATTAAAACCGAACGTTGATTTTCGGTTAGCCTGTCTGGCGCGTAAGATTCTAAAAGAGGCATGCTTTCCCTCAAGACAGGCAGGTCCCGCATCTAATTTCTCCCCCCTCGCAATCTTCGGCCCTTTGACAGGAATAACAATACGTGTGGCAAGCGTGAGTAAAGTCTAAGTTGTTATATCCCACAAGGCACCTCTCGCAGAAATAATGAAAATTGAGGAGAGGTTTAGGTTTGGTGATGACGTCAAAATGATTCTGGTTGTTAAAAAGGTATAGGCGCGGTTTTGGATTACCATCGGTACCGAGAAGGAAATCTGGTTCCCCGAAAATACGGTGGGGGACGTTTGTTTTAACCGTAAAAACTCTTATTTGGTAATCAGCCAAGTATGATTGAAATCGAGGTAGAGCACTCGCCCCCGCGCATTCGTCTAATGGTATTTCCGCCGCCACGGCTAATTCCTCCGCCATCCTCCTAAGCCTCTCTCTCGAATTTTTACTAATATTGGGACGACATAGTGTTTTGAAATCCGCCTCGAGGCTTTTGTGAAGGGGATGCATTGTATGATTCCTGTGTATTCTAGAGCATAAGGGAGGCATAGCCGATCGTTGTTCTTGATCTGAACAATACATTTCTTCTCCCTGGCAAGTCTCGAAGCTACAAATTCCTAGCCGTTTCGAACGGTAGGCGCCTTGGGGCAACCTCACTCGCTGTATGTTTATTCCTATTGGACCGAGAAAAAACTTTGAACCCCCTTCCGAGTTATACGCCTTATCAGTGACTACTTCTAATATGAATCCAATATCTATTTGGTCCCTTCTTCTAAAACTAAAGTCTGCGGTTTGATTGCCTGGATTACTAATGCTTGTCATTGAAATTGCTATCATGTCATCGGGTAAACAGTCGTCCAAAACGTATTCTAGGAAGTCGCTTACTGATTCGACGATGTTGTTGTCAAACTGTACTTCCATTTCCCATCCATCAAGATTAAAATTGGAAAAGGACACTACCCCGCTAGAAAGTACGTTTACACCGGTTGGCGCAACTAGCGGAGATGGGGGTGGAGGAGTAAGAGCCCCACCCCTACCTGTCCTTTCCCCAAATCCATTGACTCATTTTGCGATGGAGCTAAAGGAGGGGTAGTATAACCGTCTAAGAAGGAAACGTCGGCGATTTGAAAGGCCTCTTCCAGAGGCGATAAAGGAGGAGGGCTATTGTTGGCCCTAGACTGGATGGGAGAAGGAAGGCTATTGATAGACTGAGGGGTCGCATAGTTTGCCAAGAACGTGTCATCGGCATTTAAAAAGGCTATTTCTAACGAGTCTGGAAAGTCGACTAAAAATCTATCAACTTCAATAGGGAGTTCAATTTCTACATTAGAGTTGGCCATTGCGATAATTTAAAAATACAAATAACACAAAATACTAATAATAATTCTGAATAGGCCTAAATAATAATATTAAAACACAAAAATATACTAAAACACTAATGCTAAAACAATAAAAAATAAAACAGTATTGTACTTATAAAAAATTAAAAGTACTTATAAAAAACAATAAAACAGTAAAGTACTTATAAAAAACAATAAAACAGTAAAGTACTTATAAAAACTAAATTGAAAGTACTTATAAAAATTGAAGGTACTTATAAAAAATTGAAAGTACTTATAAAAACAGTAAAGTACTCATAAAAACAGTAAAGTACTTATAAAAAATTTAAAATACTAAGTTAAAAATACTAAAACACCTGTAAAAAAATTAAAATAATAAAAAACTAAGTTAAAATGAAAGTACTTATAAAATTTTAAAATACTAAGAGTCAAATAACAATAAAAACTAAGTCAAAAATACTAAAGTACTAAGATATGGGCACGAAATAACTCACATGTTTTGTTTGGGAGCAGAAGATTTCTTGGCTTGCATCAATAGCGGTCAGAAGTAAACTGATGAGTAGCCTAGAGTGATCCGCCCTTTTATACTTTCGTGATACAATTAGAAAAAAAATAGATCCCCCTTAATATCATAAACATGCCTTAACACGTTTGGGCTAGTCATAAATCACTCTAAATATAAATTCCATTGATAACAATACAACTGTTTCGACCACGCCCCCTTTTAAGGTTCTAAACCACCTGGTGTGGGGTCCAATTAAAGAATTAACAAAATAAATTCTTTTGTTCAAGTTCAGCCCACTTTTATGGCCATAGAAGTCTTGGAATGCCCCAAAAAGACAAAGGGAATAGATGCTTTTGTTAAGGTACCCCCCCCCCCCTTTTCAAGGTCATAAACCAACTGGTGGGGGTGTTTCAATTAAAGAAAAATAAATTCCAATGCATCTAAGGGGCCCGAGGTCATTCACCCAATCCCAAAAGCCATAAATCATTTTGAGGAACTCTCAAAAACCAAACTGAAAATGGGAATGATTTTGATAAATTTAGTTAGAATTTATTTCAACGCTTTAAACATTTGAAATTTTTTTTTCAAATGACGCGTTTCGTGTTGATAAAATGTAATGAATATGACAGTTTTCGATTCGGTGGTTTATACAATTCCCCATGTATTCCTATGGGATTTTAGGAATTTTAAATGATCGTTTTCGCTTCTGTAAAATGTAATGTATATGTTCAAAAACGTTTTACTTTTAACACGAAATGTGTTGAGAAAAGCTAAGTAACACCCTACACTATAACCACTGAAAAGGTTCTATCAGGACTGTAGTAGGTATAATAGCATTACAATGAACAAATTAAGGAAAAAATTATATTTATTTCGAGATACATTTCAAGTTTTTTTGATTAGTTCTAAAACTTTTTTTAATTTAAAAAGTAATAAGGTATGGAATATATTACAAAAATAGGACCTAACTTTCATGTCGCAAAAGTTCTTGAATAAACATTTCAATTATAGCTTTCTGGAGATTAACGCGTTTAATTCTTAGTACAATATCGTCATTCGGGGTAAGTGTTGTTGGTATGGGTTGGGTTGGCGGAATGACTTTTTCTTTCACCCACTCTTCTTGAGGGACATCTCTGTACTTTCTGTTTGGTGGCATGTCTTTAGTCAATGGGTTTTGGATGAATATAGGCATGTTATTAGTTGGTAAACCTTGCAGTAAATCACAGTCTGCCTTGAATTTCTGATGCTCCTCTAAAACATTATCGTTAGGTTCCCATCCTCGTAGCGTTAAGTCACAAAAATGGCACTTAACAGCGGCGGTCCCCGAACTTAAATAGTAAAACCCATGACGGGCTAGTTCTGACGGTTTTACTAACTTACTCGAAAACCCAACAAACGATTCTAGACGTGTAATTTCTCGATTCATCTTATCCTGGCGGTCTAACAATCTAATGAGGTCCTGACCAAATCAGCCGCTATTTATACCCCAAATAAGTCGATGAAAGGTTAGATTAAAATGGACGCTGTTACTAAGCAGACGTTAATTCGCGAAGCTCTTTCAAAGCCAGGGAAAATAGTGGCAGTTACTTTCATCCTAGTAACTGTATTCCTAGTTGAATTTGCATTTTGGTATTTTAAAAATATTACTTTAATTTCGGGTAACGGAACAAAAATATCTTAAACATGTAGAGACTTGTCAGGATAATGCCTTTGGGGCAAACAACTGGAAACAATTAAATGTTTCGTGGTAGGAAGAGTAACCAACTAACAAAGCAATAAATCCGAAAATAGATTCCATTCATAACAATACAACTGGTTCGACCATGCCCCTAAATCCATTAAGACACGTCTTTATAGTAAAAATAACAAGTTGGAAAAACCAAAATATTACCTCTCCGAGTCAAGAAGAGGACTACTACTACAAACTAATTAACCTAAATATAGAATTATTTCTCTATTTTGAAGTAAACATTTACGAATTATTAAAGCAGTATTCCAAGCAAAGTGAATATACAGTAAATCAGACGACATTTATATCCAATAGAGATATGTCTTAGACACATTTAAATCAGTAAATGGGGAAAAAACAGGAAATGAAGGGTATAAATTTTGGAGGAATATAACCTTTATGTGTTTGAAAAGGCTCAATTGTCTACACCTCAACTGTTAACCCTATATTCTTATAGCTACACACACATTTGGTTAGCAGTATAAACACTATTGTCTCGTTTCACCTCTACCATATTCTTAGCTTGCCAACGCGAGTGTTAACGTTAAATATCACCAAAGCTGACTTGTGGTTAAACGCACTGAAAGTCAATGCGCACCATAATAAGAATGAAAACTTCTAAGTTATAACCCGCTAACGATTACCCCTTTCACTGATCTAATTGCTACCATGATGCTTTCTTCTCTTATAAAATCTAAACCTGATTATTTAAACGTGTATTTAACTTTCGGCTCACTCTGAACCGTTAATGTCCCTTTATTACAGACACGAAAATTAAAACGTAAAGTTTACTTCACCTCAGGTCTCAATTATTTACTTTATGATTCACTAAGCTTATTGCGGAATATAATTCATTTCCCCGCCAGAGTCCAGGCCTTCTTCATTAAAGCAAGGATTATTCTATATACAGATGTAGTATAGATTAAGTAATATATAAACAGCCTTTTCAAATAACAATATTAAAAAATGTCCTTCGAATATTAAAATGAAACAGAGCTTTAAAGCTGCAAAAGTACTAAATCCATCATAATTACGAAAAATATTTTAACATATTCTCTTTATATTATGGAAAAAGTGAATATTAAGGTTCTGTAGGATTACTTTACACATCAAACCAGAGCCAACTGCTAACGCAGCCCACTAGAGTAACAACGGACGGACACACACAGACAGAAACATAGACTGCTTTTTAACTCTTTCCGTATTAATTTTGAATTAAGTAACAACATTATCTTAAATATTAAAATAAATATAATTAATATTTTCTTCGTTATTTGTTCGCCTTATTGAGCGTTACATCGTTTTAAAAAAGAACAATTAAACATTCTTGAGAGACTTGACTAATATTGACGTTTGAAATGAAGCATACGCCTGTTGCTTCGCCTTACTCAAATAGGTAGTATATAAAGGATTCGAATCGCAGCTGTAGATAAGAACATCGCAATTGCGTGAACCTTTGGAGGAAGACCCCGCCATTGGAAGGCTAGACGTTTCTCGTAACCCTAGCCGATCGCCGCGTATGTCTTAACCTTAAAGATGATGATGGAGTAGAAGCCAGGTGTACAGACTGGTGTCCATGAGGGATGGACAAAAAGACCAGAAGATGGTGGTGTTTAGAAGCCAGTATATACAGACTGGTGTCCATGTGGGATGGACAAACACCAGACGATGGTGGTGTTTAGAAGCCAGTATGTACAGACTGGTGTCCATGTGGGATGGACAAAGGACCAGAAGATGGTGGTGTTTAGAAGCCAGCACATACAGACTGGTGTCCATGTGGGATGGACAAAAGACCAGAAGATGGTGGTGTTTAGAAGCCAGTGTGTACAAACTGGTGTCCATGTGAGATGGGTAAATAGCAGCAGATGATGGTGATTAGAAGCCAGTTTGTACAGACTGGTGTCCATGTGGGATGGACTAAGACAAGAGGCTTGTGGTGGTAGACAGGCAATGAAGTAATAGCCTGTAAGTGGAATACAATTTCCGGGTACTGTACATGCGGTCCGGAAATTGAAAATACCTTTGCTTAGATTTGCAAACTGCGAACACGGTCACGTGGGTATAACAACAGACAGACAGACAGACAGACAGACACACAGACACGTTGAAATTAGAACCTCTCCGTGACATACGTCACTCGGAGAGGTAAAAACGGGTGGGGATAAATTCTTTTGTTCAAGTTCTGCCCCTTTTTATGGCCATAGACCCGTCTGAGCGTGGTTACGTATAAATAAAAAGTCGATGGAATTTCTTAACACGTTTGTGTGAGTCATAAATCACTCTAAATACAGATTCCATTGATAACAATACAACTGGTTTAGCCACGCCCCCTTTTAAGGTCCTAAACCACCTGGTATGTAGCCAATAAAGGGCAATAAAAAAAGCATCAGTCAATATACCCTCAGGCTAATTATCAACCCCGCACTCAAGAAAATCTCGCGATAAAGATCATTCGGTTGTAACCTTTCAAACAGTAAAGACCTGTCCACCAAAGTAGGAGATTACCGCGTGAACGCCCGCGTTAGACTAAGTAATGAATGCTCTGCCGTGTTCGGGGTGAATGGATGCGAGCCAAGCCTACTTTTGGCCAAAAGGACGGAACTATTCTCACCATCTCGGAAAACGTTTTGAAGGAATTTATGGAGGAGTGGACGGAGATCTATTCAGCTATGGAAACTGGCGACTGGGGTAATTATCATTACTTGAACTTGAAAATTAAAATAACCGTTATGGAGGGGAATATAGTATTCGAGAATGGTAGCGTCTTCGCTGTAACAAAGGCCGAAGCAGGGAAACTGAACGAGCAATTTAGTTTTATGAGATTTCATTTCAAGCTTTTAAATGATCAAGCCGAAGTTATTAAATGCATGTACGAAGCTATTGTAAAACGCATGAATGATATATATCAAAAATATTACGTAAGTCGCGGTACTATGTCTTACAATGATTACGACCGTGTAAAAAATTTCCTAGCAGCGTGTATAGTTCCTTCGAGCATTTTCGAAGATTTTTGTAACTTAGTTCGTGACAAAAACTTCACGCGTAAGCTACAATTATATAATTTATTCTACATTTGCTTAAATAACGACGCGTACATTCGCGAATTAATTGGAATTGATTGTGTTCATTAAATGTTTTCTGACTAGAAAATTCGATTCATAAAAATAATAAGCCTAGAATAACCTAGCATAAGCCTATCTTGCAGGATCTACCATACCATAAGCCTACCATGATCTACAATAGCATAAGCCTAGCATAAGCATATCCCTACAGTTATCAGCCACGTGACGTCATCAAAAATTAGCCATGACGTCATCAAGAAAACTACCACCAGGTGGCTCAACAATTCAAATTTCCCGCCAAAACCATCACGTGACGTCATCAATCCCCCCATCTCCCCCCTCAACAACATCACATAGAACAGGTTTTACCCCTCCCCCCTCGGAATTAAGATTGATTTTCTTGATGACAATTTCACTTTATTTCTTATCAGGAAAATGGGACATAAAAAGCAAAGCAACCCAGTTCGAAATGATGGCGGATTATTTAAAACGATCCCTGAACATGAAGTAAATTACTTACTTTGTACTTTATTAAACGCAAGCGAGAAAGAATCGTCTTAAGGCGCTCGTTTAACTTTGACATAATGGTTCTGAGAAAACTGAAAAACTCGAAGGGTGAACCCGTTAAATTGCGATTATAGACAGAAATATATGAAATATTCTTTAATTGTAATCTCAACTATCTCTCAGAAACGTATATAATTCAGTTTATGAACACTCGTGAGGTTATGTTAATGTCATTATATAATTCATTTTGCCGATTCAATTATACAGGGTCAAGTGCGAAAATGTTGCCATTGCTGCAAATATGAGAGTAAATAATTTTACGCCTAATATTAAAATGCTTTGATTAATTCCCGATTAACGAAGTCAAAATATTTAATCTTCATGATGGTTTTAGAAAACTCGCATCTTCACGCCTGGTCCAGTTCAAAAATTAAATCGGAGGGGGGGGGGGTCAGTGGTCCACGAGACTACTAAGTAAGTTCAAGGGTAATCAGACTCCACACATTATAATTCTAATATTTTAATTATCCATTTCTTTAGTTTAGCAGACGACGTGCTCTGGTCAATGGTCACGGACCAGTTATTTATTCCAAGTCAGGAAAGTCGCTGGCCTAATGTCCAGTTTAAAAAATGCTAATTTGGTCACGGACCAGAAAACTCACGTAAACGCGACGCGAATGACGAAAACTACGTATTTTCCGACTGAGGAGAGGCGAAATAGCCCGGCCTCCTTTTACGTCCCCCTTGTATTTTGAAAGTGGGACTGGGACTATGGCGCACGAATACTTAGGCATCTTATACCTTCTCCCTAGTAAACTAGATATCCCTTCTTTTATAAAACTTTATATAACTAAAACCATGAGTTTATAACATATGTTCCATAACAAGCTTCATAAAACTTTTGGAAAACAAATTTCCCTGAAATTTCCAAGCTTTTCCCCATATACGTCCCTGAGTTTTCCAGGTTTTTCCCGTATATGGAGTATCCTATGGAGCAAATGTTAACGAAAAAGGGAATTGACAAATAGGACTATTACATAATCAAAGGATATCCCCGTATCTCTAATATAACCAGAGTTACGGGCTTCCAAAATTTAGTGTAATGTTAATCCTATGGAGGAGGCAAAGTACCTACAAGCACCCGGGGCAAGTACCTAAAAGCACCCGGGGTAAGCACCCGGGACAGGTACCTGCAAGCACCCGGGGTAAGCACCCAGGAGAACCCGGGGCAAGTAGCTGCAAGCACCCGGGGTAAGCACCCAGGAGCACCCGGGGCAAGTACCTGCAAGCACCCAGCGGCATCCGTGGCAAGTACCCACAAGCACCTACAAGCACCCACAAGTACCTACAAGCACCCACAAGTACCTACAAGCACCCACAAGTACCTACAAGCACCCGGGGTAAGCACCCAGGAGCACCCGGGGCAAGTAACTGCAAGCACCCGGGGCAAGCACCCAGAGGCATCCGTGGCAAGTACCCACAAGTACCCGGGGCAAGTGCCCACAAGTACCTTCAAGCACCCACAAGTACCCGGGGAGAGTACCCACAAGTACCTTCAAGCACCCACAAGTACCCACAAGCACCCACAAGTACCTACAAGCTCCTACAAGTACCTACAAGCTCCTACAAGTACCTAAAAGCTCCTACAAGTACCTAAAAGCTCCTACAAGTACCTAAAAGCTCCTACAAGTACCTAAAAGCTCCTACAAGTACCTACAAGCTCCTACAAGTACCTACAAGCGCCCACAAGTACCCACAAGTACCTAAAAGTACCTACAAGTACCCACAAGTACCTACAAGTACCCTCAAGTACCCACAAGTACCCACAAGTACCTACAAGTACCCACAAGTACCTACAAGAACCCACAAGCACCCATAAGTACCTACAAGCACCCACAAGTACCTACAAGCACCCACAAGTACCTACAAGTACCCACAAATACCAACAAGTACCAACAAGTAACCACAAGCACCCACAAGTACCTACAAGCGCCCACAAGTACCTACAAGTACCCACAAGTACCCACAAGTACCTACAAGTACCCACAAGTACCTACAAGTACCCAAAAGTACCCAAAAGTACCTACAAGTACCCACAAGTACATACAAGTACCTACAAGAACCCACAAGTACCCACAAGCACCCACAAGTACCTACAAGCACCCACAAGTACCTACAAGCACCCACAAGTACCTACAAGCACCCACAAGTACCTACAAGTACCAACAAGTACCCACAAGTACCCACAAGTACCCACAAGTACCTACAAGTACCCACAAGTACCTACAAGTACCCACAAGTACCCACAAGTACCCACAAGCACCCACAAGTACCTACAAGCACCCACAAGTGCCCACAAGCACCCACAAGTGCCTACAAGTACCCACAAGCACCCATAACACCCACAAGCACCTACAAGCACCCACAAGCATCTACAAGCACCCACAAGTACCTAAAAGAACCCACAAGTACCTGCAAGTACCCACAAGGACCTACAAGAACCCACAAGCACCTACAAGCACCCACAAGTACCTACAAGCACCCACAAGCACCTACAAGTATCCACAAGCACCTACAAGTACCCACAAGTACCTACAAGTACCCACAAGTACCAACAAGTACCCACAAGTACCTACAAGTACCCACAAGTACCTACAAGTACCCACAAGTACCTAAAAGTACCCACAAGTACCTAAAAGTACCCACAAGCACCTACAAGCACCCACAAGCACCTACAAGCACCCACAAGTACCTACAAGTACCCACAAGTACCCACAAGTACCTTCAAGTACCCACAAGTACCTACAAGTACCCACAAGTACCTACAAGCACCCACAAGTACCTGCAAGTACCCATAAGAACCTACAAGCACCCACAAGTACCCACAAGTACCCACAAGTACCTGCAAGTACCCATAAGAACCTACAAGCACCCACAAGCACCCACAAGTACCTACAAGCACCCACAAGTACCTACAAGCACCCACAAGCACCTACAAGTATCCACAAGCACCTACAAGCACCCACAAGTACCTACAAGCACCCACAAGAACACACAAGTACCTACAGGCACCCACAAGTACCCACAAGAACACACAAGTACCTACAAGCACCCACAAGAACCCACAAGAACCCACAAGAACCCACAAGTACCCACAAGTACCCACAAGTACCCACAAGTACCTACAAGTACCCACAAGTACCCACAAGTACCCACAAGTACCTACAAGTACCCACAAGTACCTACAAGCACCCACAAGTACCTGCAAGTACCCATAAGTACCTACAAGCACCTACAAGTATCCACAAGCACCTACAAGTATCCACAAGCACCTACAAGCACCCACAAGTACCAACAAGCACCCACAAGTACCTACAAGCACCCACAAGTACCCACAAGAACACACAAGAACCCACAAGTACCCACAAGAACCCACAAGTACCTACAAGCACCCTCAAGAACCCACAAGCACCCACAAGTACCTACAAGCACCCACAAGTACCTACAAGCACCCACAAGTACCTGCAAGCACCCACAAGTACCCACAAGTACCTACAAGCACCCACAAGTACCCACAAGCACCCACAAGTACCCACAAGCACCTACAAGTATCCACAAGCACCTACAAGTATCCACAAGCACCTACAAACACCCACAAGTACCTACAAGCACCCACAAGTACCCACAAGAACACACAAGTACCTACAAGCACCCACAAGTACCCACAAGAACACACAAGTACCTACAAGCACCCACAAGAACCCACAAGAACCCACAAGTACCCACAAGTACCCACAAGTACCTACAAGTACCCACAAGTACCTACAAGTACCCACAAGTACCTACAAGCACCCACAAGTACCTACAAGCACCCACAAGCACCTACAAGTACCCACAAGTACCCACAAGAACACACAAGTACCTACAAGCACCCACAAGAACCCACAAGAACCCACAAGTACCCACAAGTACCCACAAGTACCTACAAGTACCCACAAGTACCTACAAGTACCCACAAGTACCTACAAGCACCCACAAGTACCTACAAGCACCCACAAGCACCTACAAGTACCCACAAGCACCTACAAGTATCCACAAGTACCTAAAAGCACCCACAAGTACCCACAAGAACACACAAGTACCTACAAGCACCCACAAGTACCCACAAGAACACACAAGTACCTACAAGCACCCACAAGTACCTACAAGCACCCACAAGTACCTACAAGCACCCACAAGTACCTACAAGCACCCACAAGTACCCACAAGAACCCACAAGTACCTACAAGCACCCACAAGTACCCACAAGAACACACAAGTACCTACAAGCACCCACAAGTACCCACAAGAACACACAAGTACCTACAAGCACCCACAAGAACCCACAAGAACCCACAAGTACCCACAAGTACCCACAAGTACCTACAAGTACCCACAAGTACCTACAAGTACCCACAAGTACCTACAAGCACCCACAAGTACCTACAAGCACCCACAAGTACCTAAAAGCACCCACAAGTACCTAAAAGCACCCACAAGTACCTAAAAGCACCCACAAGTACCCACAAGAACCCACAAGTACCCACAAGAACCCACAAGTACCAACAAGAACCCGGGCAAAGCACCTACAAGAGCTCAAACGCCATGTTTTTCTTGCTTAATATCCCTCTATTGGCGTGAATCACAACAAAAACGCCGTAAGTCCAACATAAAAAATTAGGGCTAAAATGCGTGTCTCTAACAGTGGTAAAACGCCGTAATTCCAATACCCAAAACAACGTAAGTCAAAGTATGTGTTAATAATGATAAAAATCAATACTTAAACTTAATTTATCTTAATGAAACTAAGAAAAGGCACATCTATGGACTATTATCTTTCATTTAAGATGGTTTCCAAACGTAACGAATGAATAGTTTTCTTTAAACACGATCGCAATTAAGGTCATTTTTCAAAAAAATCCCATGTTATCTCTATGGAACAATATAGTATCTTTCACCAAATGTCTTAATAATTTTATGGATTCTAAAAACACTTTTTTCATTATAGAATTAACTATTAGTTGGATCTCTTTGGAATTTTAACCACAAAAGTAGGGCCCAAATTTTAGTTTACTGGCAAAATTTCAAAGCGGCAAACACAACACAAAAAAAGCTACAGCCAATCAAAGAACCCTCCTTTAGCATTAGAGGGAGTATCAAGTCTTATCTAAGAGAGCGACCGCTCTCCTAGAATAATGGTCCACAACCATTTTAATTAGACTAGATACAAAGGGTATGAGTGAAACGTGAGCAATGAATAATCACCTCATCATCCTAATTCTGCTGGGATATCTTCCACCAATTGATCGCAATTTCTGATTGAAAGCGCAATTCTGTACATCAAATGTGATTGATCCCTTTGTTTTTGAGTTAAAGGCTTCTTGCCTAGTTTGATTTTTTAAAAAACTTGCATTCGATCTTTATAATGGACCATATTTCACCCATAACTCCTCCAACTAGCCTATTCATTGTATACAATCTGTCAGTTTTTAAGCGTCTATGTTTAGATTGTTTTGTCTCATTGATGTTGATTTCCTCTTCATATGGTCGCTTGTTTTGAGTGAAAAACGAATCCACTTGATTTGAAATGTTACTTTCCAATTCATCGCTTCGTTTGTCATTTGCCTTTAGATCTATAACACGCCAACCGATCCACTGAATAACATTTAAAAGTTCAGTTTCGCACTCTTTATCGAAACAAATTACTATTCCACATTCTGAGTAGACTAAATTATCTATCCATTGGCACCACGAATACAAAAATTCCGAGTAGCCCCCTCGATCTCCTTCGTGTTTCGCTATTCATATCTTCTACACATTATTTTAGACTACCACAATTCTTCATATATAGCAGAAGCCTTTTTCTTTTACCCGAATCGTCAGTTGTAAAGAAATTATTCTCTTCAAAATCTCTCAAAATTAAATCGACCGACACCTCTTCCATTTTGCCTGCCTAACAATACCGCATTAAATATTCTTTAAGACTTGGTGTGTCATAGTTCAAACAAGCTAGCAGACGATTTAGCCGTCACGTGACGTTCTTGCGAAGAGTTAACGTTTGGGGCGCTAGTTACGGAAGTACTACTTTCAGAAAATCAATGAAGTAAGAAAGCTTATCCCTGATTGGTCAGTTAGTACGAGAGTTGAGGGGAAGCTCGTTTATCTCTCAGTTTACAAGAAGTCTATACCCAAAGGCTACGAATCGCTTATGAACTTCACTTTTTGTTTTCATATCTATTCGCTTTTGGTTAAAGTTGGAATAATTTATAAAGTTTGAAATGTAATTAGAAATATTAAATGAAAATTTTGTTGGAATGTGCCTATATTTAGTGGGATAGTATTAAATTTGTATATAAATAACTCCTATAATTTGAAATATGCCTATATTTAGATAACCAACACCTCTGATTCGGCTTACGTTAATGATACGGGATTTGAAGCAGGTGTCGGGAAAATATTTAAGATAGCGATACCACCGTCATATTCATGAAATTCGAGCCAATATACTTCAACTTAATGCTTCTAATTATATTTTAAACTTTAGAAATTATTTCAACTTTAACCAATTTCTCTTTATTGATAGACCTATTTCAAGGATAGGAAATGTAAATAACGAGGTCGGTGAACGGTAAAATATAGGAACTCGCATGGTAAATAAACGATCCAAGTAAATAATTCGAAATCGTGATACACACTTGTAGAAAGCGGTTAGTCTCAACATGGGGTGATAGTTGGGGTTGGACTATTTGTTTTTGTTAGGAAACTTGCAAGTATACGAACTAGATTGAAACCTGACGCGAATTTCGAAACATGACGAAGATTTCAACGTGACGTCAATGTAAAACCTGTATGATGGTTGAAACAAAAGATTAAATGTACGACGCCAAGAGTATAAAAGCCTGACGCGTGCTCAAACTCAATCACTTTTTGTTCCTGACTTCAGACGAGATCCAGCACAATCACTTTTTGTTCCTGACTTCAGACGAGATCCAGCTCAATCACTTTTTGTTCCTGACTTCAGACGAGATCCAGCTCAATCACTTTTTGATCCTGACTTCAGACGAGATCATGCCTGCCTCTTAGTTACTTATAGTATTTTTCAACACTTTGTAACTTTTGCTATTGGAAGATATTTTGCGGAGGATAGGAACCGAGAAACGGACGACATCAAGAATATGTACTCTCAAGGGTGAGTAGAAATTAAACCTTATTATTTTTTTTCTCCTGCATGAATTTACTCTATCAGTTTGTCAGAGTTTACTAATTTATATTTATATTTAGGCGGAACACCGTTTCGGATCCCCCTCAACCTCTGAGCTTCAGACTACCGCGCGCAGGCTCGGCAAAACGGCGGGAAAAAAGATGATGACGAAGAACGTTTCAGCGTCGCCACTACCTCCTCCGCCTCCAAACTCCGAGTCATCATGGAGGGATGCCCGACCACCACCACCCTCGTCGCCGCCGTCGAAAACAACGTTGAAGCTGCCGATGTCACCTCCACCGCTCGACTCCGTACCTTCGGATCCGCCAACACCATCTAGAAGTGCACCTTTGTGCGAGAGGACGCTCGGCATGGGTGCATCGATAGCTTACCGTGACGGATTCGAAGAGGAAGTCACGATCGGAAAACTATTGTCCGAGTTTTATAGGCTTTACGAGGAAGTGAACCGGAGACTTCCTCGTAAAGTTTTCTACGTTTGCGAAAACCGGAACTTTTTAAATTACTCCTATGGGGCGACATTTCATAGGAGTAAGAATAGCTGAGTGGCCTAAAAGCCTGCGGGACATAAAAGAAAAAGTGAGGCGCAGTGCGGGGTACAGTTCAATGCCGCGGAGGTGAATTTGTATCGGGATGGGAGGGATAGTGTTGGGTGGCACTCCGACGATGAATATGGAGTGCACTCAACTATCGCCTCCCTATCTTTCGGCGCTGAAAGGAAATTTCAGATGCGACTGAAAGGCGAATCTCGGGCAACCATTTCGGTTGTTTTAAGAAACGGTTCCCTTCTTTAAATGAGGGGTTTGAATTGTCAAAAAGATTGGGAGCATTCCGTTCCCAAGGATTTCAACCCCTCATTAAAAGAATGGGTAAATATTACCTTTAGATACATGGGTGACATAAGGCGTGGATACGGGAAGGAAATCCCTCATGCGTGTGATTTTTTTGTTTTTTTTTGTTTGATATATTTAGATGTATTAATAAATAATATGCTGTAATAATATGTATATATATTAATAAATAATATGCTGTAATAATATGTATATATAGTAATAAATAATATGCTGTAATAATATGTATATATAGTAATAAATAATATGCTGTAATAATATGTATATATAGTACTAAATAAAAGAAAGATTTTTCCAATCCGCCGCCATCTTAAAAAATGGTGCCCAGAAATGTAAAACTCTTCTCTATGCAACAAAGTCGCGCCTTTAAACCGATTTCACAGATATATATATATATATATATATGACCTCCAATATTCAGTAAAATCCTCCATGCTAATCGCGTTCGCGGATGACCATAAAATCTGTAAAACTATTAACTCTCGCGAAGATTGCACTAAACTCCAAAGTGATTTGTACGCTATTGCTTAATGGTGTGACGCCAATAACCTGCCAATTAACCCTACCAAATCGACTCAGGTAACCTTCACGAGGAGAGTGGCAGAGAAATCCGTAATACATACACCATTGCAAATACTACTATCCCTCAGAAATTACAGGTGAATGATCTTGGCGTTATTTTTGATCCAAACAGAGCGCTCCCTTAACAATCAGTTCCTTAAGATTTCCAAATTATGTAAAAAAAAGATAGATCCCAAAGAAAAGACAATTTGTGAGATGGATCTTTACCTAGATGATAAGTATGTCAGCCTTGAAAAAAAAACAAAAACCCAATTTAAAGAACTTACCAACCCACAATCTGAACAATTAAAAAACAGATTTCTCGGAATTTTTGAGAATCCAAACAATATTAAACTTAAATTAAATCCTATATGGCATCCGTGTTTTTCACCAAAGGAAAACAGAATCCTTTGGAGAATAACCATAGGCAATATAACGTTACCAGTTTTAGCATCTAGATTGTATAATCTTAGTCCCCAATGTCCATTCTGTGAAAAAGAGCAAGGAAATATCAAACATATATTTTTAACTGTGGGGTAACCGAGGGGTCGCACATGGAGCGATTTTGTGTACGGGATTACAAGATTTTGGGATTTTCAAAATGATTTTGGAATTTTGACTTAGATTAGGATTTTGACCTGGATTTTAGGATTTTGACCTAGATTTTAGGATTTTGACATGGATTTTAGGATTTTGAGTGGGAATTCGGAACTTTGACCCGGATTTTGGGATTTTGAACGGTATTTTGGGAATTTGACCCTTATTTTAGGATTTTGAACGGTATTTTGGGAATCTGACCCTGATTTTAGTTTACTACTTATTATTATAGTGTTGTGAGCGCTGAATTTTATGTCAGTGTATTATCGTCGGATTTCACTCCCAAGTATATTTTTTTCATTCAATTTACTATACTACCGCTTAAGCGTAGTGTAAAAACCGAAATTTAAAGTAGATCACCTACTCATCATATTTTGACACCATATTTAATGCATATCAGTGGAGTGGCGCTAGTTATGTTAACAAATAAGCCGACCGTCAAAACAAGTCCGTTTTAGAACCCTTTAAAATTAAATTGATTTTTATTCCATTTAACACTCGGCCCATCTACTAGTTTTCATCGTAACATGTTGAAACAATTAAGAAGTAGAAACTTATCCGAGAGTTATCTTTAGAATAATAGAACAAGTTATGAAACCAAAATAAACCTCTCCGAGGTGATACGAGGGCTAACTACCAAATTAAGAGGTTTTCTTAAATAACTAAATAAATATAGTTGATGTTAATTATTTTAATCGTCAGAAATCTACCTTAGTTCTAGTTAAGTTGTTTTAAAAACTTTATTCCAAAAGTCATTTTAAACATAGCTATCGTTGATCTTTGTATTCAAGCGTATGCCTCTTTAACAACTTTGGAAATTTAGGGATAAGCAAACCCGCAATTGAGTTATCCTTTGGTGGAAGCCGTGCCATTGGGAGGCAGAAGTTTTTCGTAACACCAGCCGTTCGCCGCGTACTTCTTAATCCTAACAATGGGAGTAGATGCCAAAAAATGCTTTCTGTGAACACGTTTGCTCCGATTTGCCAACTGCGGACGCGGTGACAGACTCACACACACCCCCAGATCGTACGTCCAGTGTAGGATACCTCTTTCATCATACAAAGCTCCTATAGAGCTAGGATTTCCATCAACCATTTATTACGGCTGATTTTACAAAGCTTCGAGAGCTAGGACTTTCACAGACCCTTTCGGGCTATAATACAAAGTTTCGAGAGCTAGGACTTTCACTAACCCTTTCGGGTTATAATACAAAGCTTCTACAGCTAGGGTTTTCAACAACTTAAAAAGGTAAAGCTTCTAACCCATCTGGGTTATAAGTTCATTTTACAAAGCTCCTAGAGCTAGGATTTCCATCAACCATTGATTACGGCTGTTTTTACAAAGCTTCGAGAGCTAGGACTTTCTCTAACCCTTTCGGGTTATAATACAAAGCTCCGAGAGCTAGGACTTTCACTAACCCTTTCTCCTAGAGACTGAAACATTATTTTGCCTCCATTTTCTACTAATTGCCTTCATAACTTTTTCGACAGGAGTCCAAGTCCTGTTATAGTTATTCTGCTCGTACAATCCAAGACACTTTGGTCTCAACAGCTTCCCAACATTAGCATCAGCAAACTCAATCCAAACTCTGAACGGAATTTGTTGCCCGAGCCTATTATTACCGTACTCTATCTTTCTTAACCAACCTGTCGCACCATTCGTAAGTCCATCAGACGTATCTACATTGCTAGTCATCATATATCTCGCACCACAAGCGAGTGTTAGTTCTTTAGGAAGACCATAAGTATCAGACGTTGCTAACGTTTGAAGTTGGGAAAGAATGTTACTTTTAACTTCGCTACTAAGATCACCATTTACAACATCTACTGAAAATGAAATACACTTTTCCGTACTCATTTTTAATAGAGTCTCTTGGTTAAATTGATTGACTTCAACGTTAGTAGGGTAAAGATGTATCGCTTCTTTTGGCGGTACACGCTCTCTGTTTACTTCTAAACCTACGAATAAGTCAATATCATCCTGATTCATTTTAAAGCTTCCGCAAACCTCTAATCATCTTTTTGCCTCATAATTTCCTCAAGCTCACTAAATTGGAATTCCTCCCATATTGGGTTACCAATTAAAGACGCATATGGATTGTCACTATCACTTTGACTTTGAAAAGCGAAATGATCCCGGACGGGTCTAAGTTGGTTAAAATCTCCAACTAAAAGTACAGACACCACCAAAAAAAATCTGGGCAACCCATTATCTCTTGCATTCTCGAGTTCACTCGGTTAAAAACCTTCGCACCAACCATGGATATTTCGTCAATAATTAACATTTTCACTTGACCATACATCAACGTACAATTGTGAAGAGTTTCACTTTCTAATCTGGAAATGCTTCCGGCAAATTGACTAACGGGTAGACAAAAGGCACTATGCAAAGTCGCCCCACCTATATTAAAGGCAGCCTTGCCCGTAGGTGCGCATCGCAGAACTTTAACCTCCGAGGGATTAGACCCTGGTTGCTTATTGTAAAATCTAGTAACAGATTCAAATATGGCACTTATCAAAACGCTTTTTCCAACACCAGCGCCTCCTGTAACAAATAGCCGTAAAGGCGTTTCTTTGCACTTTAAATGGTGTAGAACTTCATAAAATATTTCTTTCTGTTTCAAATTTAGCTTTCTAACAAGGGCATTGTATTCTGAATCATTAACTAACGTGACTGATGGAGCAACAGTTTTTTCCGCATTACCATCAAGAATATCTCTGTTAACAATTCCTATTGCCTCTCCACTGTATTAATTAGAAATTCAGAATCTTCAACAATAAAAGACCTATCTATTTCATTTTGATGTTCCAATTCAGGTTGAATATTAGTAAGATCAGCTTCAATCGCTTCACTTTCCAAATCTCTCACAGCTTGTTCAATAGCTGCTTCGTCAATCTCATTATGAAATTCTTTTCTAGATTCCGTTATAGTCTCAAGTATAAGCTCATACTCAGATTTCACATCCTTTGCCAAAATATCTCTACTCTCATCACGCCAAGGCGAGAATAACATGACTTGTTCACGATAAAACTGCTCAGGATCTTTCACTAAATTGAACCTACGATACCGTATAATTTTAGAATGACCACGTTTCCTAATGAACCCTGAATCATTTTTCAATTTTAACCATTTACCACATTGAATTTCATCGTCCTCACCGTCATCGATATGACTTTCAGTTTTCGAAACTCTTCGACTTTTGGAAAATTCATACCAAGCCGCAAATTGAGCTAACGTCACTGCCTCTAAATCATCTGGCCTTTGAACATAGTGGTCTAACATTCCAGAAGCGAAAACATCCATACTATCTTTGGACAATTGTTCAAGCTCAACTTTGCTTTTGAGAATATGAACACGATTTTCAGGCACATTTGTGTTAACATAAATTCAAGCCCGACTACACCTGGAGACTGGAATTTGTAAAGCACTATAAGCCGCTTCCTGCGCGCTTACCTCGTGCGCGTTCAAAAACTGATTAGCAATCACCTTCAACTTTTGCTTCACCATGCATTTATCTGACTGCGCTTGTTTAGCAGCTTCACGCAGAAGCATTGACATACCACGCTTAGATTTCCCTACATAAGACACGATATACATAACCAGAGCGTAAGGATCAAGTACAAACTGAATGTCCATATTCGCTTGCCAGAGGTGCAACGTCCACGGGTTGTACGGATTAACTTTAGTATCTTTAGGGTGTCTTTTCAATAAAACCACTTTTCTTTTAAGGTCATACGTAATGACTTTAATATATTCATCTTCAGTTAATCGCAACTTTTCCAACAACTCCTCAAAACTATCTAAAAATAATTCTTTTTCTTTTGATTGAAAAAGCTCACGCAATTTAATGGAATTGTTCTTACACTTAAGTTCTTCGTCATGACTACCCGGTTCTCTTAAACTCGGGTCATAAATAATAGTTCTAGGCATGGGAGGAAATGGAATTCCAAAACGACAAACTGAACTATTATTAACCTTCTTCCTACACGTTGTCGTGTGTTTATGCATTTGCCATGACGTTAACAAATCCCCATTATCATCGGTCAATTTCCCAGCGCAAGAAATAACTTTATCAATATATTCCTCTATAACATTAGACAAGTCATCTTTAAGCTTAGGCGCATCCTTAACCCATATCAACCCATGTTGATGAGGAGAGCCTCTTTGCTGTATTTCAACCCTGAAGTAATAATCTTCAATAACACCAAGAGGGCCTAGCTTTTGCAGAGCTTTAAGAAGAGCCCGAAAACGGTGGTCAAAATATCTAGCACAAGTAACAGGATCATCCTGAATCAACTTTGCCTTTTCCGAAAAACTTAAATTGCCAATATCATCATTCGCTAAGCGATCCTGACCCGAAGTCACCCTCAATATGTTCAAAAGCTCAGGCCATTTGCCTTCCGCAGCTGAAAACGTTATAAAAAAGGTAGCCGTACCAAGCTGTCTAATCATAGCCATTAACTCTTTCTGCCTATGCTGCCAATATGAAGGCGAGGACTGCAAATTGTCTAATACTCTAAAACCATCATCCTGCTTAACAATTGAATCGAGTGCACCAGCAGACGATAAAAACCCAGCAGTGTAGTTTGAGCCATCTTTTCTCTTGGTTTTTCTCATACAAACTTGTATGGAATCTCTAACTTTCATAGTTTCCAACTTAACAAAAGTGTAAAACAATTTATACGGATTTTTAGCACAACGCCTATCAACATTACGTAGCTCCCACTTAGCAATGTCCCCAAAACTACCTTTAACCTTAAGGTCTCTCTTCTGACCCACATAAATACAGGGGAATGACAATTCCTCCGCGTCCTCGTCATAGAGTTAAGACATTGGCGTTTGACCTTCACCAGGAGCAAACTTAACATGCATGGTATTAGTGGGTAGGAAATCAGACAATGACACTAACAACGTGTCTTGATTCCCAACTGGGAATGAATTAACTTCGTTAGATTCATTCCAAATTTCATCGCTATCATTCTCATTCTCTACATTCATTGACCCTTGTGGGTTTTCACTTAATGTATCACCATGGTTTAACTGACGGTCATTTTCGTCAACAATAAATTCAAGTTCTTCTGGAATTGGATCTAATATATCGGTCCTAACGGTTATCCCATGCTTAATATACAACGGTGTTTTCACCAAAACCTTAAGAGCTTCGTGCATTTTTTTCGGCCTAACAGTTTCATACAAATAGGGTGTATTATATAGCATTCTCCTCATAAACTCAATTTGAATAGTATCTGTTTCACGAGGTAACCGTGGTAACACTGACACTGTAGACTCTACATTTATAGGAACGTTGACCACGTTTCCCTTAATCCCCCTTTGTTGATCACAACCTAACCTTCTTATTTGCATAAAAGGTATTCTTGGTGAAATCATTCTTTCCTCCAAATTAGACAAATTAACCAGTTCTGCTGGAATTTCAGGGAATTCAAATCCATTTTCTCTGGAAAACTTGGGGATTTCGTTTTTTTTTCACAGCTTTATTACAAGTACTACATAAAATTACTTTGTCACCTAATTCACGACCGTGAATCCCAGGAACAGCCAAAAGCACTGTAGACTTAACAAAGCTACCCGATGCTTTAAAAAAAAGACCTGAGCACCCTTCACATGGCCACGTTGGACCTTCTTTAATACTTTCAAAATAAGTCTGCTCCGTAAACAAAGGATTTGTCCTCCTTTCAGCCATAGACAATCTTTTTCTAGAACGCTCTGGGTTTCTAACATTTACATTTTCACGCCTGGCAGCCTTACTCAACTGATTTTTAACACGCTCAGTTTCAACGTACTCTAAATCTTGACGTTTACTAGCCATAGCCAACTAACTTTTAACGCGTTCAGTTTCAACGTACTCTAAATCTTGGCGTTTATTAGCCATAGCCAACTGATTTCTAACACGTTCAGTTTCAACGTACTCTAAATCTTGTCGTTTATTAGCCATACTTAACTGGTTCTTAACTCTTTCGCTTGCTCTATACCATTCATCCAGCCTTTTAACTCTCTTGGTCAGTATACCAACTTGGTGTTCCCTCACGATATGACTCATTCTCCCGCTTTTTTTCCATTGATCGTGCCTCTTTCATTCCTTACTCTTCATTCTGTCTCAAAATTCTCATTCTCTCTAACGGATAAACATTACCATGAGACGTACAAGGTAATTGTTCATCGTTCGCTACCATTGTCGAACTATTAGCATTATTACTAACTAAATTCATAGGTTCATCGTCAGTAACCAGCTCTGGGTTTACAAAAGAGCGATCTGAACCAGAACTACCGTGGCCGACTGGCGACGCCATAGATCTATCACACATATTAGGACTGGACGTTCTAGCACCGCCACCTTCACCCTTAGCTTTTTTCTGAG
Organism: Phalangium opilio; assembly: GCF_054372755.1. Taxonomy (NCBI): domain Eukaryota; kingdom Metazoa; phylum Arthropoda; class Arachnida; order Opiliones; family Phalangiidae; genus Phalangium; species Phalangium opilio. The sequence continues at coordinate 1,189,479 of NW_028324195.1, forward strand.
CTGCTAAAACTCGTCTCCTTTCATTTTCTCTCTTTTTAAACTCTGGATCCGACCTTTTTGCCCTCATCCTTTCCCTAGCTTTACGCTTTCGCATTTCCTCTTTACTCTCAACATTATCTTCCTCCATTTTACATACAAAAAGTCAAATACTCACAAAAAAAGCGGCAAAAACCTGCTGGCTCTTTACAACCACTTAATTTCACTTACTCTCCAACTTCCAACAACAATAATATACCGGTAGTTTAATTGACAACCTACGAGCATAGAAATTCTCATTAAGAATGGCTCCCGCGGACTAAAAAGGTCAATTTTCAACTAGGTGGGCCTTATCTCATTAGATTTAAAAATATAATTTTTGTGATTTTTTTTCGAACTGTTATCTAAAGCTAGATGGTTTAAGGTCAAACAAACAAGGAGTGTAAACACAATAGTGGAAGCTTTAGTCTTATTCAAAACATAAATATCAATTTCAATCTCTACAATTTGCTTAAAAATATCTTTTTTAACCCTGCCCAACAAGTTCGGATTTTTCTAAAGCAATCTTAGAATCAAAGCTCATAAAATATTTTTTAACAAAGAATAAATCTTTAATATTCTTATTAATAATAAATCAAGAGGATTAAAAAATGTCAGTTTAATTTAAGCTTTAATCATGATTACACTCTACAGCTACACTACTCTTACACAAACAAGGAGTATAAACCCATTAGTGGAAACAGTATTTTTATTAAATATGAAACAATCCCGCTTATGTTTATCATCTCTGGACATTGGTAAAAATTCACTCCATTACTCCTAGGTATGCACAGGATTTTAGTCCTTTATAACTCAAATTCGTCTGATTATGTTTTAGAAATTTTTTTCCTTATCATTGTGGTGTTTCGCGACGGTAAAAAAATATTTAAATACGCCACTAATAAAATATATAGTTTCGACTTCTCAATTCTTTAAGAAAAGAAATTGAAAACACCCAAGGAGTATGAACAGAGGTGTGGAAGTTTCAAAGATGGCCGCGAATTGAAAACATTTTCTAATTGTGTACCAACATCGCGAATGAGCCCAAAACAGGGAAACACAACCTACCACACTTACGATAGTTTCACACTTACCAACCGTTACCTCTCTAACTGAGACAGTGACACAACAAACTGCATTTGTTATTTATCCTAATTCAACTCCTCTACTCCGTCTCTATTAACATTAATACTCGACCTATTTTAACTTTCTAGGGTTTCCATGATTAGTAATACAGTGGACTAGATTCTTAAATACTCGCTCTATATTAACTATGAAATGTGTACAGTGTATCTTATTTGTGGCTACACACACTGAAAGTAAATGCGTACCATAAAAAGCATGAAAACACGAAGCTACTATCCGATTACGATCAGACCTTTCACTGGTCTTGGACTGCGTTCAGCAGAGCTCACCAAAAAAAGACAGCGGATTATGGAAATGTTTACCGGTGAGCTCTGTCGTCATAGCTTTTCTCCGGTCATCGGCGTTTTATAAATGACGCTAGCGCAATAAAGCGTGCAAGGTACCAAGGCTTAAGAAACATTGCATGATAACATATTTATAGAGATAGATGACAACTTTTATAATTAAAATTAGAAACTAACATATCTCTTAAAATTCTCGCGTGATCAACTGGTTTCACGCCAATTAATTAGCTATTGTCCCATAGAGCTATTTGTATTAATTCCTCCATGGTTTTTTCGCCAAGCTGAGAAATACGCGTTTTACGTCACGTTATCCAAAGAGCCGACTATTTTCTTCGAAGACCGCGCTAGCTAAGCGCTAAGAACCGTGACGTCAAAATTCAAAAACCAAATCCCGTTATGTAGGATACTGTTAACAGCGCTGGGCTCTGCTGAACGCGGCCCAGATTTCCACCATGATTATAATATTTAAGCCTAAAGTGTACTTAACTTTCGGCTCACTCTGAACCGTTAATGTCTCTGCATTACAGAAACGAAATCCAAACCCAAACAACTAGGCCTATTGACAAATAAAAGTTCATTTGACCAACATAGTAGCGTTGTGCTTGTATTCACTTTAGAAAGGATTATCCTATAAACAGATGTAGTATAGCTTAGGTAATATATAAACATCCATTTTAAATAATAATATTAAAAAAAATCTTTGGAATATCAAAATGAAATAGAGCTACAAAAGTACTAAATGCATCATAATTACGAAAAATCTTTCCACATATTCACTTTATATTAAGGATAAAGGGAATATTATGGTTCTGTAGGATTCCTTTACACATCAAAACAAAACGAACTTCTAACGCAGCGCACTACTGTAACAACGGACAAACACACAGACAAAAACATAGACTGCTTTTTAACTCTTTCCGTATTAATTTTGAATTGAGAAACAAGATTATCTTAAATATTAAAATGAATATAATTAATATTTAATATTTTCTTCGTTAGTTATTCGCCTTATTGAACGTTACATCGTTTTAAAAAAGAACAATTAAACATTCTTGAGAGACTTGACTAATATTGGCGTTTGAAATGAAGCATACGCCGGTTGCTTCGCCTTACTCAAATAGGTAGTATATAAGGGTGTCGAACTACAGTTAAAAGCAAGAACAACCGCAATTGCGAAAACCTATCGTGGACAACCCACCCTAGGGAGGCTAGACGTTTCTCGTAACCCTAGCTGATCGCCGCGAAAGTCTTAAACCAAACTATGACGATGGAGTAGAAGCCAGGTGTGCAGACTGGTGTCCATGTGGGATGGACAAAAACAAAGACCAGAAGATGGTGGTGTAGAAGCCAGGTGTACAGACTGGTGTCCATGTGGGATGGACAAAAACAAAGACCAGAAGATGGTGGTGATTAGAAGCTAGTATGTACAGACTGGTGTCCAAGTGGAATGGACGAAGACCAGAAGATGGTGGTGTTTAGAAGCCAGTATGTACAGACTGCTGTCCAAGTGGGATGGACGAAGACCAGAAGATGGTGGTGATTAGAAGCTGTATGTACAGACTGGTGTCCAAGTGGAATGGACGAAGACCAGAAGATGGTGGTGATTAGAAGCCAGTATGTACAGTTTGGTGTCCGTGTGGAATGGACGAAGACCAGAAGATGGTGGTGTGAGAACTCAAGTAGAGGAGCCATTTCCGTGACTGTGAATGCAGTTCGGAAATGGCGAACACGTTTGCTCCGATTTGGAAATTGCGAACGCGGTCACGTGGGTGTAACAACAGACACACACACAAACACACACACAAACACACACACAAACAGACACACACGATCGTTACAGAACCTCTCCGTGACATACGTCACTCGGAGAGGTAAAAAGATAACGATGGTAAATGACTGAAAAGCGTTTTAAAGCGTAGTTAAATTACTGAAAAGCAGTTGAAAATGTTGATTAATGACTAAAAAGTGGTTCAAAGTGTTGATAAATGACTAAAAAGTGGTTGAAAGCATCGTTAAATTACTATAATATGATAGAAAATTATGTTAAAGGACCGAAAAGCTGTTTGAAGTGCTGTCAAATGACGAAATATGCTAGGAAGTGTTGTTAAATTACTAAAAACTGGTTCAAAGTCTGGTTAAATTTCTGAAAACTGGTTGAAAGTGTTGCTAAATATATGATTAAGATGAGATACGCCAGCATTTACGTGATTGGTTGAATTTATCATATTATAGAGAGACCTTATAAAATACTTCGCAGATCCCAAGATAAGGCTTACACAATTCTTCAAGCTGTCCGCAATACTAAATGGTGATAATCAATTTAATCTGTATTAAAGTTAATTCTTTCCCACGTGGTATACCATGAACTTAAGTATAAGGCTTACACAATTCTTCAAGCTGTCCGCAATACTTCTAAATGGTGATAATCAATTTAATCTGTATTAAAGATAATTCTTTCCCACGTGGTATCATGAACTTAAGTTCTGCCCTATAAAATTTTGACTTAAGCCTTGCCTACACTCTCTCTAAATTATCACCATTCTACGTACCTTATCGTAAATAATTAAAACCGTTCAAATCGATTTAACCAACTTTGATCAAATATTTTCTATAGGGAGTGAAAATGTCTCTTTTTGGTGGGCATCTTCCACCGAAACATCACTAATTTAAATGGTGTAGGTGCCCCAATGCTGATGAAGTCGACGGAGATGGACGGCTGTTATATATGCATAAGTCTAACTTTAAAGATAAGAAATATACCTGTGCATATATATGACCATCACCACACAATATCATACCCAATAGGGCCTCTAATTATTTATTGGATTTTCTTTACATATGTCTGGCCTCCAATGTCTAAACATTAAAGATTTCTATCAAAATTATATGGTTGAAACGTTTTCAAATACTAAATTTCATAAAAAAAACGGTTAGACGAGAAATGTTTCATTGAAAACTGCTCTTAAATAACAAATTTAAATATGAAGTTCTGGTTTCATTGAAAACTGCTCTTAAATAACAAATTTAAATATGAAGTTCTGCTTTTTCAATAAAATTTGGTTGAAAGTATTGTTAAATGAATAAAAAGTGCATGATTTCATTAAAAAGAACGGTTAGACGAAAAATGTTCCATTGAAAATTGCTGTTTAATAACTAATTTTAATGCTTTGGTCCCATTGAACCGAATTCCCATTCGACAGAAGGGGTTTTTTTGGGGTCCTATTCGACCGAACGTAGCCAAAGGTGCGATTTTATTATAGTACCATTGGACCGAAATTCTATTGAACTGGAAGAAGACATACTGTGTGGTTTGCATTAAATATATTTTTAATTTCACAACTTATTATTGTTAAAAAATGTGAGTTGAAAATGTATTACTGCACTTATTTTAACTACGTTTTAATACGGCGAACCCCACCTCACCTACCCTAGCCTAACTTAACCTAACCTAACCCAACGTAACCTAACCTAACCTAACCTAACCTAACCCAACCCAACCTTGTTTGGAGGTAAAAAGATTATTTATGAGTATTAAAAGCCCGCCTCTTACCACGAACAATTTATTAGCAATAATAGAAATATTTTGGAAAAGATGTCAGATAATTAATTGGAGAATATTTTGGAAAAGGTTGCAGCTAATTAATAGGAGAATATTTTGGAAAAGGTGGCAGCTAATTAATAGGAAAATCTTTTGAAAAAGGTGGCAGCTAATTAATAGGAGAATATTTTAGAAAAGGTGGTAGCTAATTAAAAGGAGAATATTTTGGAAAATGTGGCAGCTAATTAGTAGGAGAATGTTTTGGAAAAGGTTGCAGCTAATTAATAGGAGAATATTTTGGAAAAGGTTGCAGCTAATTAATAGGAGAATATTTTGGAAAAGGTGGCAGCTAATTAATAGGAGAATGTTTTGGAAAAGGTGGTAGCGAATTAGTAGGAGAATCTTTTGGAAAAGGTTGCAGCTAATTAATAGGAGAATATTTCGAAAAAGGTGGCAGCTAATTAATAGGAAAATCTTTTGGAAAAGGTGGTAGCTAATTAATAGGAGAATGTTTTGGAAAAGGTGGTAGCTATTTAAAGGGAGCATATTTTGGAAAAGGTGTCAACGAATTATTGGAACCAAACCAAAACTAACCTAAGCTAACCTAAGCTAAACTAACCTAACCTAACCTAAGCTAACCTAACCTAAGCTAACCTAACCCACCCGAAACCAAAATATTATAATTTTAATTTAAAGACATTGATGGAACTACCATTAAGACTGTACTTCATTTTAAGCACAATTTGATTACTAATTCTATATATCTCTTGTCTTGAAAGGAATGAAAGTGTGCGTTTTAATTAGTATCACGAAACATTTACTTTTAATATTATTAACATACCTTTCGGAGATTCGAACCAACAACCTATCGCTTCGCAGTCCAACATCGTATCCACTACACCACCGAATTGCTGACGGCTACAGTGTTTCAAGTTATATTCATGGATTTTTTAGGGGCATATTCGGACGATTAGGATTTCGGTCCATCGGGAATATAGCCATTGGGCTGGAAATCTAAAATCATTGCGGGATATTCGGTCGAATGGGATTTCGGTCCATTGGGAATTCGGTTGAAAGGAACGATACCATTTTAATAGGAAGATCTGCTTTTTCAATAAAATATGGTTGAAAGTGTTGTTACATGAGTAAAGAATAAGTTGCAAGTGTTAGTAAATGACTAAAAAGTTCTTGACAGTTTTGATAAATGAGAAAAAATTGTTAGAATGACTTTAAAGCGGTTCGAAGTTTCGTTAAATGACTACAACAAGGTTGAAAATATTGTTAAATGACCAATAAAGTGGTTGAAAGTGTGGTTAAATGGCACTTTCATCCAATGACATTGGCATATCACACTCTATTCAAACTACGCGAAGACGTTGGCTAAATTTGCATTGGACTTCTGTTCGAAAGTGGATAATAGATATTCTGAAATTTAACCGTAAGATAGAAATGATACTGATAAAAGTGAATTTTTCCCAATGGGTTTTGACTAAAATTGTCTAAAAGCATCCTCGAAACGTCGTGATATTCCAAATTTTAGGTTAATATAGTATCCAATCACGATTGAAATCAAATGGTTATATTTTGGTAATCCACATCCGTTACGTTACAGGACCAACTACTGCTAGTATATTTTTCATTTCACAACACTTTCAAACATCTTTTTCTCATTTAACCACACTTTCAACCACTTTATTGGTCATTTAACAATATTTTCAACCTTGTTGTAGTCATTTAACGAAACTTCGAACCGCTTTAAAGTCATTCTAACCATTTTTTCTCATTTATCAAAACTGTCAACAACTTTTTAGTCATTTACTAACACTTGCAACTTATTCTTTACTCATGTAACAACACTTTCAACCATATTTTATTGAAAAAGCAGATCTTCCTATTAAAATTAGTTATTTAACAGCAATTTTCAATGGAACATTTTTCGTCTAACCGTTCTTTTTAATGAAATCATGCACTTTTTATTCATTTAACAATACTTTCAACCAAATTTTATTGAAAAAGCAGAACTTCATATTTAAATTTGTTATTTAAGAGCAGTTTTCAATGAAACATTTCTCGTCTAACCGTTTTTTTTATGAAATTTAGTATTTGAAAACGTTTCAACCATATAATTTTGATAGAAATCTTTAATGTTTAGACATTGGAGGCCAGACATATGTAAAGAAAATCCAAAAAATAATTAGAGGCCCTATTGGGTATGATATTGTGTGGTGATGGTCATATATATGCACACGTATATTTCTTATCTTTAAAGTTAGACTTATGCATATATAACAGCCGTCCATCTCCGTCGACTTCATCAGCATTGGGGCACCTACACCATTTAAATTAGTGATGTTTCGGTGGAAGATGCCCACCAAAAAGAGACATTTTCACTCCCTATAGAAAATATTTGATCAAAGTTGGTTAAATCGATTTGAACGGTTTTAATTATTTACGATAAGGTACGTAGAATGGTGATAATTTAGAGAGAGTGTAGGCAAGGCTTAAGTCAAAATTTTATAGGGCAGAACTTAAGTGGGAAAGAATTATCTTTAATACAGATTAAATTGATTATCACCATTTAGAAGTATTGCGGACAGCTTGAAGAATTGTGTAAGCCTTATACTTAAGTTCATGGTACCACGTGGGAAAGAATTAACTTTAATACAGATTAAATTGATTATCACCATTTAGTATTGCGGACAGCTTGAAGAATTGTGTAAGCCTTATCTTGGGATCTGCGAAGTATTTTATAAGGTCTCTCTATAATATGATAAATTCAACCAATCACGTAAATGCTGGCGTATCTCATCTTAGTCATATATTTAGCAACACTTTCAACCAGTTTTCAGAAATTTAACCAGACTTTGAACCAGTTTTCAGAAATTTAACCAGACTTTGAACCAGTTTTTAGTAATTTAACAACACTTCCTAGCATATTTCGTCATTTGACAGCACTTCAAACAGCTTTTCGGTCCTTTAACATAATTTTCTATCATATTATAGTAATTTAACGAAGCTTTCAACCACTTTTTAGTCATTTATCAACACTTTGAACCACTTTTTAGTCATTCATCAACATTTTCAACTGCTTTTCAGTAATTTAACTACGCTTTAAAACGCTTTTCAGTCATTTACCATCGTTATCTTTTTTATTATTGTCATTAAACGTCATTTAAAGACACTTCCTATAACCTTTTTGTCATTTGACAACACAACGAACAACCTTTCGATCCATTATAGTCATTTAACGAAGTTTGAACCACTTTTTAGTCATTTATCAACACTTTCAACAACGTTATAGTCATTAATCAACACTTTAAACAACCTTTAATTCATTTATCAACACTTTCAACAACTTTTTTGTCATTTATCAACTCTTTCAACAATTTTTTATTCATTTATCAACACTTTCAACAACTTTTTAGTCATTTATCAACACTTTCAACAACTTTTTATTCATTTATCAACACTTTCAACAACGTTTTAGTCATTTATCAACACTTTCAACAACTTTTTACTCATTTATCAACACTTTCAACAACTTTTTAGTCATTTATCAACACTTTCAACTACTTTTTAGTCATTTATCAACACTTTCAACAACTTTTTAGCCATTTATCAACACTTTCAACAACTTTTTAGTCATTTATCAACACCTTTAACAACTTTTTAGTCATTTATCAACACTTTCAACAACTTTTTAGCCATTTATCAACACTTTCAACAACTTTTTAGTCATTTATCAACACTTTCAACAAATGTTTTGTCATTTATCAACACTTTCAAGAACGTTTTAGTAATTTTACTACACTTTAAACCGCTTTTCACTCATTTAACATCGTTCTCTTTTATATTATAGTCATTTAAAGACATTTTCATTCATATTTTAATTATTTAACGACCCTTTCAACCACTTTTCTAGACAACCACTTTTCATCAATGAAATTAAACGGGTAGTAACCCTCATTATTATTTTACGTTATTAAAAACATAAAACTTGTAGATATACTGTATATTTTCCTTGAAAATTATAATTTAATATATCCATCCAGGTTATATTCTAAAGGGTGTATGTACCCCTCGATACAATGCATAGGGTATATCCCTTATCCATGAACTATGTTCGTTCTATCACCATATACGTATACAAACTTTGCTGATCTCTTATACCCCACCGTACGCAATTTGTTCAAAGACGGTCATACTGTAAGTTGAATTTACATCACGCCAAAAAATTTCTTTTTCTTCTCTCCAATAAACTGATTTACCTCTCTAAATTACAAAAACACTACACCGCAGACAACTGTCACGTATAGGTGTAACGCACGCATAAACAATTCATGAAATTCCCAACCTTGTGTTCTCTCATCGTAACGAAACTAGAGCTCTTTTTTTTATAACCTTGAAACTTACGTCTTCTCCATGCCGACCAAGAGAGACGATTCAGAGAAATTGAATCGAAATTATATCCATTTTATAGGGGGCATATCTATCGTAATATTCCATAGGGTATATCCCTCATCCATGTCTCATGTTTTTTTCGATCACAATATACGTATATCCAACTTTACCGAAATCTTATACCCCACCGTACGCGTTTTGTACTAAGACCGTCAAAACTTAATTTTGCATCACGCCAAAAACATTTCTTTTTCTTCTCTCCCATACTACAATTTTTATTTCTTAATTTAAAAACACACCGTGGCAGAAAACTGTCTCGTATGGATGAAAGGCACGCATAAACAATTTATGAAATTCTAAACCTCGAGCTTTTCTCTCATAGTAACGAAACTAGAACTCTCCCTCTTTCTCTCTTTTTTTTAACCGTGAAACTTTGTCCTCTCCTTGCCGTCCACGAGAGCCGATTCAGAGAAATCGAGACGAAATTATACATCCAATGTTATTTCTATGGTCCTAACCCGTCCCGCTCTGTTCTCATTTTACCGTGAAATTTATATAATTATATTATAATAAATATAGCTTATAGATATACTGTAGATCTTGCTTGAAAACTGTACCTAAATAACTAACCGTAATATTTAGTCGGCCTCTCCCGTACCCTTGGATCGGCGAAATTAAAAACAATCCTCATTTTCCATTGTTCAGAAAATTTATATACCCTATAGTCAATGTTGTATGTACAATCCCTATGGAGAATTTATAATGCACGCTCTTTTATACTTTAAGTACACTGAAAACGTTCTCCTCTCACTCGGAAGGGAAATTTGAGAACTCTTCGTTCTGTCTCGACACCAGACTCCCGTAATATACCAGGGAAAGCACCGACGATTAGGCAAATAATTTTCATACAATTAATTCGGTCTTCCCCCGTACTCTGAAACGGTAAGAATCCAATCCCCCTCGTCGATTTATGTACGGACCCTCCGTACTACCTTTGTCAGCCTCTACCGTACTATGAGGCGGCAAAACTTATACCCCCAATGTTATTTCTATGGTCCATACCCGTCCCGCTCTGTTCTCATTTTACCGTAAAACTTACGTACTCTCCATGCCGTCCAAGGTGCACAAAAAAGCGGCTTCGGAAAAATTCGAGACCGTCGAATTTTCATACCCAATGTTAATTTTCCCATAGGGTATCATACCCCATGTTATCTCTATGGCAAATTCATACCCATCCCGTTCTCTTATTTATATACTACTCACGTGACACGTGACGTTGTCAATTCCTCCCAACCCCCACCCCCCCAGGCATGATACACACTTGGCAAATAGTAATAATCAACCAGATCTCCCGCCACAACAAGGGGGCATGACAATGGTTATGCCCCCCCACACCCCTCAAGCACGGCACAACCTAGAGGAAAGACATAGATAGAAAAGGGGGCAACAAATGGGGTGGGGGTAAACGCCTAGGGCTCCATATATGCCGCCTTTATACGGATATCTTATCCGTATACTGGCAGCTATACTCTCTGCAGCTTCTTATTGTATAGTGTTTGTATATACAATTCTTTTCTACATGTCCTGTAACACATTTCAATATTTGGCTGCGATTCGGCTCCTTCTCATATTTCAATTACCATGTCAACGTTGAACTCCTACCATTTTGAACATTATCATTGTAGTTACCGTAAAATTTGTTATTGTTCACACCTATCTCAGTTTCTGGGAGATCGGAATGCTTTTCATCTGTGAAATATAACTAACTTGTTTAAAACCAAAGAAATGTTAGCAAGTTTTCTAATTTTAATTATTTTTAACGCGGTCTGAAGTAACATCATCCTGATCACTATCATTGAAGTTACCGCATAGCTTATTTTTCATTGGATTACTGTCAGTTTCTTGTAAATAAGAGTGCTTTTCATCTGTCAAATATATATTAGGTGCTTAAAACCTGTAAACTAAAATAATTATTTTCAATTCATTTAGAAAAAATACCAAACATGGGTATGTGGCGACTAATACATTTTCTCGAAAAGCCTGTCGCTTACAGTGGGAGAGCTAGCTTTGGGAACGATTTAAAAATTTCCTGATTGTATTTGGAATCAAATAAAGACTAAGAATTTTAAAAACGAGTATAACTGATTTAATTATACATCTCGTTTAAACAAATTAAATTACATATGCTAATTTGTAGCTTACAATTGGGCTCTTTTGGAGCTACCTAAATTACATTGGCTAATTTGTAGCGAGCCAAAGACTTGTGGCCATTTAGGTCCGCGTACAATTCGACAGTTCTTATATTTTCTGTTACAAAAAGCTTCGACTTCAACTCTGTTTACCCAATCACCCTTGACCTTTGTTATAATTTTCTTACAAATAGGTAAAAAAACGAATCTAATACTATTAAAAAACATGTTAGACTGACAATCATAGATAAACCCCTAAAACAGGTTTTTTCGTGTATCGTTTTTTTATAACAACATTAACTTTGATTTTTTAGACAAATAAACGACAAATTTTCAACACCAGTTTAGATGAAGGGTGTAGCTTTTCCAAGGAGAAATTTGATGATTCCTATGATTCCTATGATTCCATTGGCTGAAAATGAAATTATTATATTTATTACATGATAATTAATTTGGGAAAATCCGAGTAAAACAGAGTTACTTTTTTGTCTCAAACCGCTCAATGTCTCTTGAGACAGTAACATCTTTTTTCTTTCTTCTTGCTTGAAATCTCCCTCTCGATGCTGTACATCAATCTCCCATTCTTCGAGGTAGCCCAAAAAATCTTTCTCTAGCCACTAATATGAGATTTATTACATTTTCTCACATATTAACAAAATGGAATTATTACCTCGAGGCGTTGGTCATTCAGAGATTTAAAAGGACGCTTATTGGGCTTTCGCTTGTGATAGGCTTCTTGAAAGTTGGTAGTGTTCATAATGTCAAACCATTTATCGAACATCCTTATAAAATTTACGGTCTCACAATATTCTTCTCCGAATTCAGACTGTGTAGCATTTGCTACAGTTTGACTCAAAACCTGCGTAACCTAGCGCACTTTCATTTTGCTGTTAGAGTTTAGGTAAATATGGTCTCCAGTGAGTTAATGAGCCTTTCAATGATTTCTAGGACTAAGTCTCTCTCTCAAAAAGATCTCTTATTGGCTTCCAAACAATAGTTTTCCCATTTTTATACATCCATCGTACTTTGCAAGAATCTTCATTACTATACAAGCAATTTCTGGTGGTTTTGAGTAAATGGAGAGGATCGAAAAGGAAAAAATGGGCCGCTCTTCGTCATAGCTGTAAGGATTTGTACAAGATGATGGTGAATCTTCAGTGGTGATAATTTCGAAAAATCGGCCAATGACTGAAATTATTTTAAAACCTCTCAACAGCCTCCCAAATGATCGGCGTACTAGTTCAGTCAAAGAGCCAGATATGGAACCATTTCCAAAAAATTCATTTGGACGGTAAAAAGAGCGACTTTGCCGTGTGCAATAATTGTGATACTGTTCTTAGTCATAAGCCAAATCAAGGAACAAACAGCATGAGATACCACAAATGCACCGAAAAATATACGGCAGCTCCGTCTCCTACACGACCTAAAGATGGATTTTCACAAATGAAGGTGAGTATTGAGTAAATCTATATGAAACCTCTGTTATGCAAACACTAACTGAAACTGGGAATGGCAAGAACCTGAGGGAGTTGTTAATAAAAGAAAGTGGGTGTCTGTTAACCATTCGGACTCACATTTATTTAATAGATAAAAACTTATTGTGATATACCGTCAAATGAAAAAAAAAGAAGTTAGTCGACACTGTCGTAGAGTATTGTGCCCTTGACGTAAGACCATTCAAATGTTTAGTCGGTGATGGATTCTCAAGAATAGCCCAGTCCTCAGTTCAAATAGGGTCGAAATACGGAAACGTGCCAGTTCACACCATCATAGCTAATCCTACAACTGTCAGCCGAAGACTTGATCAAGTGGTTACAAACGCCAAAGTCGAAGTGATATCTGTGATTACAAAGGCAAAATATCTGGCCATTACTACTGACCATTGGTTATCAGATGAAACAAAGCAATCTTATATGTCTGTAACAAGCCATTTTTTGGATGATAACTTTGTGTTGCACTCGAAAAAATTAGCTTCTCGGCCAATGGACGAAAAGAAAGATGGAGAGAACGTAGCGAATAAGATGAGTCAAATTTTGAAAGAATTCAGAATTTCATCCGAAATGGACATTTCATACGTAACTGGTGGTGCTCCCATAATGGTTAAAGCCTTCCCAAGTCGACTGTGGTGTGCTTCTCATCAGCTTAATGTAAAACTTGGTCACGTTTTTGAAAAACCCCTTGGAGGAAGACCAGCGTCTCCTCAAGAAGTTGCGAACATTTTTACCATTTTCAAAGATCTTGTGGCTTATTTTAAACGAACTGGTTTACAAAAAGAGTTGAACTTTACACTAAAACAAGACGTAATCACAAGGTGGAGTTCTAATCTAATCATGTTGGAATCAGTGGAAAAGTCAAAAGAAGAAATAGTAGATATATTACGTAGGAGACAAGAACATCATGAGGTAGCCAAGCAGAGACAGGCAGTGAGTCAACACCTTTATGCTTTGGAAGAGGCGCAACCTCTAATCAAAGAGCTTTTACAGTTGCTTGGTCCGTTTAGAAATGCAATAACATTACTTTCGGCTGAGAAAGAACCAACTCTGCAACTTTTCCTTCCTTGTCGTGAAACTCTACTTAAACACTGTATTCCAAAAGAAAACGATTCTGCTTCTATTAAAAAGGTACACTAAAATTATTACGAAATCAGAAGCGCTTTATATAGTATACTATTATCTGATTCCTAAATTTATAATTTTCGTATCTTATTCCTTCAGTGTAAAGAAATGCTTATTACTGAGATGAAAGACTTAGAAGTACATCGTTTTCATAAGATTGCAGTAGCTCTAAATCCAAGAACAAAGACTATGGCTTGCCTCTCAGCGAAAGAAAAAGAACTCGTGGCGTCATGGATTAGAGATATGGTGAAGGAATTTGTTACTAATAAGCCAAATCTTGAAAAATCTACATCGACTGGGCTCACTGAAGAAATGAACACTCCAGCAAAACGACCACACTTGGATAAATCGGTATGAGTCATCGAGGCTGTAATAAGCCACTAAATGTATTAATAATCGTACTGTTGTTTCTAGTTCACCGAGAGTTTATTCGAAGCCTACGATGAGGAAGAGGAAACTTTGGCACCTAGGGAAATAGATGAACTTACATCGTATCTGTCGGAACCATTCCCTGATAAAAAATATTCCTCTTTTGAATTAGTGGCGCCAAAACCACAGTCGCTATCCATCGTTGGCCCAAGTGGCCAAAACAATTTTCTGTATCCCAGCATCTAGTGCTGCTAGTGAAAAGGTTTTCAGCAAACCTGGTCAAATTCTAAGCGCAAGAAGATTAAATCCTTAACCCAAAAACGTTGACCGTCTAATTTTTTAAAATTCGAATATAAAGCGAAAAAACGATAAGTAGAAACATGAACAATGTTCCAGTGTAATAAAAATAATTAAGAAAATGTAGTTGTTATAACGTTGTATAATATTGTAAAAGTTCATAATATACCACACGGACGGCTGGGAAACGTTGGGGTAAATATTAAGGAAAATTGGTTAGATTAAATGGATTAGTGTTTGGAGTTGGAAGGCGTTGGAACGTTTGTTGGATTTCTGATTGGCTTTGGCAGTGATTGGAAAGTTTTTTAAATCTATCAATCGGCTTTGGCAGGGATTGGGAAACTTGTCGAATTACTCATTGGCTTCGGCAGGGATTGGAAAGGTTTTTAAATCTATCAATTGGCTTTGGCAGGGATTGGAAATCGTGCGAAATTTCACAATTGGCTTTGGCAGGGATTGGAATTCGTGCGAAACTTAACAAACGGCTTTGGCAGGGATTCAAAAATGAAATGAACTTTAGTGTGGAGTTAGAGAGGAGTTAAAAATATAACAATGGCGTTAGTGTGGCAGTGGCGTTTGTGGAAAATTTACCATTGGAGTTGCGGGCTTTGGGAGTGACTTTTTTCATTTTGCAGCCCTCTAGTCTGAATAGTGAATTGTATGTTGGTTTTGTGAGGGGGTAAGCCTAAGACGGTCGACGTTTTCTAAACTGTTGAATTTTTACCATATTCCAACGTTGCAGCCGCTCTTTTAGTGGAGCACCCCATCAGGCGTTGTTGTCTATAATAAGTCTACTCATTTAAGGAAAAATATTGTGCACCGTTACATCAATACCACTAGTTCCTACAAACCAAAACTTTCAGGATATTATAAGCATGTACGGAGATAGCTTTGCGCCGAGATTTATACAAATCTGTGGGGGCTAAGGCTTTCAAGAGCACCACTAAACCTCGGAATCATCTCTATCTTTTAAAGGGTACGCGCAGCTTTAGTTGAAAAACCTTTCATTCATTTAACAAAAGATAGAATTTCTTTCAAAGAATCCAAAAATAACAATCTTTTAACTCTTGTAGTTCTTTTGTAAGATAAGTTTCAAATTAGACCGCCATTTTACCAAAGTAAAGACAAGTGTATGACGTCAGAAACTTGTCTTTCACTAGAGGGTTTTTGGGTCGGGACTCGGGGAAACGAAATCTTCAGTTTGACGTCCCGTACCAGCCAGACTATGTTAAATGCTTAACGCGGTAAAATAAGTAGCAGACGTCGCGTAACCTCAACCGCGAATCGAATCCAAAGGGTCCAAACGCTTCGCGCCTAGAGCTTGAAGGAGAGAGGAATGGAGTGGAAACCCCCATACCTATGCCAGCTTTGTTGCCAAGAGGTCAACGGCAGTTCACGACATTAGAGGCAAATCAATCGAGAAAAATCACCAAAACCCGTTGGATTGTGGAGAGTCGGAACGGACACCTAAAGAGCATTTTCAAAATGTTTCGGGACATGATTCCAATGCAGCACTGCGAACGTCTTGGTGATTTCTTAAGGATTGCTTGCGCTATAATTAACAGATTTCATCCACCAATACTCTTGCAAGGTGCCGATGATGACATAGCGCGTAGAATGCTTGAACTAGCACAGCGTCCAAATACGTTACAAGAACGGGTGATAAACGAAAGACTCCACTTGCGACAGGGGAACGGTCGTTGGATTCCAATGGATGAAAATCAGTTAGAGGGATTTCCGGTTTTACCCTTGGAATACATTCGAGATAAAACATTTGGCACATACCAGGTAAAACTAGCTCCTTCATATATTCAGGATCGTACTCAGCGAGATATCGCCAACGAGTTTCATTTAGAAACACAAGAGTTTGAAGCTGGATTGATACGCGGAAAAATATATTCACGTTTTACACAAGCTGTGAAGCATACATTATATATATCCTACACTGAACAACAACAGCCGCAACAAATAGAAGGTCCGCAACCAGAACCAATCCTCCAAACGTATTGCACTTGCAAAGAAGGTGCTCGCACACTGGGAGTCTGCGCCCACGTTGCAAGCGTTCTATGGTTTTTTGGATATGTCCGCCACCAAGAAACTGTGAAATATCCCACGGACAATCTATTAAGAGCAGTGCTTGACGCTGCCAATAGGGATGAACACGGAGCGATAGCGGTTTAGCGCGACAATTCCATTCAGGCAAAAGTGTAAGCATGAGCAAGTTCACCATTACTGCTGTATTCGCCAATAGCCTAATAGATCTAACCGGGTTAAACTGCATGTTACAAACAAAGAACTTTAAGTGGTATAGTTTTTTGGCCTACTCGCATTATGTATATTTTATTTCAGACTCTCTCTTGTTTTAGTCCTCTAGTAATGAATTAATCATAGTTTAATAAATAAATACTGTTACGCTATCTACTTGAGTTGTCATTGTCATTGCGGATAGTATCGTGAAAAAAACATCGTGGGATGATCTGGATTCGAACCGAGGTAAAAATATCACCAGGCAAACGTTCTATCTACACACCTATACTCACACAGAGTATGTTGTTCATCTTAGCAAAATAAAGGGTAGCGAAAATAATGTTATAGCCTGTAAAAGACTACACTAAGTAATTGTCCAACTTCAACTTCAATTACTGATCAAACTATGGTAGCTAGGGAAAAACGCCCACGGACATTTCTGATCAGCTGACTAAGCTTAACAACATACTTAAACTTTAAAAAAATCCGTAGAAAGCCATTTTCCATAGGAAAAGTGCGATGTCCTTTGGCAAATTTTGCCAAGGGACGCGCTACTACGAGGCGAGAGCGTTTTCCTGATCGACGTTTAACACGCGGTGCCATTATTCAAATGACAATTAAATTTAATCAACATAGACATACATAGGCGATTCGTGAGGTAGAACTCGTAAGTTTTCCGGAGTTTCTTGTTTTAAATCAATTAACAAATAACTATAGGGTTCTCTAGTGGCTAGTCTGTACGCGTCCGTAATACGCTTTGGATTATCGGGACTAATCTGTTGGGCTAGATACCTAATAGAAGCGACATCTCGAGAATTTTTCATTATTATAAAATAGGAAGCATTTTGGGAAATTATTCGCCATTGGCTACCCTTGGGAAAACGTTGTTGCGTAATAATAATTACCGTATACCCTAAATAATGGGAGGTCACGCACACTAAATCGGCAATATGAGCTTGCTTAAATAATTGACTCGCTAAATCGTCTAGTATCAGATAGGAATCGCGATGAGTTTCCCAAAAGTCCGGATCGGATGGTGGCAAACCTTGAATAAATTGAATTCCCGGAATCAATTGTTTAAATTTTTCGTAGTTTGGTTGCCAGGCCGCGTAGCAATAAATAACCTTTTTATGCAGCGGGTCGAACATAAGCTGATGATTTTGCAATAAATTTCTTAAAAGACAGCTTTTCCCCGCTTGCGTAGGTCCCACGATTAGAAACTGGGCAGGTGTTTGGAATTTTAAAGAATGCGAGACTGACTCGGTCGGATTCATCTCAATTAATAAACATTTCTATTTTGTTGCACATATTATATAGAAAACATAAAAATATATTAAAAAAACATATCAATAATCAAAAAATAACACAATATAAACCCTAAAACCCAAAAAACCCTTTATAATCACTTTTAAACACAATATAAACAAAAAACCCTTTAACCCTTAAAAATTTCCCCTATTAGTTAATTGTTGTTTTTAAAAAAAGTTTCTTTTCTAGTTCCAGGCAGCGCTGGCGAAAGCGTTGGTCGTTCAGGAGGTCAAAGTTCACGCAAGACTCGGAGGGTAGGATGTAAACACGCACTACAGTAGCAAACACGACGGATGGATGCGCACGCGCACTTTTTCGTTTCCCGACCGTTCTTCGTTGGTGGTGGGGCATGTCTGGAGCAGATGGTCGCAAACATCCGTGCCCTCGCTGGTCGGGAAGTCGGGAAACCCTTGACGCAGTGGTTTGTTGTTGCACGGTTTTTTGGAAACCATCGGACACGATGGACTGTGCTTGCGATGTTCCCTGGATGGATAGTCCGTGCAACGCCACTGGTACAAGGCGATGCCGCAAAAAGCGCAGCGCGTCGTCTGTGTTTCTACATCTGCAAGATAGAAACCGTCTTGGGCCAGGGCTTCAATGGGAACGCAAGATTCCCACAAGCCCTCAAAAGTATGTCTCCGCCTAACCTCGTAATTCACGCGAGAGATGTTGAAGCAGGTGCTGCCTCTTTGAAGCCGTACGGACGACTGGTTCTCAAATCAACGTTCAACACTCTCTTATCCGAGGTTCGGCAGATTTTCCTCGTTATTTTAACGGCCTCTAACTGCAGTTTGTATTTATCCCGTTTAAAACTAAAAGGGACATAGACTACAACTTCCTATTCCGGGTTCATCGCAACACTTTCAAAGGTTTCAAAGTCAATTTTTTCAAGATTTTCTCGATTTAACGTCAACCCTTTAATTTTCTTGACTTCTTTTCCTTTGCTAGTGCGAAACGACTAACTTTTGGCGCCGGTACTACAAAAGGAAGTTATATAATCACCGCCGAGTTCGTCCGCCCAGCAACCAATATGATTGCCAGTCGGAATAATAAACTCTCCTGGTAGATGGCGGTAGATTATGGAGTCCGTGTCACAATACAAGGCTGCGCGGTCTAATTGAAGCAGCATCTTGTTCAATTCGAGTCGCCCGTAGCAAGAGACAAAACTTCCCACAATTGCCGACTCCAGTTTATAGTCCGAAACGTAATCGCTTTTGGCTTTGTACGATAAGAGAGCGATCGAATCCGTAATTGGTCGCAAATCGACTAATTCCAGGGTGTAATCGCTCGCATATCGTATCAATTCGTAATAATTGTTGATAAAGATGCTGCGAATTTTTCCCGTATTCAGCGCCATGCGACCCCAAAGAGAATTGAAATTAATTTTAGCGATATTACGCAGGGAAAGATTTGATTGAATTTCAGCCACGGTCAGAGAAAGCTTTTCATTCTTGTTTATATCAGCGATATACGCTTCTTTTGCAGAGGCGTTTGCGCGTGAGCGGGAAATCCGGAATTCTTCACTTTCAAGGCGATAAAATCAGTCATGTACTGCGAGAAGAAGTATTCTTTTTTGGGATAGTGATAAACTTCGAATATATCGAGGAGTTTATAACCATGCTCCATAGCGGCATAGACTTCTACCGTTGGCCAGACTGATTCAAAAGCCCGTTCATTGACAGTGTGATCGCAGATTTCCGTTCGCAATTCTAGACACGTGCGACAGAGGGCGTAGGCTAATTTACCACCGCTGCGGAAAGGAATTAAAGGGATGTGAAGATCTTGGGGGGGCCAACAAACGACAACTCATAACGCCAAAATACCACCCTATCGATTTGTGAAAATCTCTGTTATAGATTATGGGGTGGCCGCTAGGGTACGGACAATCGCGACAAACTTTCGGGTGCAAAGAAATAATATCCTTGTAGAAAAGTTTCTCCTCACCTTGCACGTGGCAGTTAAGAACAAAATTTTCCGTTCGTCCCCCAAAGAGAGCGCTACGGGCTGATATTTGAGGTCGAAAAGTTAAACTTTTGCAAAAGACCTTTGCTTCGGCGTTTTCTTTTAAAAGCTTAGCAAATTGACACTCAAAGATGGAAGTGTATTCGTAGCCGGGCATCTTCTCTTTAATAAAAAGCTCTCTATCTAGAGTGCGTTCGTACAGAAATCTGTTGCTGGCCTTGAGCTGGGTATTGTAGACATTAAGTTTTTGGCATGGACAACCGTGATAGTAACAACCGTGAAAATCATAAATTTTGGGCGGAGTTTCACTATAGCCGTCAACTAAATAGGGACCCACGCGATATTCACCCCCGTAGCTTAAAGCGGTTCTCAATTTTATATCCTCCGTTTTCTCCACCCAAGCGAGATATTTTAAGCTAATCTGACTGTAATTAAATTTTGCGTTATAGCCGTTAGAAGGAACAATACCCATGCTGTAAGGTTTATAGTAATTGTTAAGATAAATAGTAATATTTTTTAAGCAAAAGGGGTCTAATTTTGTTAGATCGACGTAAATTTTTCTAAAAGCTTCGACGCCTTGTCTCAGGACTCGGACATCTTGAATGCAATATTTAATAAGCTCCTCTTTGATGTTATAAATAGATCCTTCCCTCGACGCGTACCAAGTTTGAAAATCCCGATAATCATTGGCCTTCATTTGAGCTACGTTAAAGTACGATGCCTCAGGAATGACGCCAATGTAATTGAGATTTTCTTCGGTATGAAAATCAAACGGGAAGAATCCCTTTGCCACATCGCCGAGGCTAAACATTCTGGTGAAATTACGCAAAGGTTGACTAATATAATTAAAGGTATCGAGAAATCTGATTTGCGGCCCCTCAAGATGAATCGTAAGAATTTTACTGCCGTCAAAAATAACGGTAGGGGTCACGTGTCTATGAACTTAAGCGTTAAGAATTAAGAAATTATCGAAAGCTTTCGCGTAATGAGCTACGACTTGCGTGCTAGTAAAGCGCGGTTGATACGTCTTTCGTTTTTGTCCAGGCAAAACTACTTGTTCTATGCTAAATAAATAATTTAAAAATTGCTCGACGCAATTGGCGCCGTAAAACATTTTGGTTTCAAAGCCAGCTTCAGTTTGGACGTCGCAAACTAGTAAAATAGGGACGTGAATATTATTTCTGAGAATAGTCTCAATGTCGTAATAAATAAATCGCGATGCTTTCATTTTGGTTTCCAAAGGCATAACAAAATGTTCACCTGACGGATGGACTATTTTACATTGAGAGCATTCGGGATTACAATCGTGATCGTCACCCATAAGCCGTCCGCATTCTAAACATCGTTTTTGACTGTCGCAGGTGCCGTTAAGTAAATGAGTTTCGAAGCAGGTGCCGGGGAAAAATAGCGGTGGCATTCGTCGCAAAGTTTTAAAACGTCCTCGTTGGTTACATGAAAAGCTTCTACTTGGCACCGATAACATATATAGGGTTTCGTACTCTCGGGGCATTTATTCTCTTTTAACAAATTATATTTGTCTTCAGTCTCTTATGGTCGCACTCCCAGATCTTGTCGGACTGGGAGTTTTTGATGTCCGGGAATTTGTAAACGCTCACGTCTACGTAAAAATCCCCCTGACGTGGGGGGACTTTAGTTTCGAAGTATTTGCCCTCTTTCCGAATGCGAAAGGAGCCTTCAATTCCGCTTGCCCCGACTATATTTTTTGCAGGACTTCTTGAACAAATGTCTCGTCGTCTAACTCGATAAGTATTTCCGGGGCAGCCGGTCTTAGAAACTGCTCTAATGACCGACGACCGCTACTCGGTCCTGGTCGAGCACCGGGAGACGATGGTGGCGAATCGAGGAGGGATTGCGATAAAGATTGACTTTCAGGAAGATAACTAGTGGTTGCTAGTTCGATTGTGACAATCCAATGACGCTGTCGGGGCTTTTATACAAAAATCTCAGGGCCATTTTTTTAGAATACATACCCTCAAAACCTCGTTTTTCTTTTATTAAGAGTTTAAAAATATAATTAAGTACCGATAAGCGATTTTTTTTAATTTAACGTAAAATACATTTTTTTTGGCGGAGTTGATACTAAAGATTATAGAGGACATTAGCATACCTATCTATATAAAAATACCTCTATATCTTTATATTAATATACATTTATTTAGATTTAAATCATGTTAAAAAACAATTTCCCTCCCTCCCAAAATAATTACTTTTAACCTTCATTAAAAAATGTTTCATTATATAAGGCGATCTCATGTGAATTATTCAAAAAAAAAATTCAAAACACACCCAAACAAGCTTTGCATACGGATAAAACTTGCCCCTCGGGCTTCTATCAAAGTAACTCCTGTTTAACCTTCGCCAATGGGTTTTTTATATAAGACGATCTCATTTGATTTATTCAAAACATGGCTAGACAGGTTTTGCATACGAAAAAAACTTAGACCTCGGAGAAATTTCTAATTTTATAAATATATATCTAATTAACTTTTTGCTATTTATCGAAAATAGTTTTTTAAGAATCTTGAAAGTATGGGCTAGACACAGTTAGATTTGACCTCGATAATTTAGTATATAAGCCTCGTGTTTCGAAATGAAAGTTATCAGTTGTTTAACAACGTTATTTTATTAAACAGAATCCCAGCACGATTATGTCTTTCTCTACCGCTCATCGATGGCCCTGCCTGTCTTTCATCAAAATTCATCCGGCAGCTTTTATCCCCCGTCGTGCTACACCCCAGTCCGCCGGACTGGGCTTATATTGTCCAGTTGATACCGTGATTGAACCTCACGGTTTCAAAATTTTGTCGACTGGGGTAGGCGTTATGCTGCCGGCGGACAGCTACGGTCGCATTGTTGGCCGTAGCAGCTTGACGGCCCAAGGGCTGTTTGTTGCCGAGGGGACTATAGGTATGTTTATTAGTTAATTTATAATGCCAAAAGTATAATATTTCTTTACAATAATAGACGGCGACTATCGTAGCCCCCTAAAAGTGGTCATCGCCAATGTAGGGGAGACCCCTTACTCTGTCCGGCAGGGCGATAGGGCTGCCCAATTGATAGTCACGCCGGTTCTATTATTAAGACCGGTGGAAGCGGCGGTAAATATTTTTAGTTTTTAATTTAGGATTCAACATGTAACACATTTTTTATGTTGTTTCTAGACTCTGACCCCTACGTCACGCGGCAGTGGGGGGTTTGGCTCGACCGGTCTCTAGTCTTTTTTTTTAAATGGTGGTGGGTTTTTTATGTAAATATTTTTGTTTTTCTGTATTTTATTGTATATATTATTTGCTTTTTCTTGCTATTAAAAAATTTTTATTTGTATATTCTTTTCAGACTTATAATTATAGGCTTATTTTTTAGCCCCACCTTAATTAACCTATCCAATGAAATTATCTTTTTACTTAAGATCCGCCTAATAATCAAGTATCAACCAATTAGAAATTCTATTTTCCGCATTAGTATATTACATATATACCATATCTTAGATATTTAAATACCATTTACTATCGTAACCCGCCCAATATGCTGTGCCTCATTTTCTTTTTTGATTACGGGTTAATAGTCAACGTTTTAAAAACTCTTTACGAAATTGACCGGCGAAGTCGAAAACAATTGGAAACTAAACCACGACGTCCCTCCACTGATCACCCTTCCGAGTCAAATAACGATTCGGGGTCGAGGTGAACAATGAACTCTTTAAAACATGTTTGTCTATCCCTGCTTATCGTTGATTATTTTGTAATATATATTTTGTATTTGTTTATTACGCATATCTGTACATCTTATAAAAAGAAAATATCTGATGTATTAAGAGCCGGGTGTGTTTTTATTGACTTTAGGCCTACAGAGAGAAAAGCTGGTTCGGACTGGTTAAAGGGTAACGCCCATTACTAGCAAGCCAGGGATGACGTCAAGGTTGACTATAGTTTTAGTTTTGGTTTGAGTTAAGAAGATAACGTCATGGGGGTTGAAAATAACACGCAGGAGCTCGGGCTAGTCCAGACTTGTCTGGGAAGTTTGGTTTGAGTTTTGGTGGATGAGGGTCTGGCGGCCATCTTGGATCCTTGCGAATCTGAGTGGCTATCACTACTGATACCAAGTTATTTAGTTTTTAAGTTATTTAGTGTGATGCAGTACAAAGGCAGTACACGCGATGCCATGGATATTGCAATCGTATAGGTGACTAGTAAAAGTGACCACATTGATAGTTCATATATCGTGGCACGAGGACGGTTTTGAAGTTCAGTATAAAGCTCGGGCACTAAAACGAGTTGGGAAACATATCTTATAAGAGTTTGTAGATTTGTAGAATAATTTTTAAACTCGTCCTAGAGTTCCACCTGTCTTGCACCAGAACCAGTTTTCATATACATATACATGTTGAGAAAGCCTTCCCTCACTGGGAGCCGATTCATTGCGGTGGGGTTGTTTTCTAAAATACATAGACATCGGGGACACCTTAAATAGGCCAGTAAGTAAGTTGATGGTTTTTGTGTTTTGGCAAACGTAAGGTTTCGTCACTCGGAGAGGTAAAAATAAGAATTATGGCTTTGATCAAAATTTCTATTCAGAAAACCTTATGAAATGCAATGATAAGTTTCTATTTCGTGCGTGATAGTCTACAGAGTCGTTCATTCAGAAAACGAGGCACGACAACAATCTAGTTTTACTACTTTGATATATGTTGCCTTCACGTTTTTCTGTATAAATCGCAATCAACCCAATAGAGCTATTTCAATTCGGGGGAGGAGAGCGTTTGAGGCGGGGTTTCGCCAGTCTCCGCCCAGGAGCCTTATTGTGCGCGAACTTTAGCATAGAGTTCTTCAGCGGCCCGCACGAAAGGGAGGGTGAAAACCGGCTCCGTTTATTAGTAGGCCCAACAGTGACGTTCCCCCCCTTCAACTGATATAGCTCTATAGTAACTATTGCTAATCAGGCTTAATCATGAATACTAAAAGTAACCAGTATTTAGTAAGTGTGGGAACCGAGCAATGAAAATTAAAATCTAGAACAAACTCCGATATCAAATATTTACTCGGTCATGGTTTGGTGCATTTATTGATTGAAAGAAATATTAACAGACCTTTTTGCTACTACATTGATATTATGGTGAAGCAAAATACATTGTAAAAGTACGGTTAAACCGGGTTCATAGCACAACAAGAAAAATCCACTATAAATGTTATCAAGGGTAAGCAATTTTTACCACAGTTATATAGTTATGTATTACTAGGGCTGTGCGAGCCTTGATTTTTTGGATTCGAGCCGAGCCTCGAAGCTTGCTTTTTTCGGTTATCGGGCTTCGAGCCTTTAGCTGCATAATCAAAATCTTGTTTCGAGCTTTTATCGAGCCTACAATTTGATTGGCGGTCCTTAACGACTTTCAATTTTAGCTCTTAATTTGCAATGCTATTCCTTTATACTTTCAATTACTGTCCTTAGTGTACTTACGTGTACTGACAATCGGATTGATAAAACAAACCAAGCGTATTTTTGTATACGAAAAAGTAAAAGTAAAACTAAAACTTTAAGAATGATTTTCATTTTTTCTTTACCCAAAAGTGGAAGTAAAAAGTGGATGAGAGGAAAAGAATGAAAATGGGCAAAAGTCGCGAGTCATCAGAGTTTCGCCGCAGTTGGCCGTTTCATTGGCCTATTCGCTCCTTTAAAATAGGTCTTGTGTTAATTGCTATTGTGTATGCTCGATTTGTGTTTGTAGTCAGGAGAGAGTAACTGGTAATGATTTAAAAGGTATTTGAAGTTATAATATGGATTTAAGTAAGGTTATCGAAGCAATAGAAGAGCACATAAAATTAGATACCTTTAAAACAAATCTCGGTAATTTAACTCCATTAAACCTGCATGATGCATGTTTGAAAAACTGTGTCGACTTTGTTGGAAGTGAAAACTCAGCTTTGAGAAATATTATTATAAAGCTATGTGACAATTATACATTGAAAAGTCACGCAGGTCTTAGAAACAATTTTTTTGTGTTGTCACAGAACTCAAAGGGTGATAAAAATAAAAATAAAACATTAATTTTCCAACTGAAAACCACAAAAGTCAATGGAAAAGCTAAGGAAAAAGATTCCGAAATTACAATGAAAAACAACAAGACACAGAAACAGTATTTACCACAAACGACAGCTCTTGGAGAGATAATAAAACCTAGTCAAGCCAATGGTAAACCAAGCCAAAATGAAGCAAAACCTAATCAAACGGGAGCAAAACCTACTGAAACCCAAGCAAAAAAAATTTTAAGAAAAAAGCGACATGTTTAATTAGAGATTCAGAAACCTTCTTCCAAGAGAGTTTCGTCCAAGCCAAAATATTTAACGACTTCAAAACATAAATCAGACACATTGAGTCGTTGATAGTATTTAAAATTTTTAATGTTCCTATTAAGATTTAATTTAGATCTCATATTATTAAATATACAATAAAAAAAGAATTATGACATTTAAGTTATCACTTGTTTTTGTTTCACATTGGCGTATTGAAGGGAGAGTGAAAAGGAAACCTATTCACTCCCCCTCAAAGTGCTTACATAATATCATTTTTGTCAAGTTGACTATCACGAAAGCTCAAAAATACATAAACTATCGGTTAATGCAGTTCCTTCTCTGTTTTTTTACTCGATTCTAGCAATCCAAACTTAATTTGAATTGAAATTGAACTTATTTTCATTATAATAGTGGGTTCCATACATTTCCTATCTATATTAAATAGATAAGGCTGAGATTTTATGGGCGGACTAGAACCCGTATGAATCTCGTGGAAGACTAGTCCTGTTCTTCCTACTTTATCAGAAAACAACTCAGGAAATTTTAATAAAAGGGTTTCTAGCTGATGACGTTGTTCGTCAGAGATAGGGGCTGCGGAAACTGCGTCCCTAATATTCTTTACAATCTCCTTATCGATTGGATCCTTTTCTGATGGTATTGAAAAAGGGTTCCAAGTTACCCACTAAGCATTGAGATGATTCAAAATCTAATTTGACCCTATTTTCCTCAAGAAAATCTTGACCCAATATAAAGTCACTATTTAAGGAAGGAACTATGTAGAATTTAAATTTGAATAGTTTCTCACTGTCAATTGACTTAAGAGTAAATTCTAACTCGTGAGAACCTTTTGTAAACGTATAACGGCCGTCGCCCCAAACTACACAGTCAAGTTGTTCATCTTCAGGTAATTCTGAAGAATTTCTATGTTTACAGATTTTCTGCCACTGATCTAGACTGACAAAAGAGGCATCGGCCCCACTATCTAATTTAGCGTGAACTGTCGCGTGTTCAAAAGTAACGGGGATAGTAACCCTTTTATAAACTGAACCCTTCCTGACGGATTCGATCCGCAGGGGGAACGCGACACGCTTCTTGTTAGGGGAATTTATTGGGCACCGGGAGAGGGACCACGAGGGACCTCTCCCGTCTGGGCTTCCCCCGACTGGATCATCTTTTTGTTTGGACAGTCGGGTGCAAGATGACCTGGTTCCTGACAACTAAAACAAGTGATAGAACGAGTAGATGGGTAAGACAAGGCCAATTGACGACCAGGGGACTTAGATCTCTGGTTATAATATCTATTAAAAGATCGTTGACCTTTATTTGAAGTGTTTTGAGCTCTAGCTTGTGATCTAGAGTCTAAGGGTTTCAAGGGATATTCCCATTTAGGAGAAGTAGGAGGATTACAAGGGCTTTGACAATGCCCGGGGGAACACTGACTATGGGCAGAGCCCTTATTAGCTGGGCAAGAAGACTCAGCTTTAACCTTAGGTTTAGGGGGTGACTTTCTCTTTTCCCTTTTCTCAGCATTCTTTCTCCTGACTTCAATATCCTTTTCTATAGTTTTACAGGAGTTTCTTAACTGTTCCATGGTGGTAAATTGCAAGAAAAGGAAGGGAGTTCTAAGTTCATCTTTCAAATTACTTTTAATAATAGGAACTAATTCCTTTTCGGAAAGAGGATGAGTCATCCCTAAATTCAACTTCATAACTTCCCCAAAGAAATCCTCTACCGACTCCTTATCTTTCTGACTTCTATGGTTAATCTCCATCTTAAGCTTAGAGTCAGCTTCGGAGTCTCTAAACTGAACTTTAAAATGTCTCTTAAATGTCTTCCAAGCTAAATGAGGATGGGAAGGGTTTAAGCTACACATTTCGTCATATTGACGGACTAAATCCCTGTACCAATACAAGGCTTGTCCTCGTAAAAGGAGAGGCAATGCAGCTAACCTTTGTTCATTTGATAGCTTGTGAAATTTTGCATACTCCTCAAAAGCAGCTAAAAATTCTGTAGCATTATCGCTAGACGATCCCATAAAAGCTAACCTTTCTGGAGGTTCAATAGGGACTTTTCCCGTCTGAGAAGTTGAACCTCTATTTATTATATAAAAAGGACTTGGTTTGCCCAAGCCTAAAAAACAAAACGATAAGAGTTTTTTCCAGTTGACTGAAGCGCGGATATTTTATTTTTCTATATAATTTTAAAGACAATCCGTATTTTACTACTCTTTAGAATTTAATTCAATCTCCTGATTTTACTGGTAATGGATTTATTTCCTATAAATTAATTGAAATAAAAAAATTACTTATCTCAGACTTTTCAACTACAATTCCATTTTCGTAAAATTTTATCATGAAAAATCTGAGATAAGTAATTTTTTATTTCAATTAATTTATAGGAAATAAATCCATTACCAGTAAAATCAGGAGATTGAATTAAATTCTAAAGAGTAGTAAAATACGGATTGTCTTTAAAATTATATAGAAAAATAAAATATCCGCGCTTCAGTCAACTGGAAAAAACTCTTATCGTTTTGTTTTTTAGGCTTGGGCAAACCAAGTCCTTTTTATATAATATCTGTTCCTTCAGTCTGCATTTGTATTAATCTATTATAAAACAATTTTTTGCCTGAAATGCGAAATTTTTCACTTCTAGGACGAGGTTAAAAATGGTTCTACACTTCCACTAATTCTTATAAGATACGGCTCACAATTCGTTTTAGAACCCAAGCTTTATAGTCAACTTCAAAACCAACATCCTGCCACGATTTTTAAACTATCAAATCCGTATCTTTTACAGTCCACTCTACAATTACAATTATCCATGACATTGCGTTCACTGCCCTTGTACGTTTACAGTGAGTGGCACCGTGGCCAGTTATTTTAATTAAAATACCTAGGCCACAGGGCCAGTTTTAAAAAAATCCTTATTTCCAACACTGATCCATCTATCCTTATGCCTTACTGAAGGCAACAGTGAAATATCCATGAAGCGTAAGCTTCTATTATAAATCCATGGCCTAAGTAAGGCAACTTAAGCCTTGGTCGAAACTAACATCTAAAATATAAATTAAAAAGGTATCTTAAGTATAGAATTTCAACCGAGACACATAATTAAACGAAAAATAGACCCGCCAGAGAAATGTTTAATAAATATAGTGTTATTTTTATTGAAAAATATCAAGTTAAAGTTTCAAGGCGGTGAAATGGCAAATTAGCGTCGTCTACTGTAGAGTAATGAACAATTAGCGTCGTCTGCTGTAGAATAATCTTTTGAGGTACTTACATTTTTAATTAAATTAACATACTTAGACTTAATTAATTTTGATGAAACTTGAAAAAGGCACACCTTGAATGGTTACTTGTTAATTTGAAAGTATTCCGAAACGTAACTTCGCTTTAGTTTTTAAATGATTCGATGTACAGGAGCACCAAAAACCCCATGTTATTCCTATGGGAAAATCGGCGAAAATCTGTGAATTTTCATTTAACATTACGGGAGGGTGTGGGATCTTATCTAGAAGGGCCTACCGATAGCTTTAACTCTTAGATTAGGTAGTGTATTAGCAAAACTAACTTTAGGCTTAACATTTGCGGATTCGGATTCGGATTTAGAAGGAACCAGGGAATAAAATCAGATTGAGGAGGGAAATTTGAGGGAGTTGAACTTCCCTTAGGGGCAGAAATACTATTTTGAGGGAATAGTTGGTAAGAGGAGAATTCCGATTCTGAAGAGGCGGCCGTCCTCTTCCGTGTATCCGAATCCTCTTCGTCTTTCTCATCCTCAATTCGAAGAATCCGGTTGAAATCCTCCAAAGGATTATCTGTCTCTGGCGGTGCTAGCGTGTCGCCATCGTCTTCCGTAGACGTAAACAGATCTTCCCTTGATTGTTCTTCCCTTTTCTTTAATATTAAATCATCCTCCTCATCCTCAGATGTTCGAGGCGACCTCCATGTTTTATTGTTCTCCGAGTAAGCCATTATTTAGTTATTTAATTATCAAATCAATAATACAATTAAGTTTAAAACAGTCAAGTTAAGTTTATACAACTATACAAGTAAGTTATCTAAATTCAGTACATTTGTTGCAAAGATAATTTTAATTTTTAAATTATTATTTAATTTAGTTCTGATTAATTTAGATTTAATTTAAATAATTATCTATAATCATTTATCATCGTGGAAGCCGAGGCTTAGCACCACGTGGGGGAGACGGATATACCAACAATGATAAACAAATATTTTACGGGACCGACCAAGGCTTAAGGCCTAGTCTTATTCAAGTCGAGTCCCTGTTCGGGCGCCATTTTATGTAACCCTCCGTAGAATAATTTAACTAAGGGAGAAAGATCCCGAGGGCCATAAAAAAGAATGAAGACAACTTACTTTATTAATCAAAATAAGAAGACAATTCTTCTTTAGTTTATTAACGAAAAACAACAAAGGGATAACGATCCCGTAACCCAACTTGGATTATACAAAATAACTCCGTCTTAAAAGACTTTAGTTCAGAAAAAGGAGAGAACTAGTCTCTTCAACCGTCAACAGTAAAACTGATAACAAAACTCTAAATTAGTCTATATTACAACTGTGGAAGGGGGAGTGGCTTTTAACATGGAGGCTAGATATGCCCTGCCAGAACCAAGGAGTGGAAACTCCATAGATTCTGTCAGCCATGTTACAACATGTTGATTGATATTTAGTGGCAACTAGTTGAAAAATTGTGATAAGAAATAAAAGTTAACTGTTTTTAATTTTGATACACTACTTTTTCCTACAGTAAAAGATTCAATCAATTAGAATTTTCAGCTTCTTTACTTTTGTGTCTTTACGTGGTTTTTATTCTCACCATTTTAAAAATTTAATTTATAGTGGGACCGGTAAAATAAAAATTAAGGCGAGGGTCACTGGTCCCAAGGACCAGTTTAAAAATTTCAACATGAGGGGTCGCTGGTCCCGAGTACCACTAACAAAATTCACCTTATTTCCAACCCTGGTCACGTGATCTAAGAGGCTATGGATGAACTCTGCCACTCAGTCTTTAGAAGTTAAGAGACGAAGATAATCCCTTAAAGGTTTTCAAGGGGTTATGGTATTATCAACTTGCTGCTCCGAAGCTCATGTAAACTATATTTCTATCACGTCACGGCAGTATATCTAGTAGCATCATCGACTTCTATTTGCACCCTGTATGTAGAAACATGTTTATTCAAGGTCGTTAGTAAAAAAGTATAGTAAAATAAAATGATAAGCGAGCTGGAATATTTTTGCAACCAAGCTAATTTTGATTAAAATAATCATTGGTTCGTTGGAAAAATGTTATCAGGTCTTAATAAGTAATTTCCATGCGATATCATTTACAATTAAGAAAAAGTGTTATTAATAACACAGACGTGAAAAGGAAAACATAAGTGAACAAAAAGATTCCCTGAAGTTCAGTAATTCAAATTTTAAGTTTTCAAAGACATGATTATAAAACATTAATTACTTTAAAAAATTGCTTATCTTCCTTTTTCCCAAATTCATTTTTACCTCTCCGAGTGACGTATGTCACGGAGAGGTTCTAATTTCGACGTTTCTGTCTATCTGTGTGTGTGTCTGTCTGTCTGTTGTAAAACCGACGTGACCGGGTTCGCAGTTTGCAAGTCGGAGCAAACGTGTTCTCAATTTCCGGAAATTTCGAAAATTGTATTACACTTACAGGCTATTACTCTTTTGCCTGTCTAACACCACAAGCCTCTGGTCTTTGTCATGGACAACAAACTGTACACACTGGCTTCTAATCACAATCATCTGCTGCTCTTTGCCCATCCCACATTGACACCAGTCTGTACACAATGGCTTCTAATCACAATCATCTGCTGCTCTTTGCCCATCCCACATCGACACCAGTCTGTACACACTGGCTTCAAATCACCACCCTCTTGTGGTCTTTGTCCATCCCACATGAACACCAGTCTATACACACTGGCTTCAAATCACCACCCTCTTGTGGTCTTTGTCCATCCCACATGAACACCAGTCTGTACACACTGGCTTCTAATCACCACCCGCTTGTGGTCTTTGTCCATCCCACATGAACACCAGTCTGTACACACTGGCTTCAAATCACCACCCTCTTGTGGTCTTTGTCCACCCTACATGAACACCAGTCTGTACACACTGGCTTCTAATCACCACCCGCTTGTGGTCTTTGTCCATCCCACATGGACACCAGTCTGTACACACTGGCTTCTAATCACCACCATCATCTGCACTTTTTCCATCCCACATGGACACCAGTCTGTACACACTGGCTTCTGCTCCATCTACATTAAGGTTAAGACGTACGCGGCGATCAGTTAGGGTTACGAGAAACGGCTAACCACCCAATGGCGGGGCTTCCACCAAAGGTTCACGTGATTGCGCTGCTCTTACCTATAGATGCGATTCGAAACCTTTATATACTACCAATTTGAGTAAGGCGAAGCAACCGGCGTATGCTTCATTTCAAACGCCAATATTAGTCAAGTCTCTCAAGAATGTTTAATTATTCTTTATCAAAACGATGTAACGCCCAATGAGGCGAAGAACTAACAAAGAAAATATTTAATGTTATTTATATTTATTTCAATATTTAAGATAATCGTGTTTCTCGACTCAAAATTAATACGGAAAGATTATGTTTTTGTTTGTGTGTGTCCGTCCATTGTTACACTAGTGCGTCGCGTTAGCAGTTCGCCTTGTGTTCATGTGTAAAGAAATCCTACAGAACCTCAATATTCCTTTTTTCCATAATATTAAGTGAATATGTGGAAATATTTTTCGTTATTACGATGCCTTTAGTAGTTTTGTAGCTTTAAAGCTCTGTTTCATTTAGATATTCCAAGGATAGTTTTTAATATTATTATATGAAATGGTTGTTTATATACTACTTAAGCTATACTACATCTGTATATAGAAAAATCCTTGCATTAGTTATTACAAGCAGGGGCGTCGATCATGTGGGGGCAGTGGGGGCCTGAGCCCCCCACGGGGAAAAATGAGAGGGGGCTCAGCCCCCTCTGGGAAGGTGCGTTTAATTTGGGTCAGAGACCTGCACGGGCCGAGTTTTTCAGGCCCGACCCAAGCCCGGCCCGGTTTTAGAATTTTGATTAAGCCCGAAACCCGGCCCGAGTCCGAGTACATAGTTGGTTTTTCGGCCCGGTCCGGCCCGGCCCGTTACATGCATTAACCAAGCCCGGCCCGGCCCGGCCCGACACATTGAATGAATTGAACAGGCCCGGCCCGGCCCGGCCCGTTACACGTAGTTCAGTTGTAATTTTTATTTTTTTTTACATAAAATCAATGATTTGAATTCATATTTGCTTTAACGTCGTGTATTATTCATTTCTTTTGATAATTGTTCGTCACATTTGTTCTTAGAAGCTTATACTCATTTAAATAATCTTTCATTTGAACTTTGGATTAAATGAGAATCAAGTTCGGCCCGGCCCGGCCCGGCCCGTTAACTTCCAAAATTTTAAAACCCCGACCCGGCCCGGCCCGTTAATTTCCAAAATTTTAAAAGCCCGACCCGGCCCGGCCCGATACAATTTTCAAAAGTGGAAAGCCCGGCTCGGCCCGACCCGATCGGGCCGGGCCTCAGGCCGGACCGGGCTTGAGCCCGGCCCGTGCAGGACTCTGATTTGGGTGCCACTGTGAGTCGGCCGAGACTGGTCCCCACGCTCACTCTTTTTACCATATAAGGAAAATATAAATGGCCTTTTGTTGTTGAAATAATAGAGTTATTTTACTCTATTTCACTATTTACGATTAGGTCTGTATTTATATCAATATAGAATATGTATACTAAATTCCTCATAAACATTTTCTACTATATATGGAAGTTGCAAGATTATATTCAGAACGGAGGTGCGGAAATGTTTTCAGGCTGAATGTTTTAATACCAACCACTTGGCATCGCTTAGAAACGCCAATGAGTGACTGCAGATTGGTTGGAGCGACCGAATTCTCTTGGAGTCTTGTGCTGAATCAAACGGACTCTTTTTATATTGCAGGGAGCCCAGCGGTCCTATTATCTACAAAATACTATATATTTGAACCTGTCCCATATTATGTTATAATTTCATGATAGGTCCTATTATATCCTATACTATTGACTTAGTTTTATATCCTTTACTCTTGACTTAGTCCTATATCCTATACTCTTGACTTAGTTTTATATCCTATACTCTTGACTTAGTCCTATATCCTATACTCTTGACTTAGTCCTATATCCTATACTCTTGACTTAGTCCTATATCCTATACTCTTGACTTAGTCCTATATCCTATACTCTTGACTTAGTCCTATATCCTATACTCTTGACTTAGTCCTATATCCTATACTCTTGACTTAGTCCTATATCCTATACTCTTGACTTATTCCTATATCCTATACTCTTGACTTAGTCCTATATCCTATACCAGGGATGGCCAACCTTTATTCACGATGGGCCAAATTCAAAATTACTTATATATTTATTTAGGTAAGTATTATACACATTCGCTACGCCTTTAATGCGAGGCTTCTATGCAAATAGAAAAAACATTAAAAGTTAAGTATGCAAAAAGAGGGGGGAGTGGGAGAACAACAACTAAAAAAAAAACAAAAATTTAGGAAGTTAAACTATAAAAGATAGAAAGTTTTTGACGAAAAGTATGACGATTTTGAAGTTGAACTAAATTTGATGGAAAATTATTCCAGTCATGAATGGCAGTGAAAGTGACATGATTTAGGCGAAAATTAGACTTTACAAGAGGCTTGACTAATTTAAGGGCGTGACCACGGGTGATGGTGGTGGATTTTGTGAAAAAGTCGCTAGTTTCCAAATCGAGGCGGCCGTGAAAAAAGTCGTGCAAAAGGCAGATGTTGTTAACTCGATGTCGTACAGACACTGATTGAATCCGCAATGCAGCTAGACGATCGGGTGCAGGAAGTCTTGATAGGCGTTGCGGAAGCTTCGAAAAAGCATTTTGGGCCTTTTGCAGGATCTTGGCATCACCCAAGAGAGATGGTGTCCATATCGGCGATGCATAGTCAATTATCGGTAGAACTAGAGAGTTATACAGCCCACGAATAAGTTTCTCCGATCGATGGTGAATATTACGTCGAACCAATCCAGTGGTGGATTTGAGACGCTTGCAGACTTTGTTGGATTGGCTTGAAAATTTCAACTTAGTGTCAACAAGAACCCCGAGATCCTCTTCCGTCGCGAGCGAACGAATTGGGGTACCATCAATGAGGTATACGTTGTTCGGGTTATGACGACCAAGATGAAGAACCGCACACTTATTGGCATTGAACCGCATATCATGGTCAAGTGCCCAATTCGCAACAGCGTCCAGATCGTCTTGTAGAAGACGACAATCAGCCATACTACGAATGCGATAAGATAACTTAGTGTCGTCCGCGAATAAAAGGACAAGAGCATGTCGCACGACAGATGGAAGCGAGTTAATATAGACGTTGAATAATAGAGGCCCAAGAATGGAACCTTGTGGTACCCCACGCATCACAGCACCAACTGAAGACATTTCACCGTGGAGAACCACTCTCTGAGTACGACCGCATAGGTATGACCATCAAGTGGGCCACACAATCAAAATTCACCTTTTTTCATTTATTTGAAAAATTTTACAATTGTTTTTACCAGTTTTCGTGCGAAACCTGACATTTCTTTTGTTTAATTATCTCATCAATATTAAAATCCAGTTTAGAAGTTGAAATACTCAGGCAATTTTCAAGATGACTATCCGACAATCAATTGCTACCCTTGCTTTCATTCTTGAAAACACTAGCTCACAAATGTATGTGCTACCAAACAGTGAGCTCATGAGAAGAGCGTTTTCGCGAATTTCTGAATATTTTTCCTTAGTTACACACGTTTTGTAGAACTCAATGAGCTCCGTTTTGTTGAATTTTTCTTTCAGTGGTGAATCACATTGAATGTCAATAATTTCCATTTGTAGGTTGTGTGGTACAGATTCAACATCCTGAGAAAACGGACGTGAAACGATATCGAGAAATAGTTTGTTTTCTCTGAAATCCTGAAATCGAAGTGCAAATTCTTCTCTAAGCCTCGATACTAATTTTGGGTATTTCTGGGGGGTATTGACGCGCTTCAGACCCGATAATGTGGGAAACTGAATGTAATTTTTGACTTTCAACGGATTTTCACACATCTGCGTTAAACTTCAAAAGACGTGATATTTTCGAACAAAGAACTGATTTGTTGGTTATTGCCTTGCATACGCGAGTTAAGCTCACTTAGATGTGTTGCCATGTCAACTAGTATGAGTACAGTCCTATATCCTATACTCTTGACTTAGTCCTATATCCTATACTCTTGACTTAGTCCTATATCCTATACTCTTGACTTAGTCCTATATCCTATACTCTTGACTTAGTCCTATATCCTATACTCTTGACTTAGTCCTATATCCTATACTCTTGACTTAGTCCTATATCCTATACTCTTGACTTAGTCCTATATCCTATACTCTTGACTTAGTCCTATATCCTATACTCTTGACTTAGTCCTATATCCTATACTCTTGACTTAGTCCTATATCCTATACTCTTGACTTAGTCCTATATCCTATACTCTGGACTTAGTCCTATATCCTATACTCTGGGGGCCTATTCTGTAAGCTTCGAAAGCAAGTTGTCGATCGACATCTCTCTCGATCTCGAACCGAGATCTCGAAAATCACAAAAATGGTATTCTGTAAGAAGTTGTCGAACTTAAACATCTCGATTATCGACAAAGTTGTCGAACTAGATATCGACAGGGTAGTAGCTGTCGAGATCGTCTTTTCGTTTCGAGTAACCCTTCTTTCATGAGTTTTAATCTTAGTGTAAATAGCTGCCCTTCTACATTTAGCTCGCTTTGAGTTAGATATTCAAGCTAGAGAAATTATTAGGTGAATTTTACGAAGACACCGTGTTGTCAGAAGTATATAAAATTTCATATATACCTCTGGTGTTGTAATGTTAACGCCCAGGCCAAACAGTCCCCCTTAAATTTTGCAGGGACGTTAAATAAATTGCTTTTAATCTATCTTGAAAAATGCTGCAAGAAATGTGGAATAATGTCTGCGCTTTTCAACTGATTCCCCGAACATTAGGTACACCGGTACACGGTATCAAATATACAGGCTTTGTGAGTTTTGGGGTATGATTTAAAACCATATTCTAAAATGGCGGCCCAAAAAGTAACAAAGATGTCCCGACGGGCAACGATGCTGAAATTTATGCAGGGACGTTACTCTTAAGTCGTAGGTGCACATCAAGAAATATGGCTTGAATGCACGGCCATCTTGAAAAAAGGCGGGGAGAAATATAACTATCCTTTCGGAATAACGTCCTACTCTCGAAACCGTTCGACTAAAAATAAAAAGTGTCTTACGGGTTTTCGGGTTTAACGTGCCGTCATCTTTTAAAATGGCGGTCGAAAAAGTAACACTAATGTTATGCCCCTTTGCTACTAGTTAGAGATAAATCTATACGTTTAGAGCAGTCGAATAAAATCTTTAGCCTGTAGATCATAGGTTATGGTTATGTAAATAATAATATGGTATTAGCCAAATTACTTTTAAATACTTATTTTTGTACTGTCTATCCTACTTCAAATTAGATCGCTTAAAACCTGCAAGAATTAAACTAAACACTCACATCCTAAACAAATATAAACGATCTTATTTTTTCGTCCGCTAATAATAGTTTCAAGTTTCGCGCCTCCTAGAGTCCTATTATGATTGGTCCCATGAAACGGAAGTGCGTTACTCTTTCGACATCTATGCTGTTCTCGAAGATCGAGAACTCCGGTATCGAACTCGAACGATACATGTTATAGAATACCATTTTTCGTTCGAGAAGGATCTCGATCGATACGGCTATCTTCGAGATCGTGTTCGCTTCGAGATCGAGATCGACATCTAAGAAAATTACAGAATAGCCCCCCTGGACTTAGTCAAAGTTTTCGTATAGTTAAATGCCAAATTTGTCAAAATTTAGATCTTTCATCGAGATAAAATTTAAAGACAGCGAAATTGCGGTGCTCGCTTCCCTCGCTCTGGAATTTTTACACATTAAGTTTTTTTTTCGAAGTAAAATCTGATTATTTTTTGTTGAGACTTTTCTACACAGTTTAAAACTAAAATAGGTTTACATATGAGGTTTTTTAGTACTATATTTCCCATAAAACATCCTTTTTCTACTATAAATCCTATATTTCATATTTTCCTATAAAGAATAAAAAAAATTTTGGCTTAGGCCCCAGCCCCCCCTGGGAAAAATTATGATCGACGCCCCTGATTACAAGAAGAACGTTTAGGCTTACACTCTGTCGGTTAAATCAAGTTTCAACCGTAATAGGCCTAGTGAGCAAAAGAGTGTATAATTGAGGCCCAAGGTATAGTAAGCTATGGGTTTTGATTTTCGTGTCTGTATTGAAGAGACATTAACGGTTCACAGTGAGCCGAAAGTTAAATACACGTTTAAATAATTAGGGTTTAGATATTTTATTAGAAGAAAAGATCATGGTGGCGATTAGACCAGTGAAAGAGCTAATGGTAAACGGGTAGTAGCTACGGAGTGTTCATTCTTTTTATGGCGCGCAAGACTTACAGTGCGTCTAGCCACAAATCAGCTTTGGTGTTATTTAACGTTAACACTCATGTTGGGAAACTAAGAATATTGTTGATGTGAGAGGAGACGATAGTGTTTACACTGCAAACCAGTTGTCAATGTAGCTATAAGTATATAGGGTAAACAGCTGAAGCGTAGACGATTGGGCCTTTTCAAACACATAAAGGTTATATCTCTCCAAAATTTATACACTTCATTTCCTGTTCTTTTCCAAATTGACTGATTTCCATGTGTCCAAGATTTATCCATATTGAATGTAAAATGTCGTCTGCTTTACTATATATTCTCTATGCTTGGAATGCTGCTTTAATAATTCGTAAATTTTTACTTCAAAAAAAAAAGAGAAATAATTCCATATCTAGGTAAATAAGTTTGTAGTAGTAGACCTCTTGACTCGGAAAGGTAAAATTTTTGTTTTTACAACTGGTTTCTATAAAATTTTATCGTGAAATATGCATTTTTTTAAAAGACTAAGCTTAAGGTTGGTCCTTTATACATTTTAAGTTCCCTAATCGTAATTACAAAGATTTGTAATCTAACCTCATAAGAAAAGTGAAATGGTACAGAAAATCCATATTAATCAATTAACGCTATTTAAAGAACAGCTAAATCGTTAAAAAATATAATAAAACTTCTCCGTTAATTAAAAAAATTAAAAAAATCGCCGTCTTAAGTTTAGCACTCAGAAAATGACGAGCTAGAGGTCTATTTCACCGCTATTACGTCATCACAGTGAAAGGTCCTATTTTATTTTGGACTTCGAAATAACAAA
Source organism: Phalangium opilio (assembly GCF_054372755.1). Classification (NCBI taxonomy): domain Eukaryota; kingdom Metazoa; phylum Arthropoda; class Arachnida; order Opiliones; family Phalangiidae; genus Phalangium; species Phalangium opilio. Next base: position 1,229,601 of record NW_028324195.1, read on the forward strand.
GTATAACTCAATAAGCTTAAGTTCTCATAATTTCAAATATTTGACCCATAAAAACCTAATAGTAGTCGAAATGATATTGTATTATCCATGAAGAGCCCATTTTCTCGTATAAACTGCAATGCATATACTTATCAAGTGTAAGTTTTGTTTGAAAAAACGTCAGTGAATCTTGGTTAAACAAGACGGCCCAAGGGATCGTAATGGTACCCACATCGTACGAGTGAATAGCTCCTCTATACCCTACCCTAACGAGCGGTAACCCCTCTCTACCTTACCCTAATGAGTCACTCGCGCTATCTTTTACAATGCTTAAATGATTTACCATACATAAAATCAGAGTGAATAGCCCCTCGATGCCCTACCCTAAACAGTGATAAAATTATTACCCGTATAAATTTACTTATGGTATAATTGTAATATTCCGGCGAATCGAAGAACAGATAGTTTAAGTGATTATGCTCTCTATGAGTTTACAACATAGACTTATGCTGATGCACACTTATCGCATCTTATAAATTTCTAATATGGACTTTTTAAAAGAACCTTTCGAAAAAGAGAAAGTTTAGTTATAGTGATTACCCATTTTAGTGATTACCCTCTCGATGAGTTAACTTGGCAATGCTAAAATGATCAAACGCATAACGCTCACACCCAACTTGAGTTCTTTCTTTGAGTAAACCCCGAACTTTATATGTATAGAAAGTTCGGATTCTTAGAAAAGTCATGGCTTAAAGCATGAGAAATTTTAAAGAGAGACTGAAATGTTTCGTTATAGGTAAAGGCAATATGATAAATTTGTGTGTTCCTCAAATACTACAGTTATTACTGTTAGCTCATTAATATTTTGACAATTCATCCGCATTGTACTGTTAGAGAATCCTAAGCCTTTCCCTCTAAAATCACCAATTAATGAAAAATATCACCTTAACACAATCAGGAGTTCATAATAACCCGATGTACGAAACTGGTTAAAAACCCCGTAACTAGAAAGTTTCGCAGTAAAGCTCAGCGGATTCATACACCGCTAAACTCTCAAAGAAATAGTTACCCCATTTTTAGCGCCCACGAGCATTAACTTAGACACTTCCAGTTTAGCACTATTTTTACCTCTCCGAGTGACGTATGTCACGGAGAGGTATTACACCGGCCGTGTCTGTGTGTCTGTGTGTCTGTGTGTCTGTCTGTCTGTCAGACCCCACGTGACCGCGTTCGCAGTTTACAAATCGTAGCAAACAAATACCCGATTTCCGGAACGCGTTCGCGGTTCACGGAAATTTTGCCATTCATCTACCAACACCAGCCTTTACTAACTGGCTTCTAAGGACCACAATCTGCTAGTCTTTGTCCATCCCACATGGACACTAGTCTGTACTTGCTAGCTTCGAAGCACAAACATCTTCTGTTCTTCGTCAATTTCACCTTGACACCAGCTTCTATGCACCACCATCTTCTGGTCTTCGTCAATTCCACATCGACACCAGCTTCTATGCACCACCATCTTCTGTTCTTCGTCAATTCCACATTGACACCAGCTTCTATGCACCACCATCTTCAGGTCTTCGTCAATTCCACATTGACACCAGCTTCTATGCACCACCATCTTCTGTTCTTCGTCAATTCCACATTGACACCAGCTTCTATGCACCACCATCTTCAGGTCTTTGTCCATTCCACATGGACGCCAGTCAGTCCATTCTGGCTTCTTTTCCTTCGTCATCGTTTGGTTTCAAGATATACGCGGCGATCGGCTAGGGTTACGAGAAACGTCTAGCCTCCCAATGGCAGGGCTTCCACCATCGGTTCACGCGAATGCGTTTTTATCTATTATTATATTGGAAACGAATCGTATATATACCCCAAAATTTGAAGAAAGCGGGCAAGAGGGGTACCCTTCACTTTAAACGTCAATATTAGCAAAGTTTCAAAAGATAATAGGAACAACTTTATTTAAAACGATTTAACTATTTTTAAAGTTATTTACTGGCGATTAAAATAATTAATATCATTTATATTTAATTAATTATTTAAGATAAACTTATTTCTTTGAAGTGGCACAAGTGAGAGTTTATATAGAACGAGTAATGAAGATTACATCTGAATCGAAACACTACACGCATATCAAAGTTAATATAAAGCGAGTAGGATGATAAGATCTCTTACAAAACGATAACATTTCCTTTTTGCAGAATATTAAATGGAAATATTTTTAATATTTTTCGGCATTACGATTCTTTTAGTAGTTTTGTAGCTATAAAGCTCTGTTTCATCTCAATATTCCAAGAACATCTTTTGATATTAACATTTCAAATTTGGTGTTTACTTTTTAATTCAGCTTTACTACATTTATATATAGCGTAAACGCAACCTTTAATTTCACTACATAATATGGATTTCAATACTTCGTCTCTCTGTAAGTGTTGAAGCGATTGAGTGAGTCGAAAGATAAATACACATCTTATATTTTAGTTGTACCATGCGTACCACAATGTTGCCAGGCGTTTATAGAAGGATGCTTGGGTACTTGGTACAGACTGTTACGTCTACCAAGTTTCCTAGCATCCAAGAATAAATAGGATTCATAGAAGCCAGTGTTAAGGGCATGTCATGGGTCAAGTCGTTAAATATATTGGTAAAAAAGACATGTGTAAGCTATTTGTAGATGAGATAATTGTTTTACATGTTTTAAATGAGACTAAAACTTCCACTATTGTGTCTAAAAAAGTGTTGGCAATGTATATTTTTTAAATATGACGGAATTGCGGTTGATATGATAGCGCCCTATTTGTGAAAAAAACCTTTTTTTAAACAGTTGAATCACTCTTTGATAGAATTTCAAGAGAAGAAGTTAAGCGTTAAATTTGCTCGATTAATTTTGTTCGGAAAATAATATATTTATTACTGAAGGAGATTGATTTTGCCAATCTTTGTGAGTATTTAACTGTTTAATAATTATTTTGGTTAAGTGGGAGCCTAGCTTATGTGTGATTGGGTTGTGGCTTCCATGTTTTGGGGACATTTGCTTTTTGTGTGGCGAGGTATGATTCAGCTTTGATATGGACAAATGTTACAAATCATACTGGTAGACTAAGAATACGGTTGAGGTATAGCGAGAGAGTAGAGTTTCCACAGCACTTGAGAGATATTGAAAAGGCTTGAACAATTGACTATTTTAAAATTGAATTCCTGCACTTGCAAAGAATTAAAAAAAAGCGATAGATGCAAATATTTAGGTTGTTTAAGGGGTAGTGATATTCATCTCCACTCGGAGAGGTAATATTTTGGCTTTCCCAACTTGTTATCTTGTGACTTTGAGAGCGAAAATGGCTAACGTCTGCTTCCGTCGGAACAGTGTAAATTAAGCCTTGACTAAGAAGTTGTCTTTTAGTAGGGGTTTCTAGTTTTCTACAAAACATTTAAACGATCGTCAATATTGTTTTGTTGTGATATGTGTGAGTGAGAATTCCGTGGTTAAATTAAAACGGTTTGGACAAATTTATTCGCAGTATCTTCAATATAAGAATTAAACGTGTTTCTACGTCCACCATATCGCCATTTTTCTTTTTCACGGAGATCCCAGCCAACGAAAGTTTTGGAAGGAAAACCAAGGAGCATAGATACCACTACGATATACTGTAATTTTGTATGTCCATAAACAGGCTAATCTTTTCTATGCGGAACGACAGAATCTTGTTGTTCGCGATTTTTACCATTACTTCATACTTCATACTTCATACTTCACCCCGAAGGGGGGTTATTATGAACTCCTGACACAATTTATCCCTTTTCACTCTAAGTGCGTTCTTTACCATTTGCGTTGTAAATTCGCATTGCACTGTTATGGACAAATCATAGTCCCCACCCTTTCGAAATCAAAAACCAATTTTCACTCTCCCTTTAAAAAGACGAACAATTAACAGTGCTAACATAAAGGCAAAAAACAAATAAATAATAGTAGCCACATCGTTATCTATTTAATAAGCACATAAATTTAAAGAAAAGAAATATAAAGACCAAAAGACACAAATTCAGAAGCATCCGACCCCAAAAATACAGAAATATCCGACCCCACAAATAAATATTCCCGACCCTTTAGAGATAAATTAAAGGAAGAAAGCTCGCTATTTTTGTTAAGCTCTCGTGGTACACTAATAAAATGTCTTACTGCTGCGTGAGCGACCCGGGTTCGAATCCCGGCTGCGGCCAAGAAAAATTTTGATTAAAATAAAATCTCTAACCAAGCTCAGTTAACCCTAAGGGTCGGTTGAGGTACTATCGAATTCCTTTTAAGCTAAAATCTAACGATAACCAAAGCGACAACCCCGGCCACTACTACTACTACTACTACTACTACTACTACTACTACTACTACTACTATTACAGCTACTACGGCTCGGGTCAAACTAAGAGCCTATCGTATACTACGATGTGGCTACAAACGAAGATGAAAAATTACTTCAAATAAATAATCATGTCTTTAAAACTGAAAATTAAATATCTGTTGCTTAGGCGAATCGATCATTTGCTTTTTCAGTTCTTTGTTTTCAATGACCTTTTTTATTAATATCTGTAACCTTAGTCTTAATTTTAATTCTGTTGAGAAAGTTCCGAGTGTTATAAGGTTTTTCAAAAAAAAAGGATTATACTATAATCTATTTAACAAGCTTTTTGTTGTGGAAAATGATCTTTGAAATACATAGATATAAAATTCTAGCCCAACATAAACTTAGTATCAACCGTATTCAAATCAAACTTTATTTGATCAATAACACTGTAAATCTAATGGGAAATTGGTTGCCGCCTTATATCCCCTTGATAGAACCATACATAACTATAACTGTACCTCTAGTTAAAGAATATGGAAAATAGGCTCGGCAATTTTTAAAACTTTTTAATGAATCTTGCAAATAATTCACGATACTAAAAAAGGCTTGTGGAAACACGAGAACGAGCTTAACGCGTGCTAAAGGGAACTCTCAAAGACATAGTGTAATTATAGCAAAAACTATTTTTAATTAAAATTTGCATTGTTAAAATCATCCGTTATTAGTTTATAATTTTACAACGTCAAAGCATTAGCATCAAAAGCATGAGTCTCTTTTTCACTTTTTTTAATTCAAGATGCTTCATGCTTATCAGGCCAGCATCACTTTACGAAATTATTGGTACTTCACCTGTGGAAACAAATAACTTTTTGAAAAAACAATTGATCAACTTGACTCATTTGCACGCACTAAATAAAAAGTTCCATGTTTCTCAACCAGATTGAAAAGACAAAATAGCTTTGAACGAGCTAAAATCGTAAACTGAGTTTGTACAGCGGAATGACGATTTTGCCTTAATTTATAAATTAATAAAATAATTAGACTTAATTTTTCTTAATGAAACATCAAAAGTGGAACATTAAAAAGTTACATGTTAATTTAGAAGTATTCTGTAACTTAACTTCGCTGTAGTTTATTAGTTATTCGATGTGATAGGCCAATAAAAAAATTAAAAAAAATACCTTACAATACGCTAGGCCTAAACTCAGTGATTTTTTTATTTAACATTACTGGAGGGTGTGGGCCCTTCAAACTGTGAAATTTGGTACATTATTTTCATAGAAATTTCAATTTAAACGATTTTTTAAACTTCAGATTATTTGATCCAATTATTTGGTCATTTTCCAACATAAAGCCGAGAGATTTCTCGCAGAAACATTACTATTTGGCGTTCGTCTAATACCTTAAATAGTTCTGTTCAAACAGCCCTACCATCGAGTGACAATTCGAGGCAAAGATTCCCTTTGATTTGATTATTAAAATCATGACACAGTTATATTTATTTTTGAAATTAGGATACTGAATAAAGTATATGTATAGTAATTTCTTTTCAATTTGTAAAAGGTGCAGCGTATCGAAATTCTCTGTTGTTACTTGAGATGTTAAGGTTGAGACTATTTTAGTGTCGAACATTCATTAGCAAAGTAATTCGAATTAAATAAAAGTACACATTTCCTCAATTGCCATAGATAACTCAAATTTCGAACAAAGTATTGAAGATAAGCCCAGCTGTACTATTCTTTCTAATATCTGCATATCTACGACGGATGTTACGACGGCCATAAACAAATTAAAACCAAAAACCACGAAGGGCTATGACGGAATTCCGAACTTTATTATAAAAGGCTGTAAAGAGGTCTTAAGCCCTTACATTGCGCTCATTATTAATTTATCGATAAACCAAGGCGTGTTTCCAGATGTTTGGAAGGTGGCACTAGTTTCACCTATACTTAAAAAAGGTTATAAAGGCGATCCGAGTAATTACCGTCCGGTATCAATATTATGCGCATTGGCATTGGTTTTTGACTTTATTATACAAGGTTATCTTTATAAATGGTTTGCACCAAACCTTCCTGAAACTCAACACGGGTTCATGATTGGACACTCCGTAGATACTAACCATATAGCATTTCTGAACTACGTCGAGCCAGTCATCAATAATCACGGACAGGTCGACGTCGCCTATTTAGACCTATCGAAAGCATTCGACCGAGTGTCGCACCAGCTTTTACTAAAGAAATTAGCATCATATGGACTATCTGGTTCAGTATATGAGTGGATCAAAAGTTATTTAAAAGATAGAAGCAATACAATTAAATGCAACAATTATCTTTCCGACGTCTCTTTCAAAGTTTCGTGTGGGGTACCTCAGGGTTCCTCATTAGGACCCCTTCTATTTAATATTAACATTGCCGACTTATCGAGCTATGTAACGAGCTCCAATATTTATCAGTTTGCGGACGATCAAAAGTGCGCTAAATATGTGAATCTCATTACGGACTGTGAGGCCCTCCAAAATGATCTATTACAAATTCAGAACTGGTGTGAACTAAAAAATATCCCGATAAATGACGCCAAAACTAAAATATTTTCCTACACTCGAAAGCGAGATCCCTTAATGTTTGAGTACAAATTAAACGGTAAAATACTAGACCGCGAAACGAGTATTCGCGACCTTGGTGTTATCTTTGACCAAAAACTAAACTTTAACGAACATGTGGAACACAGCTCGATGCGTGCACGAAGAACTCTGGGCTGAGCACTAAACATAGCGCGCCAGATTAAGTCTCGAACGTGCTTTTTGCAGTTGTATAAAACTATAGTACGCCCGATACTATTGTACGGGTCTTTAAGTTACAGTCAGACCTGTAAAACTAACATAGAGAAACTAGAATCTGTACAAAGAAAGTTCCTTTTGTATTACAAGACTTATTTTACAAAATTCAAATCGTATCACTATGACGAATTACTACAGTCTCTTAAACTGGACAGATTATCACTAGTTATTTCAAAAATAGATATTATTTTCTTGACAAAAATCATTAATAGAAAAATAACTTGTTCAGAAATTTTACATAGAATATGTTTTAACATTCCACAAAGATATACAAGAAATCATTTACTGTTTTATATCAATCTTGAAAAAAACCCATTGAACCGTATTATGAAAACTTACAACGTGATTTTCTCCAATATTAACTTGTTTGATCGTATTTTGAATCTTAAAGACTTTTAACTTGACGCTTGCTGTTTCTTTAGAAAGAACTTAATTTCCTTTTTTTATTTATATTATCATTTAATTTAAAATGTATATTACCTAGCTGGTACATTGTACTGTTGTAATATACAATAATCAATTCATTCATTCATTCATTAAACCGAAAAAATAAACACAGAAATTAATGTATATTTCTCAAATAATCTCAACGTTAGGAAATTTATCAGTGGACCGAGCAATGATGTACTAAAAGTACCGGCACTTCCGTCTTTGCAAGGTAATGTCTTGTTCTATCAATGAAAAAATAATAGATTTCTAATGACCAATTCGTTTGAATATTGCTGAACTCCTAATTAATTGACTCGAAACCCATCCGCACAGCAACTCAAACTAAAGATTTGGGTACTATATTGGACGCTAAGTTGCGTTTTTGTAGGCACGTCAGCAAGACTATTGAAATCTCTGCATCATTTTCGAATCTTATATTTAAGCCTAGTTCGTTCCATGTTGCTGTTTGGTTGGGTTGCCTGGGGTAGCTGTAGCCAATTTTTCCTAAAAAAACAGTAGAAGCAGTTCAGCGTAGTTTTATAGAGTTCAGTCATATATACTTTTTCCCTAAAGCTACTTATAATTATGGACTATAATTGGCAATCTTGGATCTCCTCAAATTTAATGACTGAATCATGTTACTTTTATTCGCAAGTTAGTTCTTAACATTCTTCCGGTCTCGACTCTATTAAATGCTCTTAATTTTTCTATTCCTAAACATTTGCGCAGCCCAAAATACATTTTACAATCGCAGTATAACAATTAAGATGCAAATGCAATTCCTTAACTAGAGTTTTTGATCTTTGCTCGAACAACATATCTGATGTAAATAAAATAATTTGACTGCAACTTATTGAATGTTACAAAATGTTAAAAGAAGAGAGAGAGAAAAAGAATCACTGATTTATTAATTTCTTTTTTCCAATTTAAATTTGTACGCGTGACTATTTCATTTATGCGTAATTCTCTTGATATTTTGTATTGAAAATGTGTACCAAGTGTATAATCTCGTGAGTTGTTTTAAAACTTTTTTTATACACAATTAACATTCATTTATAATTTATGCTCTGAATTTCTTTGGTAGAAAAAATAAAGTAACTCCCAAATGCAGATCAATTGAAGCCCCTATGATGAATAAAAGAATGAACAGCGGAAATGTATAATAGAATTAGATTTAATAACATATCTTGCTTGTTTGTTATCAGGGTTTGTTTTTGTGATTAATTGAGGTTAATTCTGGGATGAGGAGCGAAGTCTTTGTAAAGTACGGCACTTGAAGTTACTTGTAAATAATCACGATTATGAAATAGAATGAATGTATGTTAAACTTGTTTTGCTTCGGCTATATTAACGCAAAGTTAAGACAATAACAAAACAAGTTTAACATACATTCAGTCTGTTTCATTATCGTGATAATTAACGTTTTTGGTAGCTAAATTGACTTTAAGTACCGCACATTACACAACTACTATCTTCATCCTGGAATTAACTGCAAAAATTCAGAGAAAAATGATCCTTGAAACAAAAGAGCTATTAGAAAACTATTAGTATTTCATCGACAAAACAAGACATGAACATGCAAAGACGCAAGTGCAGGTATTTTCCAATTTAGGCATCATCCCTCGGTCTACAAGTAATTTTAACCATTTTTCCTAACGTCCGGATTTATAATATTACATGTAAATCCTTTATTGTTTTGCAATAAACAATGTGTATGCTCTGTTTAAAACATGTTGGGAAATATATATTATAAAAGCTATATTTTAACACAAATATTCACCTTTTATTAAGATTTGAACTAACATTATCTATACCAACACCAATGTTGTAAAACGAAGCATTTTAAATTTCGCGTCAAAGTGTAGATTTTCCCGCCATCTATGTGTTGCTGTTGGAAGTAAAACATCCAGTGGTTACCGCGCATGTCAATGGGCGGAGCTTTACGTTAACCTTCTCGGTCTATGTCCCACTCTAGATTTTACTGATGACTGATTTTTTGTAGCACCAAAGAGGAAAGAAAGGGGTTACAGAAAATTCCTCCCCTCTCCTAACTACCTTAATCTTCAATGCAGTGTTGCCAGGCCCTAATATGTGAGTAAAGTTGGTCAAGTACCAATTCAAACTGAACTGCTAGCCTTTCTTTCTCCAATCTCTTGAATCACCAATGGCCTGGCAACACTGAGGGGACAGCAAAAAAACCTTTAGTTTAAAATTTATGGGGAAGGGATACATTTTATTATATTATTTTGTTACAAAATATTTCTTTATTTGAGCCCCTCCCCCTAAGCTTGTTACTTGACAGTAGAATTAAGGCTAGGAAATACCTTTCATTGTCCTTTCCCCAGTGACCTAACACAAACGTGTCAATAGGTGAACTTTACTTTTCTCCTTATCAGTGGTAAAAACACAACAACGAAGTACAGTCCGGTAAAATGACCCGGATACTTCAAGTAGCCGGCTATAAAAGCGAAGGACTTGGGCATTGGGTTCATCTTGACTTTGTTATCAGTAACAATTCAATATTAAGCCGCTGTGCCATCCAGCTAGTTTAAAAATATTCCGGTGAGATTCAAATGGAGAACATTGAACAAATTCGTAAAATCTTTTTTTAATTTCCAATTTTTTAAATATATAAATTATTAGCTACATAGAGTGGTATATGTAAACTTGGTAAAATAATGTTCCTAATGGCTAGTCATTAATTGAAAGTAAGATGTTAATCAGGGCCCTTCGTATCAGGGTTATGCCTAAAGAACGCTTTGGCCGTTACATTCTCTTTCCCTATCAAGTGTCCCTAAATAATATTTTAAAATCTAGTGGTTTTAATGATAAATTTCTACATTTTAGTGTCTGAACTGGAACAATTAGGAAGACTCGTTCCGTACGAGGTGCTCAACCGCTTGAATCTCGAGGTGGAACCTTTCATACCCGCGTGTATGAGAAAACGTAAGATTTGATCTGGGAGTTGGTTAATTTTACTTCATTATACGAAAAACTAATTTCGTATAATTTCCTGGATTTTAAGTCCAAACTGGGGTGGTTAAATGTACTTAATTGTACGCAAAACTAATTTCAAATCAAATTTGTTTCCTATTCAGGCGTTCGTCAAGCAAGCCCGGGCCTCAATCCCGAAAGGCCGGCCTTCGTCCCACGCGGAGTGCCTTTTGGTGTGGCAGACGATCTTAAACGCAAAGTGAAACGATCATCTCTCGTTCGCAAAGAAATTCGTAAGTTTCAAATATTTTATTATAATTTACTGCATTTAAATTGACAGTTTTTGGAATGTGATGTGGTGAAAACTCAGAAGTTAAAAGTACTTAATTGTACGCAAAACTAATTATAAATTAATTTTCTTTCCGATGCAGGCGTTCTTCAATTACGCCCTGTCCTCACCTCCGAAGCGGCGGTCCTCAACCCGGAAAAGGCGGTCCCCAACCCGGAAAAGGCGGTCCCCAACCCGGAAAAGGCGGTCCACAACCCGGAAAAGGCGGTCCACAACCCGGAAGAGGCGGTCCACAACCCGGAAAAGGCGGTCCACAACCCGGAAAAGGCGGTCCACAACCCGGAAAAGGCGGTCCACAACCCGGTAAAGGCGGTCCACAACCCGGAAAAGGCGGTCCTCAACCCGGAAAAGGCGGTCATCAACCTCGAAAAGGCGCTCCTCAATCCCAAAGCACCAGTTTTCGTGCCACGCGACGCGCCTTCTGAAGTTAATCTCAACCCCGAAATACAAACATCCTGTCCCTCTTGTGAACGAATTCGAAAATTGCCGCTATTTCCAAAGGTCCGCAATATACTAAAAATATACTTGAATCATAAAATTTTTAGTCATATATGCCCATGTGTTATTTAAAAAATTCTAAAAACAAATATATTTATAATACGTATGAGAAGATGATTGTAATGAGAAAATAAATAAATGACACCTTTTATATTTGGATTTTTTTAAATAAAACATTTGTGTTTTCATGATTATTTAAGACTCCCTACTGAATTAATTAATTATACATAGTTTTCAGACTAGGACTATTGATATCATTTACGGCAGGAGGCCAGGCTACAGGGTGGACAAAGCAAACGCATCCACAAATGTAGCCTGGCCTCCTGGTGTAAATGGTATCAATCCTCCTAGTCTGAAAACTACATAATAAAAAACTATCTAAGCTACCATGAGTAGAGTTGCCCGGGTTTTTCAAGGGAGTGGAAATTAGAAAGAGTTTTCTAGCTATGCAGAGACTAAACACCCAAACGTATGAAATATCTGTGAAATAAAATTTTTATAAAAACTAAAGCCACGTTCACACTTGACACTTTGAAACCGTTTTCAGGAAACTTTGAAATGTCAAAGCGTAAAATTTAGCCGTTAACTATAAAAACCTTTCAAGGGAAAATGCAATTTCAGGGCTGATACTAAGCCACTTTTTTCACTAAAAGTCAATTTTTTGACCTTAATTACGACACCGACCCTTAAAATATCTTTTAAATCGGTCATCTCTGAAAACATTTCGTTTCAAGTGTCCCTTTTTATAGCTTAATTTGTCCCTATTTAGTCACTTTTTGCTTACTATTTCTAAATTAATTAGTCACTCATTCAACTAAAATTGAGCGTATGAGTGAGTATCAGCCCTGCAATTATTATTTAAAAAAATTAAACTTTCCAAAACGTTTTCTAAGTGTCAAGTGTGAACTTGGCTAAAGAATTTTTAGAACTATACAGTACTAGCTTTTACTACTGCTTGTAATAAGAACTTCCATCAAAATGATACAAAAAATGGGTAGATATTACTGATGACTAATATTTTTGTAGCACCCTAGGAGCGAAGGCACTCGGCGTTGCCCGTCAGCCCGTCGGGACATTTTTTATTACTTTTCACGCGGACATTATTCCATAAAGAAGGGTTTTTTAGTTTTTGGCCGCCATTTAAAAAGATGGCAACAAATCGAACCCAAAAGACCATTCAGTCCGTCTATAGGTTAAAGGAAACCCGTGCACTAATTATCTGTGAAATCGGTTGAAACTCGCGGATTTTGTTGCATAGAGAAGAGTTTTTACATTTCTGGGCGCCATTTTTTCCTGCAAATTGCAGCCTTCTAGGGCAAGCGGTTTGGGCTGGGCGTTGATTATCAGTCAGTCAGTCAGGACTTTGATTTATATATATAGATAAACGTTTGGTTTTGGTTCTGGTCATAACGCGAAAAGCTCTTAAATTATTTAAATTGAAAGTACGATGCCATGGTTTTATTGAAGAGTTGCCCGTCGTTCCGACATAGTTCTCCTGCGCGTAAAGTTGCTAGGGCTACCGGACTCTTTGTTCAACACGATGTTATAAAGTACTTTTATGCGCGCACTAGCAGCGTTTAAGTTTTGGCGTGAACATCCTTCCTTGGGCGGCTGGACCGTCATGGGTCATCCCGGAGCCTTGCGGCTAACGTCCTTCGGGTTCGTGTCCTGTGGTCATCTGCTTGCGTGGCAGCAGCAGGGAGAGGCAGAGAGAGAGATTTATCCAAATTTTTACCATCCAACGATCTTGGATCTCGTCACTGCTGACTTTTCCCAAGAAAGTATCCATTGGCGTTGAGTCATTATCAGCAGAGATCATTTGCAATGTGACCTCACGATTGTAGTTGGTGGTCGACCTTGGACACACACACTCGTAGTGGGCAATCTTCTTACACTTCCGGCAAACTGCTCGACATGGTGGGCATCGCTCTCGGTTGTGTTTCTCGAACGTTCCGCATTTCTTGCAGGTATCTGAAGTAACCCTTTGATCGCGTTGAATTTGTCTTGAAGGATGAGTTGCTCTTGGTCGCCTGTTCTCCTTCGTATGAAAGGTGTTTCGAGAACCAAGTTTTTCGACAACAGCCGCGGTTCCGTTTTTATAATTTCTTGCGTTTAATTCTTGTTGTTGTCGGCGAACTTCTTCGGCATGGCGGGCGGTTGAGATCGCTTTCTCCAATGTAAGGTTTCCGTCTAATTACATTTTTTCCGACAGGGCTTTGTCTCGCACCCCAACTACTATTCGGTCATCTTGGAGAGTTCCGTAGGTACATTTCTTAATCTGGGCTCGACACGCGGTGATAAACTCAGGAGTTGAAGATTGCTCGCTCGTACATAACGTTCCTCCGGAGAATGAAATGTCCTTCAAAATTTATTTATGACGACATTGAAGTCAGACTTCTCTGCATCGGTGGCAAACTCAAATGACAAGAATACGTCATCAGCTTTGTCGCCCATCATGTATATAAACGCGTTGACTTGTTCCTCCCCTGTCTTGGAACTAAGACCGGACGCGAATCTGAATCTCTCGAACCTCCTCCTCCATCGGGGCCAATCGTTTGAAGTCGCAAAGTTGAATTGGCAAGGCGATTGCACTTGAAAGGCAAATCGAAACAGTGTCGAACGAAATAGTGCAAACAAGGTCTTAATCCTTAAATATTTTATTCCCATTATATTTTTACCACTCCGAGGGACGATGTCGTCACGAAGAGGTATTACACTGAACGTGTCTGTCACCGCGTTCACAGTTGTCAGATCGGATCTAACGTATTCGCAGTAAGTAATTTTTCTCTTCTACTCGCAACGTTAGGATCAAGAAGTGAGTGGCGCTCAGCTAGGGCTACGAAAAACGTCAAGCCTCCCAATTGCAGGGCTTCAACCAAAGGTTCACGCAATTGCGTCTTTCTTATCATTTAATGTGAATCAATCACATTATATACCCTAAATTTCCAAAAATTGTTAAAGAGACATACGCTAGAATTCAAACGTCAACAATAGCTATGTTTAAAATTATTTTAGGAATTAAGTTTCTCAAAACGACTTAAGTAGAATTACGTTAAACTACTGAAGACTAAAGTAATTAATATCAATTATATTTTCTTAATTATTTAAGAATAACCTCTTAATTGCGTCTCGTATCGGAGAGGTTTATTTTGGTTTACCAACTTGTATATTAGTATATTTATCAATATTGGTTAAGCTTAAGTTTAATCATAGTCCTCTACTTGAGGTTGAGCCTCAAAATTTCTATGTTCATTTGAACAAGATACTCCCTTGCATTGTCTACAAATTGAAGGACATACTGGACCAGTTTTACCGCATTCACATTTCAAGTCACAGACTTCCTTGCATTCACGAGGGATCATCTGCAGAAGCTCAGCTGGAGCAGGTTTTAGAGTGTTAACGATTGGTTTGAGGTTAGATCCTACCTGTCTCCAACCCCATTCTCTACCATTTAGGCTGCTTCCAAGCCACGTTTGAACTTGGTGAAAAACTCTATTTGAATGTTGCTTTGCTGCCGCACTTGTTGGTGGAAGAGAAGCTAATTCAAAAGCTCAATTCCATAATCTTCATTTAAAGTATAAACTTGGTTATGTCAACTTTGTTTCACACGCTTTAACTCAACTTTAGCCGTATTGACAGGTGTGGGCGAACAATGGTATATATTATTTTGGTACAAAGGCTGTTTTACCCTCTTCCGTACTATACATTATAGCTCTTGTCAGAAAAGAAACAAAATTTGTCAACAATATGCTTTATTTTGGAAATGTATTCTGAAAATAGAAACCATAAATGCTTTAAATCCTCATTTTTTATATGAGGCTAATCTTCAGGGTCAGATTGTGAACTTCCGGTTAGTTGTAGGGCACAAATATCTTAAGAAATGAATTATGTGTTTGAAGGTGATCTACAATTGAAGCCAAATTACGTGTTAATCGGTTAAGTAGAACCGGAGTTATTAAACGTTTTCTCGATTCTGTCCGCCATTTTCCAATATGGTGGAAATTCCTCCAATGGGAGAGTGTGGGGGACCACACCAGGTTAAAGAGCGCCCAAAAATCTACAAGATCTGAAATTTTTAGCTTTGTTTCAATTTGTTCCGGGTTAAAACCTATTTTTCCCCGTACTAAGTAACATATTTGCTGATGAAAACCAAACACAATTCAGAGAAGTATTAGATAAGACACTGTTTCGTAGTTCTTTAGCCCATTTTTGCGTTGTGAACTGCTGTAGCCATCGTCTACCATGGAAATGAATCTATCTGTTGCATTTCTAATAAATTACGAAATAGATTTAAACTCTGAGTAAACTCTAAATTAAAACTCTGCTAATATCTGCTGTGCATATACTCCGAATTCTAAAATCTGATAATTTTGGGTCACACCATTTAAATGCTTTGTAACCACTGATAATAAATATCTATAAAAAATGCACAATAATCCGAATATGGTACTTGAGAAACAAATACGCCCAAATTAAGGAGCTTAAACATATGCTGTTTAAAAAGGATTAATTTAAACGTAGGAGTATAGCGTTGCTTTTGTTGGCTGCAGCTTCAGGCCATAACCAGGATAAAACCGAAACATACCTATGCCTGCTTGACGCGGTTTACATGATTGGCCAAATTTCGGCATAGCTTTACCCTCCTCTCATACCTAATTGAGATATATAGTCCGCTTATGTTTTGCAAGAACCGTTATTCTTATATAAATCCGCTTTCTGTTGCTAAGATTTATCACGTATCAAGGTGCCAAGCGAAAGTTTATCACTACAATGTTAAAAATAATGGAACTATTTGACACCTTTAGAGGTGTTTCCTAATGCATCCCCAGTAACACCCCTATTGGTGTTTAAAAGCACTCTTCCAGAGGATGTCAATACGCACCTTTGAAAATGGTGCGAAATAATACCTTCTCTGAAGGTGCTTTTTAAATCAAGTAAGGTGTTAAAAATCACTATGAATAGAGGTGTATATTAATACCAGAAAAAGTGTTTATAACCCTTTAAAAAAGGTCTTTTAGAGACTAATTTGGTGTTTTTAAATTCCATTGACGTTGTTGCTTTTTATTCCTGTTAAGTGCTGAAAAATATTTACCATATTTTCATTTAATATTCTGCAACATGAAAATCTTTTGAATTTGTAAGAGATAATTTCAACCTACTCGCTTTATATTAACTTTGATTTGCGTATAGTGTTTCTATTCAGATGCAATCTTCATTACTCGTTCTATACAACTTTTCACTTGTGTCGTTCCGAAAAAAGAAGATTATCTTAAATAATTATTACTGATATTAATTTTTATAATCGTCAGTATTTTACCTTAATTCTACTTTAGTCGTTTTAAGAAACGTTATTCATAAATTGATTATAACATAGCTATTGTTGACGTTTAACTTCTAGCGTACACCATTTTCACAATTTTTGGAAATTTAGGGTACTTAACGATTCATTCACAAATGAATAGAATAAGCGCTATAGACCAAGAAAAAAAATCCGCCTGTAAGTTGTTTTTCCCTCAGTAGTACTTGATTTTGGTATTGAAATCGGTTCGGTTCATATTATTCTCGATTCTACTTGAAATCCTTGAACTACGAAGTTTTCATTTTATAATATTTAGTTGTCGTTTGCTAAGAGTCCGCGTTGATTTCAGCAACGCATTTAAGGCTTAGCACCTTTTATATTGTTAGTTGAGTTGTTTAATTACCAGTTTAAAATAAGAGGCTAAGCCTCGGTCACACCGGCCTACAGCTCTACACGACTCACGCGTATTACTACGAGAAGAGTTGTGACCCTTCTGCTTTATCCAGAAAAATACTTAAAACCTTATTTTTCTGCCTGGTCGGAAAATACTTTCGTTTCTTTTGCACATTTTTGAAATCTTAATCCCAAGTTCTAATAGACTATGGGTCGAGGGGTCGGACGTTCGGCATTTTAGTGTACGGGATTTTGAGATTTCAAGATTTTGACCAAGATTTTGAGATTCTGACTGAGATTTTAGAAATCTTGAAATCTACTCTAAGATTTTAAGATTTCGGGATTTTCAATGAGATTTCCAGATTTTGAAGGAGATTTCGGGATTTTGTTCAGGATTCTCAGATTTTGAAGGAGATTTCGGGATTTTGTTCAGGATTCTCAGATTTTGAAGGAGATTTCGGGATTTTGTTCAGGATTCTCAGATTTTGAAGGAGATTTCGGGATTTTGTTCAGGATTCTCAGATTTTGAAGGAGATTTCGGGATTTTGTTCAGGATTCTCAGAGAGATTTCGGGATTTTGTTCAGGATTCTCAGAGAGATTTCGGGATTTTGTTCAGGATTCTCAGAGAGATTTCGGGATTTTGTTCAGGATTCTCAGAGAGATTTCGGGATTTTGTTCAGGATTCTCAGAGAGATTTCGGGATTTTGTTCAGGATTCTCAGAGAGATTTCGGGATTTGGAACAAGATTTTCAGATTTTGAAGGAGATTTTCAGATTTCGAGGAGATTTTCGGATTTTTCATGAAATTTTGGGTATTTGCAGGGCATATCAAGATTTACTATAGACCAATACGAATTTTACATGAAGAGAAACAAACTTCCAGGGGCACGCCTCTATAGTGGATAATTTCAATCATGTCAGGAGACACCGCTAGAGGCATGACCTAGTTGGCTACCCTCTCAGACGCAGTGAGCTTGGGCTGCCTCTAGTGTTGTCTTGTGGCAACAGGGAAATTATCCAGTATGTAGGCGTGCCCCTGGAAGTTTGTTTCACTGTAGGTAATCGTATTGGTCTATTAACTTCCGTTGTTCATAGGATATTTCGAGATTTTGAAATATAGGTTTAGGTTTTAGACTATAAATTTGTTTTAATTTACCGTAATGAATACCGGAGAAAAATCGACAACAATAGTCTAATTTGTAATACAGTACTCATATATAGCGCAGGCACAAAAATCGAGACGGAAGGAAGAGTTTCACCCTCTTGTCTTTCCGTCTTAAATAGATGCAAAACGTGTATTGTATGCGTGGGGTTTTCAAATTTTGATATTTTAGGGTGAGATTGCGGGATTTTACGTTAAGATTTCGGGATTTCTAGATTTTAATGTGGGATTTCGGGATTTTAGGTGAAGATTTCGCGATTTTCAGATTTTAGGGTAGGGATTTCGGGATTTTCAGATTTTGAGGTAGGGATTTTGGGATTTTCAGATTTTCACGTGAGATTTTGGGATTTTCAGAATTTTGACGTGAGATTTCGGGATTTCGAGATTTTCGAGAGGGATTTTCATAGATTTCAAACGAACTGTACGGGATTTGGACAAACGTCCGACCCCTCGCTATGGGTTTCGTGTGACAATGTTGAAACCTATAAAGTGTGCCTCTTCAACTAAGCTTTATTGAATTTTTTGAGTGTTATATTGATAAAACACATCCATACATTCCATTAAAGTTCTAAAGCACAGTAAGATGGTATCGAAATTTCCAACGGTTACGGAAGAGAACTTTACACTTTAAGCTGAGCAAAATATTTCTGAATTGAACGCCGTATCCCTGAATAAAAAGGGGCCTCTTTTTAAATTAATAAGATTAAATTTGAAAATTAAGACAAATCATAGTGCGATGAGGGGGGGGGTTAAATAAATGTAACGATGTTGTTAGGGAAAGGGGCTGAGAAACCTGACGAAGCGTGATTTTGAAAGACGAGGGGGTCAGAAATTTTTTTCTTGTGACGTAGTTTATGGATGGTCTGTTTTTGCAACAGTGAACACTATTCCGAGTTCCTGAAATGTTCAGTCCTTTGAGATTGATCTGAGTTTGGACAAAACTTTTAAGAAACCTAAAGTCTTTTTTAGAAGGATTTAAGTTTAGACTCCATGGCGAGGACCTGATTATTCTTTTTGCCGTATTATTTGATTAATCAGCGAAGAAATAATGTTTTGTTGATTCCCTCCCATTGGACCGAAAGCAAAGAAGGGAGGTCCCATTTAACCGAAATCCCGCTCATTGGGCGGTTTACGAAAAGTGGAGATAGCCATTCATGGCTGCACTTAACGTTAGTGTACACTGCCTAGTTATCTCCGTTAAAACGAAGAAGCAATGAGTTAACCGTGGAAACGGTTTCAAAGGCTTATGTAAATTAAAGGGAAAGCTAAAATAGGCCGTAAACCGTAACATTTTCTTTAATTTTACTTTAAAATGATACTTAAAACGGGAGATTTATATTTATATCAAGGTGAATATACATATTACACTATTTGTTGATTCTAAAATTTTTTTTATGTTTTGTTGTAATACAAGTTTACAGCAACAGAATCGAGGAAGAGACGTCCTCCTAACCAAACCAAACCTAATATAACAGTAATGTTTTGGAAGAGGCATATTATTTGAGAAGTCAACGAAGCTAAACATCAATATTTTGGAAAAGGCGTAACATTGTTAAATTATTTAGAAAATATTACTAACTTAGCTTAACCAAACCTAACCTAACACAACAGTAATGTTTTGGAAAAAGCATATTATTTGAGAAGTCAATTAAGCTAAACATCAATATTTTGGAAAAGGCGTAACATTGTTAAATGATTTATAAAATATTACTAGCCTAGCCTAACCTAACCTAACCTAAACTAAACCGACCCTAACCTAACCTGTCCTAAATCAATGTCACTCCGTTGCATTCGAATCGATGGGATCTCCTTATCTTACGCAAATCCCAGTGGTTCGAAAACCCGCCGTTCCGCTAGTTTCTTATCTAGTTTGGCGTATTTCGGTTGAATGGGATTTCGGTTCATTGGGAATTCGGTCCATAGGGAGGATACCGTTTTGTTGGGTGGTGATGTAAACGGTGTGGGGTTTAGTCACCACCAGTGGACACGGGTAAATCGGCACCAATAAGGTAGAATGTCCGTGCAGGTCGTATTCCCTCAATCTTTGTCGCCCAGAAGCTTAGCTTGCAATTGACCGTCAAAATACAAAAAGTTGTCAGACATTAATAAACCCTTCCTTCCTACCAGGATGGGAAATAAACATTTAAGGAAGTATTTAAACGCTACTAAGTCGACGGTAACTGTTTAAACGTTTTATTTCATGTTTTTTTATTTTAAAATTATTAGATAACAAAAACATAATTTAAAATAATTTCTAATCTTTATTTCAGCATTATATAAAGCGAGTATTCCATTTGTCGTTGCTATTCTTTTAAATGTCAAACACTACTACGCGAAGCACTTTCTTGCGGTTAAGCATTACGTGTTGATTCCGAGTGTAGTAACACCAGAAAATGGCTTGGAACAGGATCGTGATGGTGACGATAGCGTTTGCCGTTAAGTAAAAGAGCAGGGGTAAATAACAATCCTCTAGACTCATGAAATGGTCATCCTTGGACTTGGGCATTTCCCACGTCCGAGCATCTAAAAAACTCTCACACTTTTGCTGCACTCGCTCCAGAGATTTTCGCTCGAACATTCTACCTAATCTGACACAGTGAATATCTATTATTAAAATCCTTTGCCCCAATATTTAAAAACATATTAGCCAGCCAATCAGACGCACGCTGAGTTAGAAATGAATCGTGAAGCAACAGAGCTTTAACTTGAGCTGGCGAGATTTAGAAAAACATTTTTACATCATTTTTAAGATTACCCCTGGTTGGCTGAAATTATTTAGGCAGTCAGAAAGTAGCGAGGGGTCGGACGTTCGGCATTTTAGTGTAAGGGATTTTGAGATTTCAAGGTTTTGACAAAGATTTTGAGATTTTGCCCCAGATTTTGAGATTCTGACTGGGATTTTAGAAATCTTGAAATCTAGTCCAAGATTTTAAGATTTCGGGATTTTCTAGGAGATTCTCAGATTTTTATCGCGATTTTTAGATTTCGAAGGAGATTTCGGGATTTTGTTTAGGATTTTCAGATTTTGAAGGAGATTGCGGGATTTTGTTCAGGATTTTCAGATTTTGAAGGAGATTTCGCGATTTGGAACAAGATTTTCAGATTTCTGATGAAATTTTGGGAATTTGCAGATTTACAATCAACTTCCGTTGTTCAAAGGATATTTCTAGATTTTGAAATATAGGTTTATGTTTCAGACTTTAAATTTGTCTTAATTTACCGTAATGAATACCGGAGAAAAATCGAAAAAAATAGTCTAATTTGTAATACAGAACTTATATAGCGCAGGCTCCAAAAAGCGAGACGGAAGGCAGAGCTTTACCCCCGTGTTTTCGCCTCTTAAATAGATGCAAAACGTGTATTGTATGCGTGGGGTTTTCAAATTTTGATATTTTAGGGTGAGATTTCGGAATTTTACGTTAAGATTTCGGGATTTCTAGAGTTTAATGTGAGATTTCGGGATTTTCAGATTTTAAAATAGGGATTTTCAGATTTTAAAATAGGGATTTCGGGATTTTTAGATTTTGACGTGAGATTTTGGGATTTTTAGATTTTTACGTGAGATTTTGGGATTTTTAGATTTTGACGTGAGATTTTGGGATTTTTAGATTTTGACGTGAGATTTTGGGATTTTTAGATTTTGACGTGAGCTTTTGGGATTTTTAGATTTTGACGTGAGATTATGCGATTTTTAGATTTTGTCGTGAGATTTTGGGATTTTTAGATTTTGACGGGAGATTTTAAGGGTAGGATTTCGGGATTTCGAAATTTTTGAAAGAGATTTTAAATAGACTGTACGAATTTTGACAAACGTCCAATCCCTAGGAAAGTAGCCTTTGAGCCAGCTTATAGGCCAGGACAGATAGGCCAAAAAAGGGCTTGACCTAGAACATTTGAACATAAAGATGAAAATTGGTACATGTGTTGTTTTTGATCCAACAAAAAATATACTAAAAGTCCCCTGCTGTAGAGCGCTAGCTTTCGCCGCCATCTTGGAAAATGGCCGCGGGGAATTACAGCTACAAAGTATTCCACATTCTTCTTCAAAAATTATGAAAATTGGTACACATTATGATTGGTGCCACATGAACATCATGCCAAAATTTCACAGCTCTGTGCTCAATAGTTTGGTCGCCATATTGGAAAATGGCCGCCGTGAATGCTAGGTACAGGATATTTTACCATGTTGTTGGAAAATTATGAAAATTGATAAGTATTATAATCAGCGCTGTGTGAACCTCATAGTAAAATATTGAAGTCATTAGTCAGATAGTTTAGCCGCCATGTTAGAAAATGGCCGCCATCAATGCCATTTAGATACAGTATTTGGTTCAAATGTTATGAAAATTGGTAATTATTATGTTGAAGACCGTCTTAATATCATACTTGAATATTGAAGACGTGCTTCTGATAGTTTGGGCGCCATCTTCGAAAATGACTGCTCGAAGTGCCAAATATATTACCGATATATAAATTTTTTCGATATTTTTTTATTGCGTAGATTATTTTCATGAACGTATAAAACGCCATAAAAATAACTATTTTCGAGTCTAAATTATCGAAACATCTTCATAAATGGTCGCTGAAATATTACTATCCTAAAAATCTGGAAAAAAGAGAAGGAAAGCCATATTACTCGGATTTTGATTAGGAAAAACCGTTTTTTATGGGGTATATGCATTTTAGTGTCGTTAAGGATTAGGAAGGCACATTTTTGGCATTTCGTTCACATTTCTCGTCATCCTGAAGATTTTTTATTACGGCTAATACCTTCACAATGACCACACATTGCCCAGCAAGCTAATCCAGATATCTGATGCCGAAAGGAAAATGGTGTGAAGGGGTCTTCAACTTTCGCGATCGCGAACCAATCCCCACTGTTCGGAATTAAATCGTTTCCTAGACTAGCTATTGTTGGGCTTGAAGATACGCTCGGAATAAATATAGTTTTGCGGCGTCGGTTGTTGGATGAAGCTTAGCCAGATCAAATGAGGACTTGACAGTATGTGTGGCAACGGTTCCATTATACGTGTAATATCTACATAGATGAAGCGTGACGTGTCAATTATCGCCCTAAAAAAAGCGAAAAGGAATCTCTCTTCGGCAGCAGCTATGGCTTCCTTAGATGCAATATGGTCATTAAAAAAGTGCAACAAATTTGTAAGATGTTGATTATCTGTCATTACTTTAAACCACGCCTTATCATAACCACACCCAGTTACAGCACGTAAATGAAAGAAGTGTTCTCTTAACCTTTTTAACTCAAAGGACTTGTCGTGGCCCGAGTTCGGTGTGACGGTTCGGGAGTTCCTTGGGTTCACCCTTGGTTCAGACCGTTCCTTGCCCCATTCCGTGAAGGTTTTGCTGGGCCACTTCGCCCCTGCCCAGGCGTTGCCTTGGCTCGCCCCCGCTATTGGCAACCCTTTAGGGGTCACGAATACACTATTTGTTTGGGCCGTATGGCACTGTTGTGCTTGGAGAGAACTCCCCTGTCCCCTCGAGCCTTCTGCTGCCTTAATCCTTCCATGTCACCGACCACCTCCTGACTGGGCTCACCACTGACGGTGTCCAGCTTCTGTCACCTGCTCAAGTGGCGTTTGTCGGCCCCGCTGGCCGATACCGTAAGCCATTACGGCGGTTCCGCAGGTTCAATTTCGAATATGATGGGGAGGGGCGCTGATAAGGCCCCCAACTTGGTGTAGCGCCTAATTAAGGGTTCTGACATGCAATTATTATGAAAAATCTTCAGGATGACGATTAATATGTATGATGTGTTAGAGATTGTAGCGCGGTGTTTGGTAACTTTACGTTTGGGGCGTTTGTGTACGCGCGCGCTTCAAAATAATCATAACTTATTTAAAGTTAAGGAGAAAAAAATATTCGAGGTTTTATTTTATATACAAAAACATTATTACAGTAAGGAGCTCGGTCAGAGAACCTACTCCTTTCTCATTCAATCTTAATCTGCCTTCTTCTTGGTCCCTTTTTGGGCTCCTCGAAGGCCTTTCGTCACGCCTTCCCAAGATTCCCTTTCAATACTTGTTTTCGATGGTATCTTGGGTCTTGGGTTTTTACCGTGACACATACTCAAAAACATCTATTCTAAAGATGCTGGCTTAAAGGGGAAGCTGTTAGAATCCCATGTAAAGGGATAGTCACTAAAGGTATAGTAAACCATATTCGGGTGTTACAAGATTTGTCTAAATTCTAATCTTAAACAACACTAGAATGTATAAACCCCATATTAAATCATATTCTCTATTCAACATATTGAGAATAACAGCTTAGAATAACTTTTCTTTCTTTCAGAATTTAGGGCAATGATTTTCGTGTGGCCATTTTTAAAGATGGCGTCGATAATTTCGACTTCGAGATATCCATTTTTTTGGTTTTTTAATACGTTAATGAAATCATCTATTCAAAATTGGAATTACAAAAAGATATATATATTGAAAATATATTTAGCATTTCCAGCAGTCATTTTCGAAGATGGCGCCCAAACTACCAGTAGCACGTCCTAAATATTCAAGTATGATGTTAAGACGGTCTTCAACATAATTATTAAAAATTTTCATAATTTTTGAACCATATACTGTATCTATATGACATTGATGGCAGCCATTTTCCAACATGGCGGCCAAATTATCATATTAATGGCTTCATTATTTTACTATGAGGTTCACACAGCTCTGATTGTAATACCTATCAATTTTCTTAATTTTCCAACAACATGGTGAAATATACTGTACCTAGCATTCACGGCGGCCATTTTCCAATATGGCGACCAAACTATTGAACACAGAGCTGTAAAATTTAGCCATGATGTTCATAAGGTTCCAATCATAACGTGTACCTATTTTCATAATTTTTGAAGAAGAACGTGGAATACATTGTAGGTGGCATTCCCGGCGGCCATTTTCCAAGATGGCGGCGAAAGCTCGCGTTCTACAGCAGGGGACTTTTAGTATATTTTTTGTTGGGTCAAAAACAACCCATGCACCAATTTTCATCTTTTTGTTCAAATGTTCTAGGTCAAACCCTAAAAGTCAAAAACAACCCATGCACCAATTTTCATCTTTATGTTCAAATGTTCTAGGTCAAGTCCTGGGCTATTAAGATACTTAATATATTGAATACCACTGAAATGAGAAACCGCTTTTTACAAATGCTAAAATACAACACACCATTTTAACAGCCATTCAACTACCCAAAATTTATATTGAACACAACTTTAATAATTACAATATTTCAATAATAAATTTCTTACCCTCGGTTGATTTGTTCCATAGTCTGTTTGGAGACGTTGCTGTTGATGATAACTCCTTGAATGATTTGAGTGAGTGGGGGTGACACGTGATACTTCAGGCCCTCGTCTTCCTCCATGACGAGAGACGCCAGCAATAGCAACAAGAGTGTATTAATCATAATGACCTGACGCTGACCACTGATGTTCTTACGGAACTCAAAGTCAACAACCAAATCCAAAAACCTGTAGTAACTATTCGATTCTTTAATCGACGTCATCAAATTGCTGACCAATGAGTCCGATTTTGCCTAAAGACATAAACCCAACTATTATTTTAACAAACCATAGGAAATTCTATTCTCTTCTCTAGCATGTTGGTTGACATTATTATAAACACACGTTCTTCAGCATAAAAGGAGATTTTAAGATGCGCCAAAGGAGCCCCGCTTCGCTTAAATGAAAGACATCGTCTAGGTTTCTTACCAAATTAGCGAGGTACATTTCCTCAAAGGTTTTCTTCGGTACTTTGAGTATAATGTCCTTGTAGTGCTTCAAGTGAGCGAAAGTGTCGATGCGAAAGTAAACAGGAATAGATAGATTGTTGGTAAAGTGACTGTTCTGTTGCGCGCTTATAACGAGCACTGCCAGCAACCACCCGAACATCAAGATACGGTATGGAAGTGAATGGGGTTTGTCAGAAATCGCTAAAAACAAATAACTATCATAGTTTGAGCAAGCCTAACCTAAATGTAAAACGTGTGATAAATGGCCCTTAACCTGCCTGGTCAAAGAAAGACCGTTTTTGATACGGCGTACTTAAAATGGTCTAGCCATTTGTCAGTTAGGGCTAAGGTTAGGTGAGAATGAACTTACGAACTCGGAACATGCTAAGAGAAAACGTGTAAAGACTGGAGGCAAAATGTCGGAGAAAGTGCCTGGCCTTGTAAACGGCGACTTTCATTAGTGATGCAAGAATGGAGACCAGAATGACGCAATTGACCAATCCAACCGTCACCTGTGAGGTAATTCGAAAGAGGATTAAATGGTTTTGATTTGATTCTACCGGTAAAACCTGGAAGTTCTACCCCTCCTTGGAAGGGAAAAAGGAACCAATTGCTCAAATGATGTCTGGGGGTTAAAGGGGGATGGGCCAAGCAAAGTATTAAAAACGTCATTTATCGCGTCACAAGAAGTTTCTATGTGCATAGCTTATTTTTCCTTCTACAGCATGAGCTGTACTACTGTAATAAGTTTCGTTCCTTCGGGAGAGTAGTGTGTTGATTGAAAACGGAACGGTTAAAATACAGGTTGCAAAACCAAAATAAACCTTTCGAGTGTAGACTCAATAAGAGGTTTTTCTTAAATAATTAAATAAGTAAAATTGATATTAATTATTTTAATCGTCATTAATTTACCTTAATTCTAGTTAAATCGTCATTAATTTACCTTAATTCTAGTTAAATCGTTTTAAGTAACTTTTTCCCAAAAGTCATTTTAAACAAGCTCTTGTTGACGTTCGAATTCAGGAGTATGCCTCTTTAACAGTTATTGGAAATTTAGGGTATATAAGGCAAGTGATTCACTATAAATGATAAGAAAATCCAAAATTGCGTGAACCTTTCGTGGAAGGCCTGCCATTATTAGGCTAAACGTTTCTTGTAACCCTAGCCGATCGCCGCGTACTTCTTAATCCAGACAAAGGGAGTCGAACCCAAAAATTACTTTCTGCGAACACATTTGCTCCGATTTATCAACTACGAACGCGGTGACAGACACGTCCAATGTAATACCTCTCCGTAAGGTCATCGTCACTTGGAGCGGTTAAAATACTAGCGTTGATATCACTTTAACTTTCACGAAGCAACTGCTGTGTTTTTATAATCCAATCAGATGACTGTAAAATATGTAACGTCCTAACATCTATAGTGTTCCGAGTAGAGCGAAATTTTGCGCTGACCCTCTATCACCCCACGTCACAGCATAAAGAGTATAGCTTTTGGCCATTCCGTGAAGAGGTGTATATTCTTGGTAAAACCAATAGTTGTGTACATGGTAATAATATTGTAAAAATCGAAAACCGGAGCCTTTTTCAGATATTATGTCAGACAAAATGAAAAAAACAATTTGAAGAAGCTGAGAGAATAACTTGTGCTTTTCACTTGAATTTATTCGCCCGGTAAATGGCTTAGCATCGTTCAATATTTTAATCGCACTTTTGTGAGGCGTCAGTACCAAAACAGACTTTTCTCTAACTTATTTTATTAAGCATACGGGTATTATATCTTGAATGAATGAATGAAAGGAGGATTTATTGTGCATAAAAATAACTACAGAGAGTTAACTAGAATATACACAGGAAGGAAAAAAAATAAATAAATAAATAAAACAATATAAACTTGGAATAATTGTATGATGCAAATGAGAAACTGGGAATAACTAATTATAGTGAGGTAAACAGTTAAGTAGTATGTCGCAAATCTTGTAAGTTACTATGAAATAAGTCAAATTTGTTCCGTAATGCATTGCATGACTTCTGCATTCGATTAAGGGGTATTAAATTTCCTTTTTTACAATTAAATGTGAAAGGGTTATTCCTGAAGAGACGTGGCACGTGAAAGTTAGTTTTACCAGTAATTCTGGTAGAGGTATAATATTGTTAACTAATTTGAGTATAAATTTAAAATCTGTCAAGATACATAGGTCGTGAACAGTAGGTAATTGAAGGTGCGAAAGGATGTCCTCATAATTATATTCTACATTGCGTATGAAGTTGGTGTAGCAAAAACGAACAAATTTTTTCTGAACGCCTTCTATTCTATGACGAAGGTATTTACCACAGCCGCCCCAAGCAACCCAGCCAAATACTAGTCGTGAACGCAGCAAAATAAAATAAAATAAAATAAAAATCTCTTCAAATTTA
The DNA here is from genome assembly GCF_054372755.1 of Phalangium opilio. Taxonomy (NCBI): domain Eukaryota; kingdom Metazoa; phylum Arthropoda; class Arachnida; order Opiliones; family Phalangiidae; genus Phalangium; species Phalangium opilio. The sequence continues at coordinate 1,257,989 of NW_028324195.1, forward strand.
CTTAAAATGTTCGTAAAAAGCTTTTATATGCATAGAGTCTTACGGCGTCTGAGAAGATGAAGAGACCGTTAAGGGAAGTCTCAGTTTTTCTGGTGGGAACTCCTGAGAAGAGGATAACTTCGCTGGACCAGGTGGGTACCGAAAAAGCGTAAAAGTCGTAATAAAACCCGCCGTTCAGCGAGAACGGCATGCAGAACAAATCCATGCCCTATTAATGATATTAAGAGAAAATAAAAATTTACAAGGTTGACATTAAAATTGTGGATACCTCTTTCAGGATGTCTCGCGGTCGGTAGAAGGCATCCACTTCTTCGACCGTCACTTCATGAAACTCGTACCTGTTGCGTAGGTGAATTTTTAATTAGTTAAACTGAGAGCTGCTGAGTGATGCGCGCTTTTTCACACATCCCTCTGAAAGCTTACGTCGCGTTTAGAGTCTTGTGAAAATATCTGGCTATATCTTGACAAATGATTCCAAAAGGAGTATCCAGAGAGCCCTAAAATTAGACATACAAGATGCGTATATTAACTTGGGTTTTGATAAAAATTACAGCATACGATGGATTTATTTATGACTAGCTGTTACCCGCGGCGTCGCTCCCGTGAAATAAGAACTTCCATCAAAATGGTATTAAGAATGGGTAAATTTTACTGATGACTAATATTTTTATACCACCCTACACTGTAAAAAATTGTGGTGTCTAAATAGTGCTATAATGGTGTTAAAACAATGTGCACTATTTGCGCACCTTGACAAGGTGTGGAATTAGTACGAAAATGGTTCGATATTTTAAAAACACCATTAGCTTAAACGAATGGTGTAGAAATGGGTTTATAAAACATAATACTTTTAAAGGTTTGCAAATGTTACCTTAATTATATAAATAACCCTATCGAATACCCCATTAAATGGTGCTCAAATGGCATAGAATTAGTGCGATATTTTTTAAACACCATTCGCTTAAATAAACGGTGTAAAAAATGGGTTGAAAAGCCTCATTCATTAAAATTCGCATAAATGATACCCAAACGATATAAAATAACACCTTCGCAAGGCCCATATAAAAGGTGTTCAAATAATGTGAAAATAGAGTTATGTTTTAAACACCTTTCGCTTAAATAGAACGTGTAAGAAACGACTGAAGAAACCTCATCCTCGAAAAGGTGAGCAAGACTCATAAAAGATGGTGAAATAAAGTGAAAATGGAGTTATGCACTCTAAATTAAGGTACCTAAAAAGTGTTGTAGTGGTGTAAAATTTATTCCGCAGTATTTGTATACCTTGACAATGTGTTGAAATTGTATGAAAATAGTGCGATATTTTACAAACACCATTAGCGAAAATGAATGGTGCAAAAATCGGACTCATAAAACATCATTCGATAAAAGTTGTTCAATTTATACATAAATGGATTAAAATAACACCTTCGATTATACCATTAAATGGTGTTAAAATAATACGAAAATACACCTTTGCAAACCCCTATTCACCTCATTTCAAGTCCATATTTACACCATTTCAAGTCTATATTTACCCCCATTTCAAGCCCTATTTACACCATTGCAAAACCCATATTTATACCATTGCAAAACCCCTATTTACACCATTGCAAACCCCTATTTACACCATTGCAAACCCCTATTTACACCATTGCAAAACCCCTATTTACACCATTGCAAACCCCTATTTATACCATTGCAAAACCCCTATTTACACCATTTCAAAAACCCTATTTACAGCATTGCAGAAAACCCCTATTTACCCCATTGCAGAAAACCCCTATTTACCCCATTTAAAGTCCCTATTTACCCCATTTAAAGTCCCTATTTACCCCTTTTCAAGCCTTATTTACACCATTGCGAAACTCCTATTTACCCAATTTCAAATCTATATTTACCCCATTTCAAACCCTATTTACACCATTTCAAAACCCCTATTTACACCATTGCAAAACCCCTATTTACACCATTGCAAAACCCTATTTACACCATTTCAAAACCCCTATTTACACCTTTTCAAGCCTTATTTACACCATTGCAAAACCCCTATTTATACCATTGCAAAACCCTTATTTACCCCATTTAAAGTCCCTATTTACCCCTTTTCCAGCCTTATTTACACCATTGCGAAACTCCTATTTACCCAATTTCAAATCTATATTTACCCCACTTCAAACCCTATTTACACCATTTCAAAACCCCTATTTACACCATTGCAAACCCCTATTTACACCATTGCAAAACCCTATTTACACCATTGCAAAACCCCTATTTACACCATTGCAAAACCCTATTTACACCATTGCAAAATCCTATTTACACCATTGCAAAACCCTATTTACACGATTGCAAAACCCCTATTTACACCATTGCAAAACCCCTATTTACACCTTTTCAAGCCTTATTTACACCATTGCAAAACCCCTATTTACACCATTGCAAAACCCTTATTTACCCCATTTAAAGTCCTTATTTACCCCTTTTCCAGCCTTATTTACACCATTGCGAAACTCCTATTTACCCCATTTCAACTCCATATCTACCCCATTTCAAGTCTATATTTACCCTATTTCTTCACTATTGCAAAACTCCTATTTACCTCATTTCAAGTCCTTATTTATCCCATTTCAAATCTATATTTACCCCTTTTCAAGTCTAAATTTAGCCCATTTCAAGTGTATATTTACCTTATTTCAAGCCCTATTTACACCATTGCAAAACCCCTATTCACCTCTTTTCAAGTCTTTATTTACCCCATTTCTTGTCACTATTTGCCCATTTCAAACCCCTATTCACCCCATTTACTGGGATCATTATTGTCGTGTTCGGTGGGACTTCACTACCTTTCCTATTGTGTATATACACGTTGAAGGCTTTTCTATTATATCATTTTGTGTGAATTAACACGACTATAAGTTAATCCCGTTAAAATTATCCAAATGGTCTCTCTTGGGTAACAACTAATGGAGTCAGATCGGTATTAATAAAGAGCACATGTTACTTTTTAAAGCAACACCTTTCTTTCTTAGGCATTAAACTAGATTCCCACTCGACCGAAAAAAAAAACCGGCGGAAATCACACAGCCAACGGTAAAAATTTTAACTTAACGCTGGCGTCCGGCGGTAGGCCGTTCACACTACGACTGAATTTTCAGTTTGGCGGTAGATATTTTTGGGTCACGTGACAGATTTGAGTTGTTTCCTCAACATCTATTTCACACTCTTTGTCCCCTTGTCGCTTGGATCGTACTAGAAGGGATATTTTCTAGCTTCCTCAGTAAACTTTTCCTTATTAACATCTTATCAGTTTTTACTTCCGTTAATTTAATTTTTCTTTCTTGGTGGTATGTTTCCGATAAGCCTTGGTCAACCACAAAAAATGGCGGCTATCAATCGATCTCGCGTGTGCGTGCGGTCTTGAAATTTATGACGTTGTCATTGGATAATTTAATTGGCTGAGACACCGGCGTAACGCCGAACACGACCGAAAAAATAGAACACAACTTACGCCCGACCGAACGGAAATTCCGTCGGTCGAACCCCTTTCTGCCGGGTTTCCGTCGTCTTTTCCGTGGAGTGGAAATCTAGCTTCATAAAAGCTAGAAAACAAAGAAAATTGCTGTTGGTGACTTCTAATACTAGTTGCGTGTGGGTTTAATTGGCGCCATTAGTGGTGGTTGTGATAGTTCAGAATTCCATCCCGGGAAAAATGTGCCTCGTCGGTTACTAAAAGGACCCGTGGAAATTGATTGTCCTCTACTCTGGCCAAAAACCACTCGCAAAAGTCGATGCGTCTTGGATAATCTGCCGGGTTAAGAGCTTGCACCTTTTGAATATGATACGGGTGAAACTGATGTCCACGGAGAATTCGCCAGACCAAAACGTGATAAACATGTAATTGTCGTCCAACTTGTCTGGTACTTGTCGAGGGGTCCTCATCGAACATGGCAAGGACGTCTTCCTCGATTTCCTCCATGTCTTCTGGAATGTCTCGCTCTCGAACGTTGTTGGGTTGTACTTGTCCGATGTCCCTCAAGCGCCTGTCAACAGCCTCGAACGTACGACGATTTGGTATGCGTCGTTGCGGAAATTGTTCCTGGTATCGCCGCTGTGCTTCCACTGAATTGCCCTGCGCCAGTCCATACATGAGATGCATGTCTGCATATTCTGCATTGGTATACGCCATACTGTACTACCACAGGTTCATTCGAAGTGATACTGTGACGTTATCAACAACATCGCGTTACTTTATAGCAAACCACCGTTTAGTTTTTACGTTTGCGTCATGACTGTCAGCATTGTTTTTTATTCACAAACGTAAACAATAAACGGTGGTTTGCTAAAAAGTCTTTGGGGTCATCTCAAAGATTTTTTTGACATCGTGTACAAGAATGAAGTCCGTAAATAAAAAACAATGCTGACAGTCATGACGCAAACGTAAAAACTAAACGGTGGTTTGCTATAAAGTAACGCGATGTTGTTGATAACGTCAGAGTATCACTTCGAACGAACGTGTGGTAGTACAGTATGGCGTATACCAATGCAGAATATGCAGACATGCATCTCATGTATGGACTGGCGCAGGGCAATTCAGTGGAAGCACAGCGGCGATACCAGGAACAATTTCCGTAACGACGCATACCAAATCGTCGTACGTTCGAGGCTGTTGACAGGCGCTTGAGGGACATCGGACAAGTACAACCCAACAACGTTCGAGAGCGAGACATTCCAGAAGACATGGTGGAAATCGAGGAAGACATCCTTGCCATGTTCGATGAGGACCCCTCGACAAGTACCAGACAAGTTGGACGACAATTACATGTTAATCACGTTTTGGTCTGGCGAATTCTCCGCGGACATCAGTTTCACCCGTATCATATTCAAAAGGTGCAAGCTCTTAACCCGGCAGATTTTCCAAGACGCATCGACTTTTGCGAGTGGTTTTTGGCCAGAATAGAGGACAATCAATTTCCACGGGTCCTTTTAGTAACCGACGAGGCACATTTTTCCCGGGATGGAATTCTGAACTATCACAACCACCACGAATGGCGCCAATTAAACCCACACGCAACTAGTGTTAGAAGTCACCAACAGCAATTTTCTTTAAACGTATGGTGCGGCATTGTCGGTAATCATTTACTAGGTCCGCATTTTCTTCCACCCAGACTAAATGGTGAAGCATATCTCACGTTCTTAAGAGACACTTTACCTGAACTACTCGAGAACATACCGTTAGCATTACTTCGTGACATGTGGTTTATGCACGACGGGGCACCCCCACATTTCAGCCGTGCAGTTAGAGAACATCTTAATGCTACGTTTAATTTGAGGTGCATTGGGCGTGGAGGACCAGTTGCGTGGCCAGCCAGATCTCCGGATTTAAATCCGTGCGATTTCTATCTTTGGGGTCATCTCAAAGACATCGTGTACAAGAATGAAGTCCGTGATGAGGAAGACTTGCGAAGACGAATTATTGAAGGTTGTCAAACAATCAGGAACATGCCAGGAATCTTCCAACATGTCCAAGAATCTTTCGAAAGACGGGTTCATGTTTGTCTTAACGCCGTTGGTGGACATTTTGAACAATACCTGTAACGTCCATGTTAACTTGTTAAGAATAAAAGTAATACCAACCGAAAGGTACCATGATACTTTGAATTTACTTTACTAGAGTAGGCATACTTCTACTCATTTAATACACTTCTGCCAGGTGAAAGTTCAATAACGATGTTAGAGGGAAACTATTGAAATTGTCTCATATTTCTAAACAAGTTGATAAGGCTGAATTTGTTTTAGTCTACATTTTCGAATATTTTCTTGTTTTAGGGGCCAATGTTTGGGGGGCCATATCTTCGTTGCAAATTCTTGTACACCCCATGTTCTTTGACACTTTCCACTCAGTTTGACCCAAAGAACACGCCCCTTGATTTATGGCAGACTTATCAGAAACACCCTGTATACACAGGTAAAGCCAATAAAGTCTAAAATATGTTAATATACATTCTAAATAGTTTTGATATTTGTGTACCAAAATGAAAATACTCATTACTGGGACAAAGTTAATTTGATAAGGGGGCCTTGAAAAATTTGAGGGGGCATTTAGGGGCAAACCGAAATCTTATTTCAGGGGGCAGGATATATTTTTGAGGGGGAATTGCCCCCTGGTGCTCCCCCCCCCGTGGCTACGGGCCTTGACGGCAGCAGTCCAAAGCCGGAATTTCACAGAGACATGTTTCACTGTTTCACGATTTCAAATCGGATCATAAGTGCTTCCAATTTCTGTACCGACTTCACGGCTTACAGAAATTTAGAAAATCTATATCGCACAACGTTAGCTATCTCACTTAAGTCCAACCCATATTTTTTCTGACTATTATACCCTCATCAGCCTAGCTTTCCCTCCAATCCACATAGACGCCAATCTGTATTTTTGTCCTCGAATATTTACGCACGAAGTTGTAATCGCAAATAGTCAGTTATAATAAAATCGTTCACTGAAGGCTAACCATCAAGCACATCAAATCTCCATCTTAGCATTTCAACAATGGCAGACCGTAAAACAAAGCTGCATTCCCAAGACCAAATTGAAATCAAAATTTTCGCAAACCGTATGTTGATAATCTTTGTCCAGCTGACAATCAACATATACAACAACTCAGTTCAGAAGCTAACTCATAACTCCTCATTTCTCATATTGGAGGGTGGAACTTAAATTTTACTGGTTTGAATATAATTTTTCCTCTCCATGTGGCAATGGCGTCAGGGAGAGGCACGCTGGTCGTGTTTGTGTCACCGCGTTCGCAGTTGGCCAATCGGAGTAAACATCCTCACAATTTCTGGACCGCGTTCGCAGTTCTCAGAAATAGAGACAATTAAAGAGACAATGGCTTTTGAAGGAAGATTTGTAGAGGTATTCGGCGGCAATTGCTGCAAAAGGTGCCCCGTTGAAAAACTGTTGGTGCTTTATAGATGGAACTGCTAGACCAATATGCCGTCCCACTCGTAAACAAAGGCTTTTTTACTGTGGACATAAACGCATCCATGCATTGAAGTACCAGTCAATTCTTTCACCTGACGGTTTAATTGTGAATTTATTTGGCCCCATTGAAAGAAGGAGGCATGATTCTCACATGCTTCGGGTGAGCAGAATTGTAGAAGAGTTGGAGAATGTGTGTGGAGAAGACTTTGTAATATATGGGAACCCAGGTTATCCTCTCCGAAACAACCTCATTGTTTCGTATAGAGGAGCTAGGCTCACTGCAGCAGAAGAACAATTTATCAAAGCCATGAGTTCTGTTCGAGAGAGTGTGGAGTGGGGTTTTGGAAAAATTATACAAAATTTTGCATTTCTCGACTACAAAAAAAACTTGAAGCTGTTTTTGCAGCCAGTAGGCACTTACTGGATTGTAGGTACCATTTTGACAAATGTACATACTTGCTTATATATGAAAGTACTTCACCTTCATATTTTGGAATAGATCCACATAAGGTAGAGCACTACCTAGAATATGATCGACATTATAAAACCTGCAACAATGCATCATGAGAGAATCAAAATTCAGAGATCTCTTAAGCACCTATATGGTATCGTAGTTTCATTTTTCCAGTTTAACTTTCAGCACGTCGCATTCTTTTTTTTTTGCATATCGAACCATGGGAAATACTTTTAAGAACTGAATTCCAGTTTTCTTATGATAATGAATGGTGAGTTTAATCGGTATTAGTTAGTAATAAATTGCAGCATAAATTTGGAGGGGAATGTTCCTAAGCGTGTTTCAAAGGTGAGTTTGCTGTGTAATTTTGGTTGCAAATATTCCAAAGAAATTCCTTACGGTAAGTTTAATTGGGATTAGTTTCTAATAAATAAATTGCTGTGTTGTTTTGGATGCCAATATTCTAAAGAACTTCCTTACGGTAAGTTTAATTGGAATTAGTTTCTAACAAATAAATTGCTGTGTTATTTTGGATGCAAATATTCCAAAGAACTTCCTTACGGTAATTAGTTTCTAATTTCCCTTGGGAATCTTCATCCAATGGTCTCTGCGCTGGCGGTGATTATTGATTTCATCGTTTTGGTAATAATTAGATTAATGGTGAGTTAAGTCACGCTTATTTCTTATCAATAATCTAGCAGCACATTTTCTCTTAGGAAGTTGGGAATCTTCATCCAATGGTCTCTGCGCAGGTGGTGATTAGTGATTTCATTGTTTTTGTAATGATTAGATTGATGCCGAGTTAAATCACGCTTATTTCTAATCAATAATCTAGCAGCACTATTCTCTTGGGAATCTTGATCCAATGGTCTCTGCGCAGTTGGTGATTAGTGATTTCATTGTTTTTGTAATGATTAGATTAACGGTGAGTTTAGTCAGGCTTGTTTCTAATCAATATTCTAGCAGCACTATTCTCTTGGCAATCTTCATCCAATGGTCTCTGCGCTGGTGGTGATTAGTGATTTCATCGTTTTTGTAATAATTAGATTAATGGTTCGTAATATATTGCGGCAATTTTGAATGCAAATATTCCAATATGTTAACAGTGACTTTATTTTGGGGCTCTTAATAATGGTAGTAATTTTGTATGTGAATATGCTAAAAAAACTTGGTGAGAATATTTCGGATTAGTTTCTAATAAATAAATTGGTTTTTTGGATAAGAAACATTTAACTGTATCGTTTTTTATGTAAAACATGTTTTTTTTTTAAGAAATTGGGAAGTTATGACAATTTGTCATAACTTCCCAATTTGTAGTATCTCTATCATCAGGATGCGTTCCTTTTTTTCCAAATTGTACCTTTCTTCTCTGTGTTTACTTTCAACTTCTTCCTTCCTTTCTTTTAAATTCACTTCCCTCTCTCTTATTTCCAATTCTTTCTTCTTTAGTTCAAAATCTTTCAGGGCCTTGACTTTAATATGTAGGAACATATCGCCTCTGACCCTTTTATGTGACTGTTGGCACCAAAGCTTACTTCGGGGCTGCTTTCTTCTTCGATACCTAATAAACAAGACTTAATAAAATAATGTTATTGAATTTACCATTATTTATACCATTTGGGGTGTTGCGAAAGAAATGCGCAGCTTTCCTTAAAGGTAGCGTCGGCGACGTTTATTACCGATGGCGATTGTGTTGGGGGCGGTGGCCTAAAATTTGAAAAAGGACCATACCCTACGAGTGGATGAATCGCGTCACGTGGGTTACCAAGACTCTATTTGCCCCTCAACCTGGACTCCACGCATCAATATAAATGAAGCTCGCCTAGAGCGCAAAACCTTGCAGTTCATTTTTCACCCCTTTTCCTCATTCTTTCGTGACAAGGAGGAGCACTTTTTCTTTTTCGCACCTGGGAACTTCTTTTATTCTTCGAATTTTTTACCTCTCCGAGTGACGTATGTGACGGAGAGGTTCTGTAACGATCTGTTGTTACACCCACAAGACCGCGTTCGCAGTTTCCAAATCGGAGCAAACGTTTTCGCCATTTCCGAACTGCATTCACAGTCACGGAAATGGCTCCTCCACTTGAGTTCTCACACCACCATCTTCTGGTCTTGATCCATCCCACACGGACACCAGTCTGTACATACTGCCTTCTAATCACCACCATCTTCTGGTCTTCGTCCATCCCACTTGGACACCAGTCTGTACATACTGACTTCTAAACACCACCATCTTCTGGTCTTTGTCCATCCCACATGCACACCAGTCTGTACACACTGGCTTCTAACACCACCATCTTCTGGTCTTTGTTTTTGTCCAACCTACATGGACGCCAGTCTGCACCTGGCTTGTACACCACCATCTACTGGTCTTTGTTTTTGTCCATCCCACATGGACACCAGTCTGTACACCTGGCTTCTACACCACCATCTTCTGGTCTTTGTTTTTGTCCATCCTACATGGACGCCAGTCTACACCTGGCTTCTACACCACCATCTTCTGGTCTTTCTTTTTGTCCATCCCACATGGACAACAGTCTGCACACCTGGCTTCTACACCACCATCTTCTGGTCTTTGTTTTTGTCCATCCTACATGGACGCCAGTCTACACCTGGCTTCTACACCACCATCTTCTGGTCTTTCTTTTTGTCCATCCCACATGGTCACCAGTCTGTACACCTGGCTTCTACACCACCATCTTCTGGTCTTTGTTTTTGTCCATCCCACATGGACACCAGTCTGTTCACCTGGCTTCTACACCACCGTCTTCTGGTCTCTGTTTTTGTCCATCCCACATGGACAACAGTCTGCACACCTGGCTTCTACTCCATCGTCATCTTTTGGTGTAAGACATTCGCGGCGATCAGCTAGGGTTACGAGAAACGTCTAGCCTCCCTAGGGTGGGTTGTCCACCAAAGGTTTTCGCAATTGCGGTTGTTCTTGCTTTTAACTGTAGTTCGACACCCTTATATACTATAGAGATGGGCCGATACCAGTTTAAACCGATACCGATATGATCCGATACTTGGGAAACCGATACGTACCGATACCGATATTTTACCCGATCCTTCGATTAAACCGATATCAAACCGATACCGATATGGTATCGGTATCGGCCCATCTCTATAGATGATTCTCGATCCAATTTCGGTACTTGAAACTATAAAACTGGCTTTTCATACGAAAAACCCATTTTAGACACTAGTTACGTTATCCAAAAATAGATGAAAAACTGTGCTGTCTCAGAGTTTAGGTCTTATGGCGCCATCTACTCTCAACATAAGTATTTATTTTCTTCAAAAAATATCGGGTAGAAATATCGGGTAGAAATATCGGTTCATTTTTAACCGATACCGATATATCGGTTAAAGCCAAATATCGGTACCGATACCGATATGGTATCGGTATCGGCCCATCTCTAATATACTACCTATTTGAGTAAGGCGAAGCAACCGGCGTATACTTCATTTCAAACGCCAATATTAGTCAAGTTTCTCAAGAATGTTTAATTGTTCTTTATCAACACGATGTAACGCTCAATAAGGCGAACAACTAACGAATAAAATATTTAATATTAATTCAATTTATTTTAATATTTATGATAGTCTTGTTTCTCAACTCAAAATTAATATGGAAAGAGTTAAAAAGCAGTCTATGTTTTTGTCTCTGTGTGTCCGTCCATTGTTACACTAGTGCGTCGCGATAGCAGTTAGCCTTGAGTTGATGTGTTAAGAAATCATACCGAACCTTAATATTCCCTTTTTCTATAATATATATATACTTCTATAATATGTGGAAGAATTTTTCGTAATTATGATGCATTTAGTACTTTTGTAGCTTTAAAGCACTGTTTCATTTTGATATTCCAAAGATTTTTTTTAATATTGTTATTTGAAATGGCTGTTTATATATTACTTAAGCTATTCTACATATGTATATAGAATAATTCTTGGTTTACTGATTTCATGAAGAAAACTAAGACCTAGACTCCGGCGGGTATATAGGCTTAGTGAAACAAAGAGTAAATAATTGAGGCCTGAGGTGAAGTAAACTTTGGACTTTGATTTTCGTGTCTGAAAAGAAGAGACATCAACGGTTCAGAGTAAGCCGAAAGTTAAATACACTCTTAAATAATCAGGTGAAGATTTTATAATAGAAGAAAAGATCATTGTGGCATTTAGATTAGTAAAAGGGCTAATGGTAAACGGGTAGTAGCTACAGACGTTTTATTATCTTTATGGTGCGCATTGACTATTAGTGCGTCTAGCTACAATTTGGCTTTGGTGTAATTGAACGTTAACATTCATGTAGGCAAACTAATAATATTGTTGAGTTGAGACGAGAAGATATTGTTTACACTTGAAACCAGTTGTGAATGTAGCTATCAGAATATACGGTAAACAGCTGAAGCGTAGACTTCATTTCCTGTTCTTTTCCCCATTGACTGATTTCCATGGGTCCAAGATTTATCCTTATTGGATGTAAAATGTCGTCTGCCTTACTGTATATTCGCTATGCTTGAAATACTGCTTCAATATTTCGCAAATTTTTACTTCAAAAAAGAGAAATAATTCCATATCTAGGTAAATAAGTTTGTAGTAGTAGATCTCTTGACTCGGAGAGGTAAAATTTTGGTTTTCCCAACTTGTTTCGTACTATGCTGTTAGTCATAGGAGAGGGAAATTCGCGGAATTGAGAAATCATTCAACTTGGTTTGGTTGGGAGCTTCGGGCCGGGCGCGTTTAACGATCGGTTAGGTATCTTTCTTCGGGATTTCAGAAAGACGGTTAGTAAGAAACGAATTGAGCTCTCTTCATATTACATGAAGTCAATTGTGTTCGAAACTGTTTTATATGAAGATGAAAGGTAACTATTAATAAAAGCATCAAAACTATATCCATGCCTGGTTTTAATTCATGCTTTGTTTTATCAGGAAAATTATTTTAGTGGTGTTTGGTAATGAACATCAAAAATAAAATGAGGCAAAAATCCAATATTAAGTTTGACCAATTAGTGACTAATCATTTTGTGACCTTTATATAGTACGTATAAACCAGGACGTTACAGGAAGTGTGAATGTTTGAAATTATTGGGGTGGGAGAAGTTGCTCCCTCTCTGATCCTTATCTTCAGTGCCATGTTGTGATTGTGAGGCATTCTACGTCAGCCAAGATGGTCAAGTACTAATTCAAACTGAACTGCTAGCCTTTCTCCCTGCAGCCTCTTGGCTAACTAACACTGGGAGAACTGGACGATTGACAAAATTTAAATGGACGCTCGCGATATTTTAGATGGACGCTCGCGATATTTTAAATGGACACAACTCTCATAGAAAAAAACCAAAATTGCATAGATTTTCGAAGGCTTCTTAGACCATTCTTGAGTGCGACGTGCAATATTGCATACCGTCTTAATTTTATATAACATTCAAATATTTTCCAAAAGTTCAATGTTTATTGAGAACTGAAATAGTTGAAAATGTGTCCGAGTCGGGACCACCTCTGATAGAATAAAACCAAAGTTGCATAGATTTTTGAACGCTTCTTGGACCATTCTTGAGCGCGACGTGCAGTATATGTATCTGTAGCTGTATACCCTCTTAATTTTATGTAACATTTGAATATTTTGCCAAAGTTCAATGTTTATTGAAAACTGAAATAGTTGAGAATGTGTCCGAGTCGGAACCACCACTGATAGAGCAAAACCAAAGTTGCACAGATTTTCGAAGGCTTCTTGTACCATTCTTGAGTGCGACGTTCAATATTGCATACCCTCTTAATTTTATATAACATTCAAATATTTTCCAAAAGTTTAATGTTTATTGATAACTGGAATCCAAAGTGATTTCCTCATTTTTACTTTCTAAAGTGGTAACTTTATCGTTTTGTGACGCCTCGTCGCCATTTTCTGATCTGACATCGTTATTTGCTTTCGTGAAAGCCGGAATTGAGGGTGGTACTGATTGGTAATGTCCTTCCCGACTTTGAGACTAGAAAAATAATGAAGTCAAGAGCTTTTATTAGTTAAAAACAGATCCCAAACAAAATAAAATACCTGTTCAGAGGAGTACTGTTTTTCAATCGTATTTAAATGTGAATGGTCAACGTGAAAGTCTTCATTATTTTCGAACGTGTTTTCAGTTGTGATCTTTGCAACCGCACCCCTCAACTGTGATTCATTTTGAGGTTTTGAAACTGATGATGACACAACACGACAATAAGGCGTTCTAGCAATTCTAAATCTATTATTAGAATTGTCACGAGTACAATCTCCTGCAAAGTGACCCCAGCTCCCACAATTAAAACATTGAACTCTTTTGGAGTATGTTGACGAAGATAAACCTTGGGTTTCATTCTGTTTTACCGTATTTTTCTTTGAAGAGTTTCGTTAGTTGTATTTCGCTTAGTGCTAAGGATTTAGTCAGCACAAATCTATATCTACTAAATTCAATTTTTGCCCCAAAACAGCATAGGGTGACTGATCCTAACGTAACTAAAGCTTCATCAGTTGAAACTAACATTTTGTGTCCGCACAACACCTTCGTTTCCAACTCCAGGTCCACTAAAGTAATGCCTATACAATGGCTCACATCTTCTACCCTTTTTGATGTTGTCAGTCAACTTTTAAAGGTAATCTTGACAAATGCCTTTCTCCCCGAATAAGACAAACAACTTTCCCCTGGCCTACTTGTATTTTCAATAAATAAGGCGGTGTTTCGGTTCTATAAGAAATAAACATAAGATTAAACGCAACATTTATTGAAGCGATAGAATTCACAGAAAACGAGCCAAATAAAAATAAACGATTATTAAATTAAATTGGTTTTATAAACCATTACAAACCTCAGCATTCGAGCCATGTTCCGGCCACGGTGTTTATCGAAAGTGCGAGATATATAATTCCACTGAAAGTAAGGCGGATGTTTTTTTCTATAAACAAAAAATATAACGAGAAAAAGTTACATCGACGTAATGGAAGCGATACCTTTCAAGGAAAAATAAGCAAAAAAAAGCAAGGAAAAAAATAACCGTTTCAAAAACGTCAGCATAGTGTTCCTTGTTATTATCTATTATATTTGTAACTTATTTAGCGCAAGGGGTATTAAAGCTCTTGTTTAAACTAATAATCATTTTTATACGTATTCACCCTATTAACATTCTTTCTGTTTTTCCATTCACTTAGTATGTCAGGTTAAGAATCCAGAAGAAATCCATAACAAAGCTTTCAATCTTGACGTCAAGATGTCCTCATTGACTGTTGATACAGGTGGAATTTGCCTTCATATGTACACACAATTACCGCTCGAACAACATTGAAAGTGATGGACATATTTGTAGACGTTAGTTCAGTTTCTCCATTCCTTAAATTATTTTTAACCATCATCTTAATGTGAACTAAACATCTCTCGCCGTTAAAGATAAGAGTTTAGATATTTTAAGACGTAGTTTGTTAAAGATCACTTCTAAACAAATCACTTCAATGATTGTTACAATTCAAATAAAGACTATTTCATACCTTTTTTTATTTGGTTTAGTTGCCAAATTCGCAAGCACCCTTTATAATGATGGTCATATTACATATGCCAACGTCTATTAGAATTGGTTGATTAACTACACCTGCTCCGACCGTTTAAGCGATAAATGTTTGTTGGTTAGCGTCCGAAAGACTGAAATTACCAAGGGGGCGGTAGACGGCTCCCCGAAGGTATCCCATCCAGCGTCCCTAGAATCGCTTTCTGGATTGGGCCCACATCCACCTTCGTGATGACCGCAGTTGGATATCCTCCATTTTTGACAATGGCCATCTTTTCTGAACTGGCTGCATCACTATATGACTTCGTCCTTTTGGCCGACGCCCGCGAAGTACCAGGCGAAGGAGTCGAGTCCTCCACTCTAGGCCTCTTCGTCGAGCTGTCGCGTGTCGCCGCACCCTCGACTGGGGTGGTGACCGCTTCAGAGCCCGATTCAGCTTTATGCAGAGCAATCTAGCTTTAATGAAACAGAGACGTAGATAAGTTTAATCCTACAAAAGCAATATTTGTTATAAGCATACGAAACTAAGCTTAATCCTACAAAAGCAATCTTTGTTATAAGCATACGAAACTAAGCTTAATCCTACAAAAGCAATCTTTGTTATAAGCATACGAAACTAAGCTTAAAAAATCTATCAATCAATCAAATATTGAAAGGTTGAGAAAAAAAGAGGAGATCGGAAAAACCCGACACCTCCCCCTTGAGTGGCCGCCATCTTGAATTACCATTTACTGGCTGCATATTCTCTATTGTAAATTGTTTACAGCCAACATCATAAATGAATTCAGTTTAACATGATTATTTTCGAGATTCGGGATATATTCAGTAAGCTTATAATAATAATATGTGCTAAATTGGTTTTCAAAGACAAAACTCCCAACTGCTTTTATTTTTTTAAGTCAGAAAATAAATTTGAGGATACAAATATAAATTGCGTTAGCCGAGTTTAACCGTGTTGTCTTATGTAAAGTTACGCGAGATCGGATTGTTTCAGATCCAGTAGAAAAGCTGCTAAGTGGACGTCACCAATGATTAAACTGATTGAGATAAGGTAATAATTTTGGCCTACACATTCTTTCCAGAAGAATGTACAACAATACGCAGGAATATAATTTAGTTTTAAGCTTGACGTGGCACCGCCATTCTTTATATATATTATAATCCGAGTATATAACTGCGCTAGGCTTAGAATAGCCTTAAAACGAATTGGAAGAATCCCATCAGTTTGTGATTCCAGAACCATTTCATGATGCGGAAACTGGAAAAAGAAAAACTAAAATCGATTAATCAAGTTTTAAGCTGGACGTGGCAGCGTCTTTCTTAAAACTAAATTTAGTCGGCATTAGAAGCAAATTTTAAGCTTTAGATGCAATATTCCAAGTGAATGTTAAGACGCCAACCGAAGAGAGAAAACTCTAGCCTATTGTTTCCACGTCCACCCAAACTGAGGTACAATAGAATTGAGTAATTTAATCGTAAGAACGTCGTGGCGGCGTGGTTCTTATGATTAAATTAACTCGATGTATGAAGCGTTTTTATTTGGAGGAAGTGTACTCCGAGGGGTCTCGCCAGTAGCCCTAATCCCCTCTTAACGCCAACCTATGGCTCGATGACAGAGCCCTGGAAAGAAGAAAAAAACAAGATAAAGGTTATTCGTTGAAATGCACTTACAAGGGGGGAAGCGGAAACTCACCTCTGGCTCATCTACTTCTAAAGTTCACTTACAGATTTGAGCTTAAGCAGCATTGCCGCTGTTTCCCCTCTATGGCCAGATCGCTCGTACCGCGTCAGAGCCCTGGCCCTTTCTACGACCGAGGTGGTTAGTCCGGAAAAAACCGAAATACCTAAGTATATTGTGGCTACTTTGGCCAAGTTGGGCATTATGCTCTCTTTTGCCCTCCAAATGTGTAGAGGAGCCAGGTTACTTCTCTTGTCCACTTTTGGTGGCAAAACTTCCTTCAAATAGTTTGTCACCTCCACGAATGGTGTTGTTGATAATTCCTGACCCTGTACCGTGCCGGTTTCATTAGCCAGGATAGGACATATGAAATCTCCGGCTTCTGACTCAGTTATAGCCACCCGCTCCTCTTCGATTTCTCGCATTTCCGTTTTGATCATTTCCAATACCTTGTCAACATTTGGTAAACAAAATAGAAGATATTCTCCACTCCATTCTGGAGTAACATAATTACCTATAATTTGTGAAATGCATGTAAAATTAGCGAACGTACCATGGTAAACATAAATAAATAGTGATTTTTTTACCCATGAACAAATCTTCTTCTATTTTTTTTCGAAAATCCTCGAAATGGGTGCGGCAACCGGCTCCAAGCATTCAAATTCTTTCGAAGCCTCCTGAAACGGCTTGTACACTTGGAGTAACTCGGTTATCGTGTCAAAAATCGTTGACGCAGGGTTATCAATTTCGTTTTCTCGGATGACCCCTCTCAGGCAATGAACCATTCCCTCTCCGTACTATAGTAAATATAAAGTTAAGTTCTTTATTGGTATGGGCACTGCCTGTATTCTTGAAGTAGCTAACCCACCCTGTATAATTATTCTATTTCTCTAAAAATACTGTATCAAAGTGATATAATAAGACATATGAATTTGTAGTACCTGAACAAGACATTCCATCGCGTTAAATAGGGAATGAATCCGCATATTTTTGGTTTCCTGGAAAACCTTTCCTCCTGGCGATAGAATGGAAAATTTTTTCCCCAAACTGGGCGAGTTTCTGAGCTTCGTCAGCCATTGTTCCACCTTTTCAAAAATTTTGGTGGCTTCGGTGGAGGCTTTAACCTGTCGTAGGAACACCTTGTGGAGGGTGTAAGACATACACCATATCCCATGTTTTTCCTTGGTTATAGACGTCCAAAGCCGTTGGCGCGTCAATATCAGAACCGAGTATATCTGCAGAAATACATATGATAAGTAGTTTTCCGGAAACAAAATCATATATGGTGATCTTCTTATTCTACTTACTTCAGCCGTTTTCAGTCCACTTTCATTGATGGTCTTTTCTATTTTCCCCTAATTGCTTTCAGACGAAAGTGCCTCCATTTCATCCACGCTTGAAAATCCAATTGCAATAGTGTGTTGTTGCCAATTTTCATCTATGAAATTGCATTTTAGCTCTACAATTTGGCCCCAGCGAACGACTAAGAGATGTTTTTCATCCTTATTCGACTAGAATGATGACCAAAATATTTAATGGTTATGAGAATAACTATATAAATTAAAAAACCCATAAAATTATGAAAAGCACAAACCATTTTTGGTTGTCTGTTCTTCACCAATTTTTGGACTTCGGCTAACAGCGACGACGAAGATGGCACCGTAACCTGAGGTCCTCCTCTGGCGATGGCCTCTCAAAAACCCGGTAGGTCCACCGTTGTAAAGGACAGACCGTCATTGGCCACCATGGTCATAAGCGCTCTTTCGAAGTTCAATTGATTCGGCGAGTCAGCCTTGAACTTCACCACTTTCAAGACTGGAGCCAACAGCTGCTCGCCTGATCTTTTGGCCTTCTTTTCTCTCAAAATTCCTTGGTGAGTTTTCTTTTGGAATAGATAAATCCAAAATTTGAAGGAATTGGTAAATGTGAAATTATATTAAAAACGGGTAACTCATTACCTGGACATGACGCTCCAAGTTGCCTGCAGTGCTTTGCTGTACTTTGGTCCATCGACCACATTTTTCCCATTTGCACTGCACCACGATATATTTCGTCACAGCACCAGTATCGCTTAAAATATGTCCGCGATACTCGTAGTGATCCTGTATATTAGCGCTCGCGTAGGAAGGTCGACTTTTTTGGCCGCTCCGTCCTAAGCCTTGTCAAGGTAGTTTTGCTTCACTATATTTGAAACGTTAAATAAAAATACGATAGATCTTACTAGATCCAAAGTTTTATTCAATAAATATAATTAACGAAGGGAAACTTTTAAACCGATCCATTTTTAATAATAACGAACTGTACTTCTACACGAACTTTTAAACTTCCCGCTATGGACAAAAGCAGCCCATCATGCGGACGATAAATCGACACACCGAACTCCGCTCGCGGAGGACAGAAACTCAAGTATTGCCTGCGAACTGGGTGCAAATTCGATCGTAAAGAAGAGAAAACGAACAGGATATCTACGGTATCGTGTGATCTTTGCTTACAAAACTTTCATTTATTATGTGTAGAAATTAAAGCCTCAGATGCGAAGAGATTCTATCTCTGCCAAGACTGCAGAAATAGAATCAATAACCCCTGCCATTGCAAAGGCTTAGCAACAAAAGTTATGGATTTAACGCAAAAGGTTACTTCCATGTCCGAAGAACTTAATACTCTTAGAGAAGAAATTAAGGCCGATATAACACCCATATTACAAGATCTCAAACAAGTCCCAACTTCAAAGTACGTTGCAAATCAACTTTTAACAATCCGTGACGACTATACCGGCATGGTTAACACCATATCCGATAATCTAGAGAAAGTGAAACATAGCATTATAGATGATATGGAAAGACGATTAGAGACTTACCAGCTAACCTCGAAAGAAAGCAAAGAAATATTGGAAAACAAATTAGCTAAACAATATACAGTGCCTATGCATGACAGCATAACAGAAACTAGTATCATAACGGAACCGCCAACACAAATTAAGGCTGCCCGTGTACCGCATCTGTTACCACCCGAACTTTTAAAGATAACACCATTAATGCCTGTTACTGACTTTGCCAATAACATATCTCTTAGTAGATTCAACAAAGGTAACAAACATTTCCAAGTTAACAATCCTGAAATAGCTATTCTCCAACCGCCGGGACAATACCCTAAACCTCATTCAACTCAACAGTTGAAACAGTATCAAAAGAAATTAGGACCTAAAGGACTAGGCACAATGCCCGCAAACACGCTTAACTCGTGCAAAATTCAACTGCCTCCTAGTCTTAAGGACTTTTTCATAGGAAACTGTGCCAAAACGAGCACAGAAATTGACTTTACAAGTTTTCTCTCTGAACAAGGACTCGCTATCTCTGGAATAAGACCTACTTACAAATCTCAGTCTAACTCTGCTACTTACAAATGTTACATCCTACGTACATCCTCAACCGTCGATGAAGTTCTTCAAGCTAAAATATGGCCTCAGGGAGTCTCATGTATCGAGTTAGGAAAATCTACAACTAACCCTAAAATCTGGGGAACTAATATAAGTCAGGAGGCTCTGGCACTCTCCCATAACCCAAAAACGAGATACTTCATATCCAATTGCCACATATCAGTCACAAGTGATCAGATAAAGGACCATCTAGCCGATATTGGTATAACAGCATTTTTAACTATAACACCTTCGTCAAAAAATTCCAACTGGACTCATAGCTTTATTGTTGAATGTACTACTTCCTGTGATGAGATCATACTTGAACCAAACAACTGGCCACACCCTATAAGAGTCCAACGCTATAAAGAAAGAGCGACTTCAACAACCATTAATTGACAACAACCGAAATCAAACATAAATACGAATCCCATCGTCAACCGTATTAAAGGACTGCACATCGCACACGTTAACATACGAAGCCTAAAAGCCCATACTACAGACATAGCTAACATTCTTTTCAATAATGGCATAGATATCTTAGCTGTTACCGAAACGTGGCTAACTCCCTTAATGCCGGATACACTGTTCACCATCAGTGGATATACTTTGATTCGGAAAGATAGGGAGAGCAAAAGAGGTGGCGGCATAGCATTCTATTTTAAGGATCACTTAACTATATGTGAGAATCAATTAACACACGAACAACCGGAAACCTCATCACTTGAATTTTTGTGGTGCTCTCTCCTCGTAAAGAATTCTAAACCATTAGATATACTCTGCTGTTACTGTCCACCTAACCGTGAATATAAAACTACTTTCGAAGACTTGGGGGTGGTGATATCTAAAATACATTCGAGCGCTACTCAGGAGTTAATTGTTCTGGGGGATTTCAACACGGACTTACTACAACGACCATTAACTGCTAAACATAAGGTACTTGAAATGACTATGAACTCATTTTCCCAGTTAATCAAAGAACCCACGCGAATAACACTAATTAGTGTTACACTTATCGACCATTTTTATACTACCCATCCTCAACATATGACGCACAGTAAAGTTATTCCCAATGGTGCATCAGATCATGACATTATTCTTTCTGTACGTAAAAAATCTTGCCCGAGACCTCAAAAAATCATTACTAAAGTTAGAAATATGAGAAATGTTAATATGGAGGATTTTATAACATCTCTAACGCAGGACGTGGATAAGATTAATGTCATTAAAGTTAACTTGGCAGTATCACAGTTAAACAAGGCCTTACTTACGAATATTGATCACTACATACCCTTAATTCATCGTCGTAAATATGTTAAGTCACCCCCGTGGCTTAACAATGAAATTAAGTATAAAATGCATTTACGCGACATAGAAAAGAAAAAATCTTATAAAACTCCGTCAAAACTCGAAAAATATCGTAACTTAAGAAATGAAGTAACCTTAATGGTCCGAAAGGCCAAAAACGCCTATTTTAAGTACCACCTTATCCAACCTTCAAGTCCTAAAAACACCTGGAAAAACCTTAAACCTTTTATTAAAAGCAAAGGGCACACTGTTAACGCGTTGAAGTCAGACGAGGTAGGGAATTTAGAAAGGGAAAGTAACTTAATGGCAGACCTATTTAATAAACATTTCACAAGTAACCAGGCCTTAATGACTGTAGATTTAGCTAATTATGTGCCCTATGAACACAACGGTCCGAAATTTCAATTCACTGATGTCACTGAAAAATATATTTTCGAACTCTTAAAAAAACTACCAAATAGTAAAGCGATAGGTATTGACGGGATCTCGACAGCCCACCTAAAAGGAACGGCAATCCTGATAGCCCCTATCTTATGTAAAATAGTAAACGCTTCTTTCAAAACTGGTATTTTTCCCGATATATGGAAGGTGGCCAATGTCGTACCCTTGTTTAAATCAGGCGACCCTACTTTAGCAAACAATTATAGGGGCATTTCTATACTACCAAGTATGTCTAAAATTCTAGAAAAATCGGTGCATTCTCAAATAATGGATTTCATTATCGCCAATAAGGTTTTCAACCCTACGCAATCAGGCTTCGTACCAGGACATTCCACTGAAACTGGAATTTTAAATTTGCATGAAAGAATACTTAATGAACTCGAGCAAGGTAAATTCGTAGGCGTCGTATTTATAGATCTGAGCAAAGCGTTCGATTGTGTAAATCACATAGTATTGTTAAAAAATCTTGAAAGTTGTAACTTAGACCCAAATGTTATAAATTGGTTTTCCTCTTATTTAAACAACCGTCGACAACAAGTTAATTTAAACGGGAGTACTTCTTCCCTAGAAAAAATCAAGGCTGGTGTCCCCCAGGGAAGCATACTTGGCCCCCTTTTATTTAACTTATATGCAAAAGACAATTATCGCGCAATCAGCGAATCTGGTCTATTGGAATATGCTGACGATGAAGCACTCATTAATTCTGGCTTCGACATAAATAACTTGATTTCTAAACTTGAAAACGATTTCTTAGCTCTACGTAAAGTATTATGTCAAATCGGATTAGCGATCAATATTCAGAAAACAGTTTTTATGCTTCTTTCCCCAACCCGCAAGAAGAAATTGGAAATCAGTGGCATCACAGTGTTGGGCAATACCGGTATCGTCAGAGAAAAAGTAGTCAAATACTTAGGGCTAAACATCGATGAAGATTTTTCTTGGGAAAAGCATATTGATTATACATGTAAAAAAATTAAGAAACGTATTTGGCTACTCCACCCCTTATTCTGTGCCCTGAACAAGACGACCCTATGTATGTTATACAATGCATTAATCCAAACACTCTTTGACTATATGGACATATTCTATGAGGTCTCTAATAAATCAAACCTGAACCATTTGCAAGTCCTACAAAATAACTGCGCGAGACGCATATTACATAAAGGGAGACGCTCTTCCGCCTCTGACGCTAGATCGGAGTTAGATTGGTTGGATTTATCAAGCAGATATAACCTTCACCTAGCAGTATTAATATTTAAAATCATAAATGGTAAAACCCCTGAGTATGTATTGGACCTTTTTAAATCAGCCCTAAACGGACCAAAACAAAGTCATATAACAAGAGGCAACTTACACAACTTATATATGGAAAATACATCAAATAAATTTAACCAAAAAAAGATTAAAACTCGAGGTATATCCTTATGGAATAGTTTACCACTATTTCTAAAACAATTTAATTCCAAATCCATTTTTGTAAATGAAATGACCAAGTATCTAAAAGAAAATAGAACAAAAACATGATTGTTATATACATCTAATTTTTTATGTAATTTATATAGCGGACTCCCTTGTAAACCAGAACTTTACTCTGAATGGGAATATCCGGAAATAAAGCTTATTATTATTATTATTATTATTATATTGCGCACTCCCACACCACTCTCTTTGAATTTCAAAGCAAATGCTTTGACGATTCTCCGAGGTAAGGACTGAAGGTCAGACCCGCAATTTCCGTCGTCCTAGTCCTCCAAAGCATTAGTCATTTCAGGACAGTTAAAAATAGAGGCCTGGGATGTTCCCGCGGAAGAAAAAAGTGACACATTATGCACCGTTACAGAACCTACCAATTCGGAATCCGAATCCAAATCACTGTAAATTCTATCGGCATCCATGGCTTCAAAAATTTAAGATAGGTTAAATATATAATATGGAGACAACCACTAATGAATTTCCAAAACAACCTTAAAGCAGATAGCCCCTAAGATTTTGAGGGTCAATTTTTTAAAATTTTACCAAAAGGACAATGAAAAGTTTATTAAATTTTGAAGAGAAAAAAGTTATTCCAAAAGGCTTCTCAAATTCTACCCCTGATGGTTTTACTCAATACCACCCGTCACTCAGACTACTCCAGCTGGTGAGAAACACTCAGAGAATATGTTAAACTTCCTGGAAAATTAATTGAAAAAAATGGTTTCGTTATTTTATTTACAAGGGTATATGTATATAAATCGCGAGCTTCTTTAAGTTTTCTCTACCGTTCCATTCGTAGCTGTATCTTTTCTTGCTTTTTTTTTTCCTTTAAAAAAATAATTCGATAAATCTAACAGAATCGTCTAAAGAAAAAAAACATTACCATATTATATATATATATTATTTTTTTAAAGGAAAAACAAAAGCAAGAAAAGATACAGCTACGAATGGAACGGGAGAGAAAACTTAAAGAAGCTCGCGATTTAAAAGCAGAACAAAAGGAAAATGAGAAATTAGCAAAAAATTTTAGCATTCCATCCAAATTCCACGTTATTTAATGAAAATAACCTAGTCGAGTTTGGTTTGGACTGATACAACGCAGCAATGAGGTTTTTCAGCTATTGATAAAAAACTATACGTTATATAATTGAAACACTTGGAATCAATGATAAATATAAAATAAGCTAACCTCGTGAGAAGAACAAATTATCCAACACATATCGTGGAATGGCCAAAATGGATTTGGGAAGCTTACTGGTATTTCATGTTCATTTGTATTGGAAAATCCGAAACTTCCTTTATGATTGACTGATGTTTTCATGACACCAAGATTAGTGGATGCTCCATCACAAACCAGGCCCCGAACATGAAAGTCATGCATTTCAAAAAGAGCGATGACATCCATTAATACTCCTTATAGCACGTTTTGCTTGATATTGCCAGCTGACGATATGTAAGGCCCAAAAATAACAAACCTATTCGAAATATCTTTCCATAGAAATTGGGGCATGTATTCAGCCTTCCTTGGAGTTTCATCATTCAAATATGAGTAAACGTCATGATGACAACTCATCTCTTTAAGGGTCATGGCTACAACTATAAGTTCATTATTTGTGGAATTCCACATAACCTTCCCAATCACTTTAACTTAGTCGAAGATCAGAATTCCCTCCCCTAAAGGAGGTTGATGTCCAAGTTATAATTTCTCAATTTTCATTTTTTCATACAAAATCTTTTGTTTAGATATGTAATTGTCTAATAGTCCAGGTCTTTCCAAGTTTGCCCTTCACGGAAGCCTCACTTGGAAGTTGTACTAAATTGAAGCTTTTCAATGCCTTGAATGCTGCTGGGCTTCGAACGTGCACCGCTAAAGCCAAGCGGTAGGTAATCATCGACCATCTGTTTCGCTTTGACCCAGTTTCTAAGTGTATATTTTGGAGATTTAATCAAAATTAGAATTCATTTTAGGGTTAAACATTTCTTTAAACTGGAATGAAACAGTACAATAATTTACCTTTTTTGTCTTGATCTTTTAAAAAGTTCTTCTTATCTGTTTCATGTTGAGCCTGACGATCCTTTTTTCCCAGACTGTTCTTAAGGCTAATTTTATTTGCAAATCTGGTGCAGTGTTTATAACATCATTTAGTCTAGCCGGAAATTTAGTCGATATTAAATCTACTATTTCATTAAGTTCATTAGACTGAGTGTTATTTAATACAAGTGTTATTTTGGACAGTTTTTGTCGCAAGACTTTCAAATTTCGACCCAAATTTTGACGTTCGCTTCGAATGTTAGCAATTCTTTTCTTTCGGCTTCTCGGAGTGAGTCTAGAAATAGCGTCTCTTGACTGACAATCTGTTTTCAATACCTTAGCTGGCCCTTTCTCTATTTCGATTTCAGCTTTTCGTTTTACAGCGTTTCGTTTATCACGATCCATGGAGCCTAGCACCCACCGTGTACATTCTTTACAACCATAGGCGTAGAGTTTCGAAAATGTTTGGAGGGGCCCGGCCCAACCGGCCTGGACCAATACATAGATAGCATCATGCATGATGCATGCATATGATGCATATGATGTATATAAATTCCTAACGAATATTAAGTTCTAAATTTATATATACTACATTATATATTATATTTATTAAGTATATCCATGTAATATGTTTTCCTCTAAAGATAATCTAGGCCGTTTTAAAACAAATTTATCCGTATTTAAGCATTACAAGGCGAATGTAAAAATGCTTACAAAAATTTCGAGACCACTTTCAAAACTCGGGAAAATCACCAACTTAGAAAACCATATTAGCGACTTAACCCATAAGACTAATTTATACTTGTGCCTCGAAAAACATTTTGAAAATTGTTTATCAACTCTATGGAGTTTTACCAGCGCCGCACCTTAACAGGGGTAGTAGATGTTTAAAGGATTATCAGCCCGAGCCTTTAACGTACGTTCAGACGAGAGTGCGGCAGAGGGTTTTTTAACGGGTATCTATAATGCGCGCCGTCTTGTTATTCCCTATCGAGGACAAATTGAATTCCTTTTCCGAGTATTCCCCCATTTATTGCGTTCCACCGGACCTAAGCCGTTCCACAGCGCGCCTATTTCTCTCAGATTTCGCATCCTGCCGCCATCATCCTTGATTCGGCTTTGAATTGCACTAAAATCTAGAAGTCCGGTAGACTGTACTGCGCATGACACGCCGATAACTATGTCGCAATTTCTGTCTCCCATCAAATCCCTCTTAAAGCATCTAGTATCCCTGGCCTTACATTCGTCGCACTATTCCAAAAGCGGATTATGCTTCACACAAAGTACGTAAGTCCCAATTTTCCATGGCTTT
Organism: Phalangium opilio; assembly: GCF_054372755.1. Lineage (NCBI taxonomy): Eukaryota > Metazoa > Arthropoda > Arachnida > Opiliones > Phalangiidae > Phalangium > Phalangium opilio. The sequence continues at coordinate 1,284,613 of NW_028324195.1, forward strand.
GGCCATATATTTCATGACATTCTCGAAGTAAAAACTAAACAGACGAACAAAAAAGCTTTTAACCAATCATAAGTCCCCTAACCGTAGATAGCCTCTTTAACGCCAGACCAATCGGCGACGGCTATTACTATTTTCTTGCATGGGACCTCGACTCGACCTCGCCGTCGACATAACCAGGAAGCTCGGTAGGCAAATTTGCGGTATCGTTCGTTAGTCGTAATATTATATTCAACGTTTTAAAGCTCAAGTTTCGAAAATTTCGAGTCATTTAACAAGTCTTCAACTAAATATTATAAGAATTTTTTTAATTTCAACAGAAAAATAGCTCTGTGAATAATAGTAGACTCGAAAACTACACTAAGCCTCGGCTAGGTATCGGCGGTATCCCGATTCCCGACCCTCCAGCGGCTGGGCTCGACGTAGCCGCGAGAACAGAAAAAAATCCTCGTAAAAAACAGATACACGGCGTCTTAAATAGTCTAAGCAAAAGCTACCCAGATTGATAAGATCTTCGTGCCTTGCTCCCCCAAAAAATCTTTGGTATTGTGTATAGTTTTAACTAAAGAATATTCAGTCTTTATATTAGTTCCCTAATTTATGTACCTGGTAAATCGGTTCTTAAAGCGGAAGGATCGCCGCCCTACCGAATTATAATCCTCCGCATAAAGGGGGGGGGGTTCTTTCCCAGGAGTTGGAGAATATCGTGTAGCTCCTCCAGGCACAAAGGCACCTTCAGACTATACTAGACTAGAGCATGCAAAAAACGGGTTATTTTCAGAAGACCAGTTGCACTTTTCAATCACATCCCTCATTCCTTCCATTATTTGTGTCAACGGTCAACGAAATTGTTGTAGTATCTAAATTTATTTCACGTGAAAACCATGAAAACCAGCCAATCTGGTTAAGATGGGCTGCCAGCCGCTGCTGACTCGACCGTCAATTCACTTTTTCAACGAAATGGAAAAAAAATCTCTTAGAAACTACACTTTTTAGCCACATCGTATGATATACATCTACGATGTGGACATTAGTATGACCTGCCTTGTTGGCGGTGGCATTATAGGAGTATCTCTGTACTGCCTTTGGCAGTATAAAATTTTTCTTTCCTCATTGAAGGGAGAGTCAATGGGAGCTGATGGGAGAGGATTGTGGTGAGGTGATATTTTTCGTTCGTCATTGAAGTAAGAGTTAATATGAGATGATTAAGCATTGCATTAAATTTAACTAGTAAGGTTAAGCATTGTTTGGTTCACATTTGCTCTATGTTTCAAGCGAGAGTGAGAGGATTATGGTATAGCCTTAAAATGGAAGGTTTATTACTACCTTTAAAATTCCTATCACCCGTCGACAAGTATTTCACGCTTTCAATCCCACTCCCCTATTTCAACATTCAAAGAAATCGTGGGGAATTTTAAAAGCAAAAGCTTCTCGGAACCGGGTTATAACAATTATAACATAAGTAAATTTCAAGTTTTCTGTTTATGTCGCACTATTACAAATATAACAGAAGTGAATTTATTGAAGTAAGAATAATTAAGTTGATAACGATGTGGCTACTATTATGGCCCAGCCCTTGGGTCGTCTTGTTCACATTTTACAGAACAAAATAAAACTACTTTGTTCGGAAAACACTGCTCTGTAGTGGTTTTAATGGTTTTTTTGCGGTCAGTTAAACGCAAAAATTATTTTTATGAGGTCACTATCTTCATGATTTCGGTATTATGGATGACAAATTTTTGGAGGGGCCCGTGGCCACTTCTAAAATTTTTGGGGGGGCTCGCGCCCCACGGGCCTATAGAACTCTACGCCTATGAAAGCAAAAGCTTCTCGGAACCGGGTTATAACAATTATAACATAAGTAAATTTCAAGTTTTCTGTTTATGTCGCACTATTACAAATATAACAGAAGTGAATTTATTGAAGTAAGAATAATTAAGTTGATAACGATGTGGCTACTATTATGGCCCAGCCCTTGGGTCGTCTTGTTCACATTTTACAGAACAAAATAAAACTACTTTGTTCGGAAAACACTGCTCTGTAGTGGTTTTAATGGTTTTTTTGCGGTCAGTTAAACGCAAAAATTATTTTTATGAGGTCACTATCTTCATGATTTCGGTATTATGGATGACAAATTTTTGGAGGGGCCCGTGGCCACTTCTAAAATTTTTGGGGGAGCTCGCGCCCCACGGGCCTATAGAACTCTACGCCTATGTTTACAACGTGGAATGTTAAGTTTACCCACTGAAGTTTCGTTTAATTTTAGTATACATCGTTTCAAAATTCCTTCACATTTATTGGACACATACTTTGTATACGGGTATTTGAAGCAAGATATAAACGGTTAATGACTTTTTAAAGCTATTTCATCTTTAGAAAACCCACAACATATTTGATCATTTCCGCCATCAATCTCTTTTACCTTTTCTAGCATATCCAATAAATCCACTGATAAGTGCCACGTTTTGTCACTTTCATTAAACGAGAACGAATTAGAAATATGCTTTAGTTCTCCATGATGCAGCTGAAGTGAAGACTTAAACGTCTCTAACTATATCACAGTTCTAAGCGGCTTCAGAGTGACATTCAACTCACAAAATTCCCTGGAATTCGTGAAGCTTTGGTTTGGTTTTTCGAACTCGCTTACGAAATCATAAGGATAGTACACGTGATTTTTTTAGAAATAATTATGGAACGGTTTCCACGTAGGCACACGTATTCCAAATCCAGCGAATTTGGTTCATAATTGTTAACTAGCTTCTTTATGGCAAATAAAAATAATTCCAGTACCGTTTCAGCACCGGGGGCATCGGCGGCCTCCATTTTTTGTTTACTACTTTGCCCGCGTGTTTTTTCTCTATTTGGAAATACGTAATTCTCGTCTGTTTGACGTACCCCCACGGAATCCAATGGGAAAGCGAGGATCAATGACAGACATGAAAGGGGTGGGGCTTACTTTTCCACTTACACCGGCGTAAGGGTAGAAGCGTAAATCTGATTAATATGTGTCTTCTTATAGTAAATTCCTTCTTGGTATAGGCAAGAAAACATTTAAGAAACTATGTATAGTTCTCAGACTGATAGCGAAAGAGATAAGATTTCTACTCACGTGATTGACGTCACACCTTCGTTGCTGACTCGATAAGGCAACGCCATTTTCGAATTTTGGAGAGAGACTCTCGAATGGGAAGGTTGCATTTCATGGGCTCTGAAACCTTAGTTTAAATTAATACTCTCCTCCGTAATGTACTGATTTTTAATGCTAGATAGCGAGACCTTCAGAGGGCGTGTACGTTTTATTTGAAATATGTACATCAGCTCCATTGGCCAATTGAGTCACGTGTTTTAAAGACCTTACATTAGGGACTGAGAAATATAACAGAAACCGTGGCTTGCAGAAGCGCTGGGTTTGGGAGTTTGGTAAATCTCGCGTTTTTCCTCTCTCTCGTACCGGGTTTATTTGAATTTCTTTCCCCCTCCGAGCGTGGAAAGTTTCTCTTTAGGAATGTTTCTGTTTAGGCAAAGAGAGTATAGGGGAGGAGTGGAAAGTGGGGGAAAATCTTGTTGCTCTTTTTATCGCGCACTTTCAATGCGCAGTACCGAGAAGCTTCCGGTTATGAGGTCGCGAACTTTGGGAGTGTTGTCTGCCAAAGAGTCTGCTTGGTTAGGGAATAGGGTTAGGGTTCGCTTCGAAGATTCAGAACGGAAAAATGGAATCTTACCTTACATACGAATTATTTTTTCTAATTAAGCGTTATTAAAACCGTGTTAATTTAGATGATGTTTACTTTCGCATAAATATTACGGTTAAAGAATTATACGAAAAGCGAACAATGTTTAAAATAGACGGTAATGCTGTTGAAAAATTTCTCGCAGAATTTATGGAAAATAAAGATCTCAAAGAAGCTGTGTCCTTATACATTTTGAACCTATTCTCTAATGTTAAATCGAAACTCTCAACGAGAGATTCGTTTTACGTAGAAACCAACAAAATTTGAGTTGACGAAAGAAAGAATGGACTCTTGAAAAACATTTGAAGCTCCAGCGATTTATTTAAGGACTGTAATTCTTTTATTCAGAAGAATATAGTTTCTAAATTTCTTGGGATTTTCATAAGCCATGGTTAAACGAGAGGTTGGGGCTGATTTGCCTGCCCTTAAACATGAAGAAGAAAAACAAAAGGATTTAAAGCAATTAGAAAATGTTGACTCGGCTACCACCTATCGAAGTCCATTTGTTTATTTAACAAATTCGAAAATTAAAAAGAACCTTGATGTTTTGAGGCATGTTGCTGGTTTTACTGTGAGATCGTTGAAGAGAACAAAATGTTATGTAGCAACCCTAAACAACATATTTAAAAACCGGAATGATATATGTATAGACGTTGATTTAGAAGAAGATGAATCTGAGGAATGGGTCGCTAAGTTATCAAGAGGAGGGCTCATTAAAGTCACAGATGAATATTTTCAATTCATAATCGAAATAAAGAAAGTGTCAGAAGTGGAAAAAACAGGAAAAGGGATCTTAAAACTGTAACTATCAACCATATTTTGCAAATAAGTGATATACGTGAACGGTGGAGGGTTATTTGCCATGATAATGAAGAAAAATGGTTAGTTCTTCTTTTGGACACGTTTTTGAACACAAGGGGGAAATGTTTAGTTAGAGATTTGCTGTAACATTACCAACATGATACCCAAGAGACTCTGTAAGCCCAAAAAGCCCATAATGGCGGTTATGGAGTATATTTTTCTTCGTGTTGTTTGACTTTAGAAAGGAAGACAACTAAATTATTGTTTTAAAATACTGTTAGTTTACAAAATATAAGGGTTTGCGTTGTTATAATTTAAATATTATGCCTTTGTTTTGTGGGAAATAAGTTTCACGCAACAGAGACACTCTAGTAAATGATAGGAACATAAAATGAGGCACCATCCCATAGCGAAGGTATTTGGTCATTCATAGGCCATGATCAAGATAATTGTGTTTTTATACAAATTACAAGCCTTTTCTTTATGCTCTTTAAGATTTTATGGGGGTAAAGTGGGGTGTTCGACGTCTTATTAGAGGGGTTAAAGTATAAGATAAACACCTACCTATTTTCACTTATGATTCATCCTCGCAAACGCTAGACTAGATGTAGAATGCAGTCAGTTGTGGAGAGTTAAGGCCTTTTAACGGGAACGAGGGGCTTATAAAATTTCTGAGTCAAAAGTGACCGCGTTTGATGGAATGTGTCAATTGAGAGTCAAAATAGATTCTAATCCAAATTTTAATATTCAACATAATATTCAATCTTGTTCATAATTTTTCACACACTTTTTAAGGGTCAAAATAAAAAATTAAACATAAATCAAAAGGGGGGGTTTTCAATTTATAACCTCTATGGAATGTCTCCTTTATGTTTCAAATTTAAATTTTATGGGTTTTTTAGGTTCAAATCGTGCAGTTATGCAATAAAAACAATAATGTTCAAAAAATAAAAAGTTAAGATTTTAAAAAATGAATCAATCTGTCAACCATAATCTCAGTTCTTTAACCATAGTTTCAAGTCAGTTTATCAAAATAGTTTCAAGTTTTTAATTTCTTACGACAAGTTGCTCCTCTTGCATATTCTTCTTAAGGGTTAAGGATTCTTTTTTCTTCTTCTCGATTTAAGGGTTTTAATTCAGGATATTTTTTTCTTCTTTCTCGATTTAAGATTTAATTATTATTTTTTTTCTCGATTTATTTCGCGCACTCGCGCTCCTTCTCTTCTTCAACTTAAGGGTTAAAAAATGTCTCCGAGTTTTCTCCGAAAAAATAACTATTCAAATTGATGAAAAATAAAGGTATCAAAATGAATAAAATAAATTCTCCGATATAAAATAATACTCCGGACTTCTAAGGGTTTCTTAAGGGTGAGCCGACAGGGTCTCGTTAAGCAGTTCAGGAAATCGACTGAGGGTGGGACAGGTGGGACTTCGTATATATAACTTCTAGTTTTCGCGAGGATCTCTGGGACAATGAACGTCTGTTGATTGACTTTGGTTTGGCGAATAGTGGACCATATTTATGACGTAGCCGGGCGGATTCATGATAACAGCGAATAGGCAAAACTTTTTTTTGGGACCCAATACGGATTGGTCAGTTTAAGGGTTAAAAAAAAGTTCTAGAAGTTTCTCGGGCCAGGTACCAGGCTTGTGACTCAAGGTCTTGTTGCTTGGGGTCTAAATCAGCGTGACATTTTTCTGGGTTCCTGGAAAGTATTTTAGTTGCTAGGTATTTCATTTTGCACTATGGATATAGGGGTATAGGATCGTTCAAGAAAGTGTCAACATTGAGGGGCTAGTTCCTCTTATATTGTACGAAAGAATTTCTTTTCAGTTTATTTTAAAGGGATAGGTTTAAGTTTAAAGGGTTAGTAATATCTTTATATTGTTAATTTAAGGTATTTCGTTAGTAATTTAATGATTAATTGTA